>NC_045754.1:18660446-19030440 GCF_008692095.1 Etheostoma spectabile
TTCTAGATGGTTCTCACTTAACCCAACTATCTAATTGGCTTCATGTTATAATTATGACAATTTTACTTTAAGATATTGGATTTTTTTTTCATTTATTGCAAGAGTAAAGAATGTTAAGAAGTGCATTTACATTTGCTTGCAATCCTATATGTTAATATTTTTAATGAGGAAAAATAAAAAAGAAGGTATAAAAGAAGGGATAGATTGAGAAAAAAGAAATAAAGTAGGCTAGTGTGATGGTGCCCATACATATACACATATACACTATATACATATACTGTATATACACATACCTACACACAAAAACACAGTTGACTCTTCAAACTCTTCAGTGATTGAATATTCCAGTATTATTAATTGTAATCTTCATATTTAATACATTTATTCCACAGTTTAAAACTGTATTATTCTTAATATTGACTGAATGTTGTGTACATACGACTTCCAGTTGCATAAAGGTTTCACAGTAGCAACTCTTGAGTTTCCTGTACAGTAAAACTGTGTATTTCTAACGTGAGTTCAGATGGTGAGAGACCTTTTAGGGCTGCACTAACACTTATGCAAATAATGGATAAGTTTTAAAAATGTTAGAAGATATTGAAAAATGCTTCTCCCAAATTCAAAGAGACACGTGACTTCTTTACATCGCTTATTTTGTCTGAACAATGGTCCAAAACACATAGATATTCAATTTCTAGTAATCCGTATCCTGCCTCTCACATGTGAAGGAAAATATATTAATATACATTTAGTTTTAACCATACACCTATATGTTACATTATGATTGCTATTGTGGTACTTTAGATTCTGTGAGGCAAGGCAAGGCAGCTTTCTTTGTATAGCACATCTCAGCAACAGGGCCATTCAAAGTGCTTTACATAAAAACAATAAAAAAACATAAAAACAGATAAAACAAGAAACTAAAAGTTACAGTGCAGTATAAGAAATTAAACATTAAAGAAATCAACAATCATTTAAAGAAAAGCAACATCAAAAAGAAAGGTCTTCAGCCTTGATTTAAAAGAGCTGAGTGTTGGGGCGGACCTCCAGTTCTCTGGGAGTTTGTTCCAGATATGTGGAGAATAGAAACCGACTGAGGACAGAAAGCAGACCTGTCCCAGATGACCTGAGAGGTCTGGGGGGGTCATAATGTAGTAGCACATCAGAAATGTATTTTTGCCCTAAACCGTTTAGTGATTTATAAACCAGCAAAAGTATTTTGAAATCAATTCTTTGAGACACAGGAAGCCAGTGTAAGGACTTCAGCCCTGGAGTGATGTGATCCAGTCTCCTGGTCTTAGTGAGGACCCGAGCAGCAGCGTTCTGAATCAGCTGTTACTGCCTGATTGATTGTTTAGGGAGACCTGTAAAGACCCCGTTACAGTAGTCAAGTCTACTGAAGATGAAAGCATGGAATTGGAATGTTTTTCCAAATCCTGTTGACATATAAGTCCTTTAACCCTTAATATTTATAGTCTGTTTACACAATTAATTAATTTTACTTTTATTTTCATTCCAAACCCTACACATACAGTATAACAACCTCAATTAACCAGGAACAATAAAATACTCACTTCTATCAAATTGATTGTCAAGTGTACCTTGTAGCTATTAACTGATGTTATCATTGCAGCCAATACTCCATCTATGACTATATAAGGCTTGTAAACATTACAGTTGAATAAAAAAAAGAAAAATAGAATGCATAAAAAAAGAATGCAACTTGGTGTTTACAGTAAATGCAGGAAATTTAGCCATTGTATTTCTGCCTCCCTCCTTCTGTGGCTTTCTGTCGCTCAATCTTTCTCCAATAGAATATGAATAACATACAGCATCCTTTGTCGTGTGTGTGTGTGTGCCCACACCACACTGAGGGCCTTTAATCGCTCATAAACCTGGCTTCAACACTCATTTTTCCACCCCTCCATCTATTATGCTGCAGAAAATCATTTCTGACTGAAGACGCATTAAAATCAATAGGCATTTGATTGCCCCAGCCTTTGGCGTTTCATAATATTCCAACGCTGCTCGCTTTGTCTGTTTTCAAAGGTGCACTAACACTTGGCTTGTCCTTGTGTGGATAGGAATGCATTTCATGGCCCCAAGACTCAATTATCCATGGCCCTGTGTCTTTAGAAGTCCTATTCAGGCAGGCTGGCACATGTCAGGCTGCCAGCCTCAGTGCTACAGCGCTGGAACAGTCCCTGAAAGAGAAGCAAGCCAGATATAGATGTTTTAGCTTTCAATACAATGTTGTCGACGTCTCTATTATTTGCCTTAAGCCTTTACCCTTTTCTTCATGCTCTCATGCGAATTTCTTTTTCTCGTACAGTATCTCTGCACAACACTATCGCCAAACAATGAGATATGAACTTGGGATTTCTTTGCCATGGGTGGGTGCTTCATAACAGACATGTTAGAATTCAATTTCAGTGATTTCTTGGTGAATAATGGGATCAAAGTTAGCCATTGTTCAAAATCAAATAGCACTGACTGAGGTCATTCCATCAATCAAATTCAGCCTGATTAAAATGCACCTCTTCGAGTGCCAGTGCAAACCCTCAGTACTAATACTGTAATATATTAGCTGTGGAGAAGTATGCTTCAATTCGTCTTTGCACCGGTAAACGCAGGTGAGGAAAAGCCCATTAAAAGGATGGGAAAGCATCTCCCAAGACAATATCATTACCAAGCATAGTATATTGAAAAACCTTTAATTCTTTATTCTAAATGTGTTTAGAAGAAGTTTGAAGAAACAAAAGTTGACTGTAGTTGTAATTTCCAAATGAATTCCTCATGGTGTAGCAGTAAACAGCATCCCCTCTGAAACTCACTCCTGCTTATCTCTTATCTACGAGCCTGATAACCTGCCACGCACCAGAGTGCACGATTGCTTATCCATAATATGATAATGGGTCCAACTGATTTGCAAAGGCGGTACAATGCTGACAACGGGTGTGTTTGTGTGTGCGTATGTATACATGAACAGTATACTCCCTCTCATTACCACCTATAATAGGGCCATGAATAGTTAAGTAGGGCAAAGACACACATTTAGAATGGCAAACATGCCCTTTTAGACCTGAGGTCATACAGTACTGTACATGCTGACATATTCATACAGATAGACAGTCTCATATGCAGCCAGACATTCACGACTGAAGAGATCAAGCCAAAGATGTCTAAGAGTTATTATATTTGTTCAAAAGCTGCTTAAATCTACGTTTTAAAAGGTTAAATTGTCATAATACATCAGTGGTTCACATGTTGAATGTGAATGAATAGAGACTTGGAGTTCAACTAAATTCACTTTATTTCAAACCCATGGTCCATAGAAATAAATTATTACATATAAAGTAGACAAACATACACAGTAAAACATACAAGTAATTGATCCATATAAACTAATCAGCACCACTTCTTACTGTAAGAACATGTAATTCATTATTATATACTATACAGTAAAGTAAATAGGGAAAAAAGCTTTATCTATTTAACTTCTATTTTTTAAATAGAAACATGTTTTTTGTTGAAAACAATATTTGAGGTACAGTGAATATTAACAAGGCAGATTCGTTTGAATCCTAAACAGAATGCAGGAATTAACTGTCCGTATCCCTCTCGCAGGTCTGCCCAAGATGCTGGTAATCAGGAACTACTTTGGTGTGCCGAGCCCTGCGTCTGGTCCAGCCCTGAGCATCCAGACGGGCGACATCATTGAATTAATCTGTGCTGACCTGCACAGCCCCTGGTGGCAGGTCAGACGTCACACTATCTGTAATCACATCTTTCACAACACTAAAAAAAAAAGTGGACCTACTGTACTTAAATCTCTCCTTTCCTCCTCTTTCCGACCATCTAACCTTCACACTGACCTTATATTCTGTAATAGGGTTTGAATGATGTATCAGTTGGTCAGTTCTGCCGTCCTCTTATAAGTCAGATCTGGTTAAGTCAGCATGGTTCACTTTTTAATAAATAGATTTTGCACTAATGTCCTTTAATCATCTTGCTCATCATTAAAGATAAGTTTATGTAGACATCATACTGTAAGTTGGAAAGGTTATACCTGTGATTGTGCCTTGTCAAAATAGCATCCCTAACCCATTCATTATTTCTGGCTAAAAATAGCACAGGTAATTTGGACTGTCTTGCTAACAAGCTTCATGGGAAAATCTCATTCAAAGAAACTTTATGGCCATTTTTGGCCTTTATTTTGATAGGACAGACATGAAAGCGGAGAGAGAGGGGGAATGACATGCAGCAAAGCTCCGCAGATCGGAGGCGAACCCCGGCCCGCTGCGTTGAGGAGTAAACCTCTATATATATATATGGGCGCATGCTCTAGCAACTGAGCTATCTGGGCGCCCAAAAATCTCATTCTTAGTAACATGTATACACCCACAAACACTTACACACCACACACACACACACACACACACACACACACACACACACACACACACACACACACACACACAGCAGAGCCCTTCTTATGAGGAAGTTAAAGTCCCCCACGCAGTTTGTTTTATACAACAATTACTGTAATGTGACAACACATGTAATTAAAACTTCACTGGCAGAAAAGAGAAAAGCTTTTTTTTGAAAATCTGATGCATTGTTGTGTAGTAGTCACTTACTGTATGTGTTTTAGAGGCTGAATCATCATCATAATGGGATTTTACCAGAGGTCTAAAAAAGTCGTTGCATTGCCATGAATTACTGTACAATTGTATTATAAAACAGACATGTAATGAGGAAACCAATAAATCTTATAGTACTTAATACAAAACAGATAAAATAGATAAAGAATTCAATTAACTCAGTGTAAAAGCTGAACTGGAGGCAGCTAGAGCCCCACAGTCAGCAAACATTCAATATCCATCGCTTTCGTAGCCAGCAGACCATAATCATTTCTGTTCTGGGGGATGCGTGGAAAAATTGAATCGATCACTGTAATTTCATTTCTTTCAACAGCAACCATCTGTTTACTCTGTCAGTGTTAGCTATAATCATTCTCACACTGTTAGCAAGGATGCAGCAGAAAGCAAGGCTTTCCACAAGGACTGATAAAATAAAATGTCCTGAGGTAGCAGCGATGTGACAGGCGACGACCACAAAACCATCACAATGGGTTTAACTGGTAGTTTGCCACTTGTGCTTCTCAGATTATGGCTGTGTCTATAAAACATCCACCTCAGTTCGTCATTTACTATTCCCTGTGATATGATACTTGTTTCCAGAGTGCAAAATATGGGTGTTCTTGGACCCCTCATTTAACCCATTGAATCCTTTAAAGTATCCATATTATGCTCAATTACAGGTTCATAAATTGTATTTAGAGATTATATCAGTTTACTTGGTTTAATTTTCAAGAAACACCATGTATTTGTTGTACTGCACATTGCTGCAGCTCCTTTTTCACCCTGTGTGTTGAGCTCTCTGTTTTAACTACAGAATGAGCAGTGGGTACAAAGGAAAAAGCCAAAAAGCATAATACGAGCACTTTAAACTTCAAAATCATCATGTAATACATTAACATTTCTCTCCATATTTAGAAAAAAAAGCTTTGTACTTAATGCCAATTGGCTACATAGAAAGTCAACATGCAAAATATAAGCCCTCATTCGGCCTTAAACTGCAATAGTTGACAGTTGATGATGGAAGAGAAGTACAAATGTGAATAAATATGCATTAAAATTTACAAATATAACAATTACAATAATTGGGACAAATTGGCAGCAAGTCAGACTGGTTTCTCATAATACATCCAGTTAACAGGGCTAATCATTAAACAGAAACGGATTTAGAGATAGCTAAATTGAAGGTAACGGCTGAGCTTTATAAGTGTGGGGTGGCAGGATTTGCACAACTGGACAAGACAGGACTCAAAAACTAGCATTTTACACAAAGCTTATTTATAAATCTAGGAAAGTGATATGTTTGCATAGCATTCAAATTTGGACATATACAGTAAAATGGCCCCCGCGACCCGATATCGGATAAGCGGATGAAGATGGATGGATGGACAGTAAAATGGCGGAAATTAGGTATTGTGTAGGAAAAGTGATTATGGACTTTTATGGACTGTGGAGTGAAGATGTGACGGTGGCAAATGTACTCGGAGTATATAGACAAACCCTGCATGCATGCTGCAGGTTCTTTTCTTTCAATCATTTCATTTTATATATTTCAATTTTAGGTTACACACCCGGTGTTACATTTAAAATAAATGAATAAACTATGGTACGTAACAAAGCAACTTAACTCAGACAATGGCTAACCATACAATCAGACTGACAGACAAGTAACAACAAAAGCAAAAAAAAAGAAGAAAAAAGGGGGAACAACACAAACATATGTTATCATCTTCCAATTTAAAACTACAATAACAGTGTGATTTTACCTGTTGACTTTGTTGCTTTTCCAAGAGTTGAAAGACCTTTTAATATCAGCATATTCTTTTCCAAGAACTTCTATAATAGGGCTCCATACGGAGAAAAAAACACTTGTGTCTCCTTGGAGAATATGTGTGAGCCTTTCCAATGGGAGAAGGTGTAAGACACTATGTAGCCAATTTAAATCAGATGGTTTGACATTGCCAACGTTGTGGAATTGATAAGCATGCACAATACCATAGAATATTTTCTTTATTATTCTGTTGTATCTTTTCAGCTCTGACAACATAAAGACCTAAAATACATTGTAGGGGATTAAGCTTAACAGGACAACGTATCATAAGTGATACTTGGCTGCATGATCCTGAGTATTTACTCTTTTTCACTGTAACGGCAGTATGCATCTGCACAAAGCTCTTAATCTGAATCATGTTGAGCCTTAATTTCTTTTCTGGACTCTATGACTAGATTATTGGCCCAAATATTTTGTCAGTGCAGAACAAAACAGAACAAAAACAGCTTCACCAACCAACCAACAGATAACTGCCCTTAGGCCTCCCGATTTATTACCAACTGAGTCTCCCCAGTGTTGATAAATTAAGGCAGTGAGCTTAAAGAGCCATCACCATGGGAGGAATAAGGAACTCTTCCTCTTTCCTTCTTCCTGCAAGCTATTATTTCAACAATAGTTAACTAGGGCTGTACATTTACCCTGCTCTGTGTTGCAAGCTAATTGTTTCTGAATAATGGAGACAGAGTCAGCCACATGTACATAACACAATTATCTCTCTGTGGTTTCAGGGCAAAATCCTGACGACGAAGGAGGTTGGCTTCTTTCCAAGTGACGCTGTGAAGCCTTGCCCATGTGTAAGCAGCCTTTCCTTGTAGTCCTCTGCTACATAAGGGCCTGTCGTAGCAGCTTGTGTTTCACTACGTGTATTTACTAGCAGTCCAGTGATGTGAGGATGGTTAGGGATTTGTGAGGGGAAGTAGGGTATGTTACCTGGCATGAGAAGAAAACAAGCCCATTGGTTTTTTATGTTCTGAGCACAAGGAACGTCCAGTGGTTTACTGTCTAATTCACTTTATCAATAACAAACAAAGAAAATAAAACAATATCTTATAAGGAGCACACACACACTCATCCACATTGTGCCAGCTTGCTCATAAAGCATAGGGCCATATATATGGTTAGGGAATATATGGACCAAGCAATAATTTATATTGTGCAAACTACTCTGAAAAGCTGAGAGGGAGGAAAAATGGTGTGTATCGTTTTCACTGACTTGTATCAATTGCTTGTTTTTTGTTTCTTCTTTGTATGAATCTCCCCACCACTGGATTGTCATGTTCCATTTGATGAAATTAAATTCACACTATGTCCTGCAGCTCCAGGAATATGAGCCGTCCCGTAGATAACAAACTATTATCGCAATGTCTACACTGGTGTAAAGATAAGAAGAGCATTTAGCCGTTTTAATTGGGGCTGTATGCTGTAAAAGCACCTGGTTTATAAATGGGTAAACATCAGCTTGGAAACAGTCACTGAAGAACTAGAGCCAAACACTTTTTACTGTAGTGGTGTATTGAGGTTGGATGAGTGCAAGCTTTATAAAAATAACAAGAACACAATTTTATTTGCTCTTTGTTCCAGGTCCCGAAGCCCGTCGATTACTCCTCTCAAGCATGGTATGTTCACAGAACAGCTGTTGGAATGTATTCACAGAAAAGTCTTCACTCGTGCCGAAAAACATCACTGAGTTCTGTTGGTTAGAACAAAACAGCAAGTACAGATGTCAATTCATCCCACATGAACGGAAGTTCAGATCACAAAAAACAGCTAAATGATCATAAGTAACAAGTCTTTTTTATTTCACCATCACATCAAAGCAATTTGCCCTGACCCAGACGTGTAAGCAAATTAAAGAGGCACTATGCAGTTTTGCCCATTTCTTGCTTTTTGCTTGCAGGTTTCTCTATAGAGCCCCCCTCCCCCTACAGGGTCAGAATAGATATTTGGCAGCTCCTATGTTTACTTGTGTCTGACTCCTCGCTCGGTCAGTCTGCCGTTTCCTCTTTCTCTGTTCCTCCGACAATGCTTTCCTAGCTTTCTGCTTCTTTTTTGCCGGCTCAGCCATGACAATAGTGTGAAAAACTCCATCGCTACTTTGTTAACCGGTAACTAAATTGGTTGTATGTGAGCAGTGCCGTGAAGCAATTCGTTACATTGCGAGACCAGATATCACGCGATACTTCCTGACGCTGAGTCCGGCGACTTGCCGGACGAAAGTTGCAAGGGTGGTACAAGGGTTGGACAACCACCATTTAACTAAAAAAAAAAAATCATAAAACCATTCCAACCACTCCAAAGCTATTCAATTAAGGTAAATTAAACAAGAAAAAAACTGCATAATTCTCCTTTAAAACAGCCACCACACAGATTGTGACAAACAACCCACTGTAATCAACAGCTTCTTTCCTTCTTGGCTGTCGTGTTGTAGGTTTGCAGGGCCCATGGAGAGGCTCCAGGCAGAGGCAGAACTCGTCAACCGGGTCAACAGCACCTACCTGGTCCGCCACCGCAGCAGAGAGTACACAGAGTACGCCATCAGTATTAAGTAAGTATGACATTCCTACCAAAGCGTTCGCAAACCTCATATACCAGTGTCAGTGTCAACACCACCTCTGATTACAGCTAGAAATTTAGTATAGGTTTCTAAAAAATTCTAAAATTTAAATTAAATTATCAATCATTTTGATTCATGAAATATTTCTACTCCAAATAGGGGTGCTCTTTAAATGTTATATCGGTGTGTAATGATTTAATGTAACAACAAAAATACACATTTATTGAGTAATGATTCATTATGGACTTGTCTTAGGTCTGGCTATCAACAATCATCATGTGTTATAATTTCTCTTTACCTTGACAGTTTTTCTGTGTGTCTGCGGCTGCTCTGTCTGCTAGATTCATCAGATGCCTTTAGCCAAACCACAGTATTGACCAGCTGTAACTCCCAGCTATACAACACCATTTGACAGACAGACTTATTAGTTCCCTTGCAGGATGATGTGCTTTGAGACTGTGGTTTACCCCAGCGATGTGTGTGAAACTGACCAAACTAGAGGTTAACCATGGAGCAGGGTCTCAGTCAAACCACACGTAACAATATGGATTAAGCTATGGATTTAACCTCAAAACCCCACAAAAATGATCGCAGTAGTTTATAATTAGAACCACACTGCCATGGTAACCTTGGTAATGAGAACTTAAAGCATATATCGGAACCTTAGGGTTACAGAGTAGAGATTATATCTGTCTCTTTAAATTTCTAAAAAAAATAAAATAAAAAAAGCCTTACAATTTCTACATTTGAAAATCTTGAAATTAAATATTTTAACGTCATTACAAGTCTACTTTTAACATTGATAACTAGTTTTAGATATTATTACCTATAGTGTGTTGCATTTCAAATTGTTTAATGTTGTGCTTTTTAGTTCAAGAAAACAATAAAAATACGCTCTAATGACTTTTCACTAAATACAAAGCCAGGAGACAGTTGGTTTACCCTAGCACAAAGACTGGAAACAGGAGGAAGAGCTAGCTTCACTCTGTCCAAAGTGTAAAAAAAATTGCATTTTTGCTTTTAGATGGTTCAAATAAACAATACTTGTAATTACTGAGCTTTAAACATGTTGGTAGACTGATTTCCCAGCCATTTCGCTAAACTAAGCTAACAGACTGCTGCCTGTTTTTTCAACCGGTCGATCATAATTTTTTGAATCGGGTCGTCTGGTCCCTTTTTGGATCAGGACTTTTGTTCTATTTATTTATGAACATGCAGTACATTTGATTACGTTCTCCACAGGTTCGTTTGTGAATACCTCTTTAAAAAAGCAGTTGATACCATGACAGAGTTTAACGATTAAGGACTGAAGCTAGACTGGGTAAACCCAGCCGGTCAGTCATTTGAACTATGCCCGTTGATCAAGCCTCTTGCGCTATAGAAAATACAGAGCGGAACAGACTAATATTCAATCTTAAAAGATTGAGCTTGGTCTGGTGAATTTGAAAATCTCCAACTTTATTGCCCGTTCGTGGCAAAACATTAAAGAAGACATTACCCCAAACATGGGACACTGAGAATGAAAGGGCTAAAAGCAACATATATACTCTACCAAAGTTCACCTGGCTGTCAGTTTTCCTACAAAATGGCAAGCTATCAGAATAATTGCATGCAATAGTTACATAAAAAAATAGGACAAGAACCAGCTGACTGATTGAATCATCACAAAAAAAAAAAAGCATCACAGAGGATGACCAACATCCTAGGTTTCTGCACACCCTAACTGCAGCTTTTACTCCTCCAGCCTCAGAGTCCCATGAGCCGCCCTGTTAATGCCAACACAAGTATGTGTGCACATTTTCTCCTGGCCACCCATCATTCAGATGTCACAAACCTTTGGGACCCTATGCATTACAGCAATGGCCGTGCTCTCCACAGGGGCCAGGGGGCCGACCACCGATCGATGGTGGTGATCAGAGACCGAAATTAGACTCATAACTTATTCAATGGCCCACAGGTACAACAGCGATGTGAAGCACATAAAGATCCTGACCAAGGAGGGCTGCTTTTACATTGCAGAGAACAAGAAGTTCAGGAGCATATTTGTGAGTCTTTTAAGCCTCTCTCTTTTTTCTTTTTTAATACCGCCACTCCAATTCATAAATAAATCATCATATTTGCTTAATGAAGTGTCAAAACCTGAATTTTATGTTAGCCATGAGCACAAAAATAGCCATGATTAGAGGCATGTTTATACTGTCCTGAGGGCCCCAGCATTATTGATAAGTCCAGTGCATATTGGAAAGGTTCACCAGTTTTATTCATGGCAAGCACTGTACTTTCTGTGCTGAAGATTTGCTAATTACAGATATGTGTGTTTTATATTTTATAAAAACAAATATATTTTGTTTACAAGTTTGAGTCAGAAAACTTCATCAAAAGTTCTGTCCAATATGGTGTTTGTTATGTAAGTCAAAAACTCATAGTCAGCTTTCATAACATATTATAATGCACCACATCATTTCTTTTATGTAGTTTTATGTACTATTTTTTTGTTGCTATTTCACTACTGTGTCAATAATAAGATTCAGTTTTCCAGCAACGTCGTCATGATTTGACAAATGTAAATACAACAGATGTTTGTCATAAGACGTAAAAAACAAACATGGATAGTATATCTGGTTTTACATACTGATTTCTAATAAAATATGACATGATGTGAGACAGTTGAAAACAAAGAGAAATTGCTGCATATCTATTAGGTTGCTTATGTTTGTGTGTGTGTGTGTGTGTGTGTGTGTGTGTGTGGCCAGGAGCTGATTGAGTACTACAAACACCACTCCTTAAGAGAAGGTTTTAGGAGTCTGGACACCACACTGAAGTATCCTTACCGGGAACCGGAGAACGCTGCTATGCACCGCCTCAACCGGTCGGGTGGCAACAGTGAGTAGATCTGAAGAATAGAAACACTCCACCACTACAGCACTTATTGCCATTATGTATAAATATATAAAAACTGGACATGGTAACTACTACTGACAAAGGTTCACAGACACGTTTCTCTAAAATAACAACAGTAACTGCAGTGCAACGACATCAACCACTTTACGCCCCCACAGTGTCTTTTTGTCTGAACCAAGTCAGCAAACTTTCAATTCCCTCTTTCTATTCTTACCCTTCAAAATAAAATCCCTAGACATATACACTGCGTGACTGTTTACCTGCCAATAAAAATAGTTTTGATCTAAAATATTTGCAGGTGAGCAATTAGTTTATTTGTCAGGTTGCTGATGTGTAAAGGCCTTAAAAGGTAATATCAGTGAGACAGGAGTTAAATTACAAACTGGGCAGCTGTTGACATGCGACCATTAAAGGCTCCTTTTGAGTTTCTGGCCACAAGTAGCGCTATTGTTTGTATCTCATGCCCATTGAAGTACTTTTGTAGGGCTTGCATTGCCAGACCTTCCTCTATGGCGCTGCAGAGGAGGGTCCGGAAAAAACAAAACGGGTTTATTGGCATTTCTTTAAACCAATCACAATCATCTTGGGTGGCGCTAAGCGCTGAGCGGAGCCACCCAAGAAACTTGTTTTGGTGGAAGGTGTACGTTCAAAAGTTGATTTAGTCAGTCAACAGAAAACTCAGATTGGACAGGTAGTCTAGCTAGCTGTCTGGATTCACCCTGCAGAGATCTGAGAGAAAGTTAACCAGAGTCCTCATACATCCTCCAGAGTTTAAAATGACAACACAATGAACGCTAAAGGGGACGGACATCCGGCAGAATCTTTGGCAGGAACTGAGATATAGACTTGTACTTCTGTAATCAACGTTTATTTTTTGAGTAGCTTTATGTTTCTCCTATACATGTATTAGTGCATGGCTAAATCTGCAAAAAATGGTTCCTTTCATTCTCAAAATCTGTTGATTAAATCCCCGTTTTTGCTTTAAGATCTAAATTAAAAGATTCCGAAAAGTGCCCTTCACATTTTCCCAGAACCCAAGATGAAGTCTTCAGATTGATTAATTTGTGTGACTAACAAGATATTCAGTTTACTGTCATAGAAAACAAAGAGAAGCAGTAATTCATTACAGTTAAGAAGCTTAGAGAAATCTCGCAAATTTAAGTCAATAAAGCAGTCGGTGGGACCTGGCGTCGTCACGCCGCTGATCAATCATGCTCTTTTCGTCATTAGTAGTTTTTGTTTCAACCTGCAACAAGCCGCTGTCACTGGCTCTGCTGATTTCTTCCACCGCTACTCACCGCCTGTTCTGTTTTCTTATCCGTCATCCTTCCCAGCTCTCTCACACACCGCTTTAATTCACTTGGCAGCATGTTCACAGCCTTAAAAGAGCTACGTAGCCATTTGTTGTTCCAAACACTCGGGTCCTTTCTGACGTTAATTGTTTGTGACCAAAACTGTCAAACGGTGGTTGGAGACTCCACTAAGCATGTTATTAGATTTGATAACACGCTCTGAACGTTTAATGAAGTTTAAATCCATTTGAGGTTCAGAGGAGAGAGAAATACCTACATAGTTGGTTTTACAAGATAGTCAAATAATGATATCTTCCTTAATATCTGGAATTGTTGGGTCTCTGTAAATTATATACAATATTATATCTGTAAAGTGTCTTGAGATAACTCCTGTTATGAATTGATAATATAAATAAAATTGAATTACTACAGTAGTTACTTTTAAAATCTAAATTTGGACTTTTTTCACTCTTAATTTGACGTTTTATTTTGACTAAAGTTACAAATAAACATGATATACTCTATGATGGCCATATGACAGTTATTTGTGTGAATCATGCAAAAGTTGTTATTTTGTGGTTTATTTTTTTGTTACATTTTTAGTTTCTGTTTGAGATATCTAGTTCCTTACAATTTGTCATTTTATACATCATAAGATACACAACATGTGTACGTGATATCAATGGTGTGATTCATTCTAATAATGCATCATACATTTTAAATTAAAAAACGGGATTTGAAGTTTTTTTCCCTTTGAAATTACGACATTCAGTTATTATTACAGTATTACACAATCACATGAAGATGTGTCATAGCCTAACTAAGGGATAGTCACAGATTGGTTTTAAGATTCATTGTCATTGAACAATCTATCATTTTACTTCACAAGTAGCAGGTTATTGTTATATTTCAGCCACATCTGCTGCAAACATCACTTTCCACTTCAGACTCTCCTGACATCTGTTAGCAGCCGCGCCTCAAGGAGTTGTCTGCTGACTTTCTTCTTGTGGCTAGTGTGGTGTGCTGTCTGTCAGTGGAAGTGGTGAAGATTTGAGCTGTGTGATATTTTTTACCCGTTTAAGAATGATCTGTTTGTTTTGTTATGAACACACACTTGGCCACACGAAAGACAAAGGAGCTGTTGTCAACCCTTTCTGAGGAGCAGAGCCTACCTGGAATGCCAGCCAGCGCATTGATTATTATTTATGCATGCAGCTGCGGTTTTGTCTTTGTCAGTCATTACCCTTACTAACCTGATTCCTCTCAGCATTCAGGTGTTGGGGATGTTATTTATCAGGGCTGAGTAAGAGAGAACAACATGTTTTTCCTTTCTGACTTGGAATGTAACAGATGTTGGGTGTGTAACTTTGAACTGGGATTTTAATGAGATGATGTTTGGGTTTGAAGTGAAGCCACTAAAGAAACAGCAGAGCATTGTATATGTGCCAACTTCGGTGACAAGAACTATAGTTTTTCTAGTGTAGTTTGGTGACGAAAAGTGTTTTTAAAAGGTTAAAAAATACCGGAGTTATTTTATTTATTTTTTGGGGCGGGGATACGGCTTTTCATCCTTTGTTTTATAGGCTCGGCTGATAACGTCCGGTGGGAATACGTTTGAAAAACCATCAAGAGAGGTTTGAACACTGAAGTAGAAAGGGTTGTTCACCCTGTAAAACATTCATGACCACCCCACACAAGCTGAATGCTTCAAGCAATGCCAGAAGAAAAGGTATTAAACAGTGTGTGAGCCAGGCAGCAGCAACATTGCCCATCAGTTGGTTAATGGAAAATGTATGACTTATCGCAATCAGTGGCACAATGTGATTTCATTTGAACCCTGTATACCACTGCGTGCAATGGATAAAAAAAGGAAACAAAAAAAGTGCCGGCTTGCTGATGATCACGTTCCAAGTGGGAGAAATGTGGACAGATTGTACTGAGCTGTTTGGTTGTTCTCAAGGAGGCCTGTTGTTCAAACTCTGCTTCAAAACACAAGTCGAGACAGCTTCAGTCCAAATTAGTTTTGCTTCGGTGTGGTCTTCTATCTTGTAGGCAGCCTCCTCCTGGCGTGTGACTTAATTTTCTCTCTTTCACTTCTAAATGACTGCTTTTGTTTTGATTTCCATCCTCCTCCAGCACTGCTGGAGAATTGCTAATTAATGTTTATGCTTTGTTTCATGTATTTTGGACAGCTCTGCAGATAGCAAAACTGACTGATTTAAAGTTTTTTTTTTTAACCCGTTACGCTACTGTAATTACAACATAAACAATACCAGTGTTAACCAAAAATGTAGATGAATATGTGTCCATGGAACAATCTCAGCTGACAGCGTGTGTGGGACTCAAGGCTGCTGATTGGATTCTATCTCAGCTTTACTCTCTTGTGAAATGATACTGTGTGTGTGTGTGTGTGTGTGTGTGTGTGTGTGTGTGTGTGTGTGTGTGTGTGTGTGTGTGTGTGTGTGTGTGTGTGTGTGTGTGTGTGTGTGCGCGTGTGCGTGCGTGTGTGCGTGCGTGTGTGCACGTGTGTCCTCTGGATTTTAGTCTCTTCTATTAGTCAACCAGCCCATATTGTGTATTCCAGTGTGTTCCACAAATCAGATTTTGCAAAAATGAAGCATGTAAAATGCAGCTGGTGTTTTGGTGGCTGTTTGAAGTGGAGGGCGATCCTTCTTCATATCGCCTGTACCTAGCCACCATTAGGGCTTGCTGAGCTGTCTCTCAGTGTGCTGATTAGTATTCATTTTAAATACCGCTGGAGCTCTGCTCTCCTTACAGCATATCAATAACCAAGGCTAGTCAACTTGCCAGCAGTATTGTTGGCAGCGGCACATTTTTCATAAAGTTTGGGCATTTATCTTGCTATTGTGGGGATTAGGTTTTCTATTCCCAGTGGCAGACATGTGAGCTCCTGTGCAGCGGCAGACTTAAAAACTTTTGAATGGGCGATGCAGTATGGAGCCCAGTTTTAAAGACGTGGGGCACATTTGTGAAATGAATAAAAATGTGTTACGACTCAGATTTATAGCAGTGGCTCATGGCAAGAATAAACTGTACATTATTAATAATGACATGCTTTATGAATGAATGCCAAATAAACAACTTTAAATGTTCTCAAATTAAATTATATCAATTAACAGCTGCTCTTTGTAACTTCAAATAGCCTACCGCCATGGAAAATGGGCTCCTGGACCCAGACATGTGGAAAGACTCCAACCGTACATCTCTTTGTAGTCGTTTTGTATCGTTTTGAAGTCTTTTTGCATCTTCTTATAGTCCATTTGGCTCTCTTTGCAATCCTTTTGAGTGCTTTGTGTACATTGTGATTCTCTTTGTAGTCATTTTGCATCTCTACTTTTGGTGTTCTTCCTGTTTTTGGGTTGAATCACGTTCTCACCTAAAGTGAACGGAACTCTAGTTCACTTGGAAGCGAACAGAGATCCCCGTTTACAAGCGGACCAGAGTTTGTTATTTTGATCCGCACCAGAGTTTGGATGAGCTTTCACACTACCCCAAACAAACCGGACAATCCTCCTATTCTCAAGGCAACAACACTGCCAACTCTAACAGATACATGTCCATGTACGCGTTGTTTTCACGGAAGGGATCGCCCCGCTTCCAGGCCTTGCACGCTAGTGGGCTCGCCACCAGTTTCTCTTCACTGACCACTGACCGGCAAAGAAAACCGTCCACACCTTCCTGCAGCCGTGTCTCACGGGTCTGTCGGCTCCCAGATTACAAAAAACAGACCCTAATGGCGGCTCGTTTAAAACATGATCTCTAATTTTTTTTACAAAAATAGTTCACCAAAATGTGTTTCTGAAAACATTTATGCAGGAAACAGGCTATGCATTTGCTGAATCTGTCTTCACTTCAGAATGACAACAGTTAGTTTAAAAGATAATTTCTCCGCTTTTGAGAGGCGTCGAGCCGAGCCGGTCAATCCTCCTTTGCATAAAGTTGCTTGGATTCAACTTCATGCAAATGAGGAGCGGGCTACTCCACGCGCCACTTCTCCAAAGTCCCTGCAACGCTACCATCATGCACGGTTGTTCATATTGAAAAGAATAGGAAGCGTTGAAATGAGGCTGACAATGGACACGTACCATAAGACGTTATTGTAATCAGATCAATGCCTGTAGAGAAATCTGTGCTGTGACATTGTGAGCTTCAAAAAGACTACATAAATAAACGATTAGCATACCACAGAAAAGTATTATATTAATAGAATATGAAATTAAACATCATTGTCTTGTAAGTTATCAGGTTAAACTTGTATGTCAGAGGGAATTTGTCCAGAGTAGCTGCAGTTGTGGCAGTATTACAGCTCGATGATTATCTTTATAAATATGCAAATAGAAATATATTCCCCATGCTGTAATTGTGAACACACTACATGTTCCTCCCTATTAAATGCACGAGTGAAGCTGTCGTCCCCCATAAATGATGCACACGTTCTTGTGGGAAATTGGAAACAGGATGTGTCATCACTTCATTTTTTTTAACCCTATTCCATCAGTGATGTGTATTTGTTTTGGACATTCAATTTTTTACCTTTATTTTAGTCAAGACAATTTTTTTTTCCAACCCCCTGAGCACAAAATGTACATTCCTTCAAGTTTTATCCTCCCAAGTTTTATGAAAATGAGATAACTTTGAGATCAAACATGCTTATAATGTTTTTTAATTAAAGCACCGCTTCATGCCTGCAAGGGTATTATATGAATTTTTAATAGCCAGCTTTTGGTTTTCAGAACTAAGAACCTTTCAATATTGAAAATTCGTATTTTAGTCTTTGTTAGACACAAGAGTTTGATCCCTCATATTTCAGTTTAAAATATTAGATTTGTTATTACAGTGCCCACATTGGGACAAACAGTGTAGATGTCTAGAGGGACAGATAAACTGCTACCAGTGGCTGTGTAAATAAAGTCCCACTCGCTAGAGCTCTTCCTGTCATCTATTTTTGCTCAAGCTGCAGCTGTGTTCTTTATACCTCAGAGTTGAGATTTAAAAAAGAAAATCTGTCTTACTTTTTCTCCTTTGCTTCTCTCTCTTTCTGCCATCTCTCCCATCCGTGCCCTCTGCCCTCTCGCATCTCTCCGCTCCCTGCCTGACCTGCCCTGCCATAGCCCCATTGCTCTGCGGCCTCTCTTTTGTAACTCCTGCCGGCTACAGCTTTGTACCTCCTTCCTCTGCTCCCTTCTGGTCAGGTACAGGTATCGCTTTGCTCTCTGTCTGCCTCTCTAACACCATTTCTTTCTCTGTCCATTTATGTAAAGGCTGCTTAGCTAACTGGCTGTAGCTCAGTGGATTCACATCATCGTCTGAAAATCTGCCATCCAGCTTCCTATTTCACCATTCCACCTCTTCCATAGTGCTGTGCACATACATGCCATCCTGTGTGGAGACTAGGGACTGTTTGTTTCAGTAATGCATGAATGTCATTGTATGTGTCTGCATTTCTGCATGTGAGATGGAAACCGTTTGAGTTGTTTTCAGAGGCATACGGTACGTGGCTGAGTTTGGTGTTTGCTTGTGTGTGTCAGTCCGTCAAAGTAAAGCTCGATGTGTCCAAATACGCCGAGTTCCTCTATATTAGATATTCTCTCCCCCCGGCCAGGTTGTATAGGTCTGACATTCCATTTCCACCTGTCAACTTAGCCCAGTCCGACCAACCAGTCAGTGTCTGGAGAAGGGAGAAAAGGATGGAGCAGAGTTAACTAGCTAACCTTCTCCACAGCCGTCTCTCATACTGCCGTCTCGTCGACATGATGACCGACAGACAGGCCGACAGACAGACAGGCCGACAGACAGACAGGCCGACAGACAGACAGGCCGACAGACAGACAGGCCGACAGACAGACAGGCGCGCTCATGCACACACACACACACAAGGCTGTCAGAATAATCCAGCTGGACTGTCTCATCTAAAGCCACGCACATCACATCTACAAGAACTTTCTCTGTTAGTTAGGAAATGTACAATACTGTGAATAGTATTCACAAGCACTGCTAGTACAGACTAACTGTATGAGAAATTTAGAGAACATTACGTTTAATTTTTTTACGCTCAGCCTTTATTGAGACGAGACAATTGGAGTTGCATCATCTATCCATTACTTTTTTGTTGTGTTGATGTGTAGAGTCCTGCCTAGTTTCAAACTAGCGACTTACTAACTCAGGTTACACCAATAAAACTTAAAAAATGTCTTAGATAGTGAAGAACTTAGTAACTTTTAAATAGTTTTCCAGCGGACATTTGTAAAACTGTACAATTAAAGGCCATTAACTCATTTTAGGTAAACAGGAAGTCAGTGTTGCTTCATAAGCTGTAGCATAACTTCTAAAAATAAGAATGTTAGGAGGGTCAGCCTAGCCTCTGCTCCACTAGCTTGTTTAACTCTGTTCATTTGGTATTTATCTTTCTGAAAAAAATGAACGTTTTCCCAAAGTTTACTTGCTATATTCTGAGACAAATTAGCATGCACTGCAGCAGTTGATGTAAAACACTGAAACATGATTTTTACAAAGTTAAACAAAGATTACTTTTTGAGCAATACTGGTATTTTCAGACAGAGAAAAAGAATGTGTTTTTAGAACTGTAAAGCATGTAAACGTGTTGTAAACAAGTATGAACCTGAAAATGAGCAAAATTGGACCTTCAAAATATATCAGAGCCAAGTTTAACCCTTGTGTTGTCTCCCCATCAGCAAAAAAATTTCAACATTATTATTATTGCTTTTTCCAACAATTTTGTCACTTTTTCAATGTTGTGGGTGCTTTTTGGGTGTTTTTTTCCAACCTTTTTTTGATATTTTTAATGTTGACAGTTTATTTCGACAGCCCCTTTTTTGTGACAAATAAAAGAAAGAACTGAAAACGGGTCACTTTGACCCAAGGACAACATGAGGGTTAAGCTTACAAAGAGCAGAGAACGTGACGGGCTCAAATAATAAATAAAATAAATTATCACATTTATTTCTACCTATTTCTACTAAATTCTACCACTACTTCTACAACTACATTTCATAAGGAAAAGAGATAAAGGAGAGGAGAAACATATGAGGAGGTTTTTCTAGGTGAATGAAAAAACATCACCCATCTGTGCGTGTGTGTGTGTGTGTGTGTAGGTGTTAACCTAAAACTGATGTTTTTAATTGTCTTTCAAACACATCTTCTAGAGCTTTAAATGAACTAAATTCCATTTTTTTAATACTACCCACCTCCCCCCCTCTCTCTCTCTCTCTCTAGTGTTTACTCCAAAAGTGATTGGTGTGGCGATAGCGCGGTACGACTTCAGCTCGCGTGACACCCGGGAGCTCTCGCTGCAGGAGGGCGACGTGGTGAAGATCTACACAAAGTCCGGAGCCAACGGCTGGTGGAGGGGCGAGGTCAATGGCAGGGTAAGGAACAATAAAACAAAGCCTCCCATCACCAAATCTAAAATCAATTTCTGAGGGTTATTTGCTTAGGGTTAGGGTAAAGCCTAGTCTGGCTATCACCAGACCAAGTCAAGCTCAATATATTTCAGACTGAGCGTTGGTCTGGGGCGTCTGCTCTGGATTTCCTCTGCACAAGAGGTGTGACCAACGGGCATAGTTCAAATGACTCTGTAACATCAACGGGTTGCTGCGCTTCGGTGGCCGCTATGCTGAATGTAAACAAGAAGGTGCTTGGTCACTTCTCTATCGTCATCCTGTTAAACCAGCCAATAGCGCGCCAGGTGGATGAGCCAGTTTGTGATTGGTTCCCGCAACATTGTGAACTGAAGCAGGATAATTAAACGTGTAGGTTTCCAGACAGAGCTGCAGGACAAAATCAAATCGCCGGCAGAGTGTGTGAGTGTGTGTGTGTGTGTGTGTGTGTGTGTGTGTGTGTGTGTGTGTGTGTGTGTGTGTGTGTGTGTGGGGTGGGGGGGGGGGGGTTACCCAGTCTAGGTTAAGTCTTAAAAGTCCCAAATGCATAGAGTGAAATGCCCATTTTTATTTGTTTTGTTTTTTAACACATGTAGCTTTGCACTGATTAATGTTTCTTTAGTCAGGCTGTTAAATCCTTAAATCCAATTTTAGGTAGCATTAACAACCTGCCTCTTTCAGGAAATACGATTTGACAGATATTCTTGTCTACAGGCACCTGGAAGGGACTATTCAGATTTAGTTTTATCTTTAGTCAGTCATGTACACCTTTCCAACATTTTGGTTTCCCAATATCATTGCTTGGAAGAGTTAATTTGCTGCTCTTTTATGCGTTAAATGCACACATTTCCCCATCCAATACCAAGGTCGCTTTATAGTATATACATATTATATAGTATATTTACAAATATAAAATCTAAATCAATCCTAATCTATCAATTCTAAATGCAGTGAAGCATGTTATGACTCCCACTAACATGTATTGCATTGAACTGTTTTGGTGTGTGTGTGTGTGTGTGTGTGTGTGTGTGTGTGTGTGTGTGTGTGTGTGTGTGTGTGTGTGTGTGTGTGTGTGTGTGTGTGTGTGTGTGTTTTGTGAGTTGTTAGACCCTCTTTAGAACCGCCAGACGTGGAAACAATCAGTAACTGCTGGCTGGGTAAAAGTTGTCTGAATCGGTCATTAGAAAAAGAAAAACACTACAACCTTTCAATATGAGCTCAACATAATATTAGACTCTTATTGTCTTGTTATTATAAAAAATAGTGGTCAAAACAAAAAGATACTGGCACAAGATAGCAGCTATCCAAATATGTTGATGCTGATTTTGGCTTTTTCCAACTGCACAAAATGACTGCCAGCATGCATGATATTTGTCTTTAAAAGCTGGAAACAGGAATGTTTCATATAATAAAATCGACATTTTGCTCAATGTAAAATTAAACCAACTCTGTTTTCGGTCACGTTAACGCCAATTTTTTTTTTTAAAAGCTTAGGTTTCATACTTTGGGAAATGTGAGAAACGGTTTAATTTTTTTAAATTTTTTGTCAACCTTGAGTTTAAACTTTGAATAAGTTGTGTGTTAAAGAAACTTAGTGTCCAAAAGCTAGCTAATTTATAAACGTAGTTAATATTGTTATGATCTAACAGTGTAAAAATATTAGCAATACAGTACATGTAATGGGTGACTTCAGCATGAAGAGTAGTTATTACTGTCAACAGTAGCATGTCAAATATACATTTTTTATTTCCACGACTTATTATAAGAAGATACTGTTGTCTCTCCTGTGTACAGCTCTTCACTGTGGGGTTGCTAAAATGAGGTGTAATTACTACTGTGTGATTACTTATTCTCATTCCCTCCCCCCCCCCCCCCCCCCCCCACCCCCACCCCAGGTCGGCTGGTTCCCATCTACATACGTAGAGGAGGGTGAGGAGTGAAAGGTCCAACATGGGAACAAGAGTACGATAAAGAAAGAACTGCATCAGTGGAGTAAGCAATCTGTGAACATAACGGTAACAAACAGAGTGAGCTTCTGCACCGCTGCTTGCCCCAGTGTTACTTTTCAGAGCAGAGCAGGCGGCCTCGCTCTCCTCGATGGAGTCCTGCTGCCGACGGCCACCCAGACGCCTTTGGGAGAGCAAAGGGCTACAGAACGCTGGAGATGCCCTATCATTTCTGGTCGACTCTGTGTGGCTAAGTGACTCCACCAACTAGCAGCTTGCCTGTCAGTGGGGCACAAGCCTTCGCCAGACACTCATCCCTCCCTCCCTCCCTCCCTCCCTCCCTAACTTCACCCTGCGCTCCCTTCCTCTCTCTGCACCGGCCAGCCCATAACTCCCACCTGTTTCTGTATGCCAAGTCGGCCGTCGCCAGTCTGTCAAAAGTAGACTCTCAAAAGCTGCTCCTCCATTCATGCAATCCATCCATCCATCCATCCATACACGCATCCATCCTCCCTCCCACCCCCTGTGGGAATAGAGTCATCTGAGCCGGAAAAGACCCACACTCTATTCTGTTTTTTTCCTTCTCTTTTCTTCTTCTTATCCCCTTCTCTCTCTGAAAAGATTTCAGCTAGTTTTGACCTTGCCTGTGTTTCTTCCACTAATGCAGTTGGTTATTGATGACTTGATGACCCAGATTCACACACACACACACACACACACACACACACACACACACACACACACACACACACAACACACACACCTCTCCTCCCCTTCAGATTATGATCGCCTCACACACGCTCTTACAGGAGATGTAAGAGGGATGGCGTCGGATAGTATCGCTGCGCAGTGCCAGCAATTGATCGCTGTTGTTCCTATTTTCCTCCCACCTCCTACATTCTTTATCTGCAGCCCAGCCTCTCATGTCTTTAGTTGTCTTGGCAGTTAGTGATCCTCTGCTCTTATCGGTGGCAGCCCTGTCAACAGGAGCCCATTCGCCGAGGGTTTATCTTATTGGAGGCATTAGTGGCTCGTCGGGGAACAAGCCCCACTAAGCCAGCTGTCCCCTCAACATGAAAAAGAAAAAAGCAGATGCAATACAAACGCAGCCCAACATTCTTCTTCTTTTTGTCTCTTTTTTCCCCTCAAATGTTACCGTCACACTTTATTTGCTTTGTCCAGCATGTCTCGATTCTTTTGTCAGTTCCATCACCTACAGATATGATGAATATGATGCAGTTGGATTGATTGCATTCTTGCAAAAATGATCTATGGTAGTCTATGGGGGGTTATCAACCCAGATTTTTACTTTTATAACATTTTCACCAGGTTATGCATCAAAATGTTTTAGGCGTTGTCTTCCTAAGTGTTAATGAAGACTGGGTCTTCTATGATGACTGCTATTTGAGGTTTTTTTTCCGCTCAAGAATACAATTTGTGCAGGAACAGCTGCAATTTAGGGCCTTTATTTTGGCGAGAAAAACATCAAATTTAAAAAGGTCTTAATGTATTGACTCTTCAATCCAAAAGAACTAATATCAGCTCTCAGAAACCTTTTGCCACTGCTTATATTTCTGCGTTCCACCCTCACCTTCTGTATACATTATGCACACTGTCTCCTTAATCCACAGTGAAAGAGGATTTTCCCACATTTGAGGGAATAAATACAGTTACAACAAAAACATGCTGCCCACGTGATGTTAACACACACCAATATGTAGTCAGAGATAGAGTAAGGAGGCCATGTGCAGAGAATTTAAAGGGATCATCTTATGTTTGGAGGTGAGAGCAGTTGGCTTTGTGCAGCGATGTTTTAACCGCGGCCATGATGTTGACTCTGTCTTTAATAGACAGAGAGAAACACACCATACTTCTGTGTTTAAAATATACATACATATTGAACTGTTTCATTTAATTCATGGTTGGTCATTTCTCTTCACACAATGGACAGAAGGCAGAAGCAAACTCTAAACCATTCCTTTAAATTCTTTTTTCTTTAAAGCTGTTCTTTGGTTATATTTCTTACGTTCTTCGTCCCTCCCTTAAACACAGACTTTCACACACTCCTACGCATGGCATTTAAAAAAATCATCCACCTCTTGTCTGTTAAGGGAAACTAATAATGCTATGTACATAAAATAAAATATTGGGGTAGTGTACGAAGAGGCAGCATTCTCTCGTTGACAGCTTAAGTGAAAACTTAGAATCAGACATAGAAGTCAGAACCTTCACAGCTAATAGGGAAGTTTGACCGCTGGAGATCAAGGAAGCCGTCATGTGGCTAACTACGGACCCTGCTAACAGCCCTCAGGGCTTCCAATCAAAGCTATCATCCTCCCCCCGTTATGTCCTCATTGTGTCCACGCCATTGGCTATTGTGTCAGAAATGTGTTTTGTGAATCTAACCAAGACTTTACTGTAAAGATAAGCTTTTGTCTGCTCTTAATGGAGCCATTATGATTGGAAATCCTAAATAACCCCCTGCCAGCCCTGCCACTCCACGCCATTATAAAATGTGTGACAGAAGATCTTTTGTTCTCTGTCACATTGTTTAAGAACTGGACTGAAGAAATGTGTCCCAAAAGGGTCCTTTTAACGCATTTCTGCATCGTGACATCCCTCTTTGTTTCACAGTGTGTATCATCAACAGTGTTTTTGAGTAGCCACTAGATGGAAGCATCCCAAACACATCTGTTCCTCTCCAAGCCAGTCACCTTCAACACGCTCAAGTTTGGAGATGACATCATCTGATGAGGAGTTAAGGAAGCCTTTAGCCTCGGCCTCAGACTTGTTGCTCTAAGTGAGAGGGAACGAGGACGCCCAATAGACTAAACCAAAGTATCAAAACACAAAGAGTCGTGATTAATAATGCAGGTAGACTAAAAACACGTAAATAAGAAATGATTGGTTGTATTGTAAAGTTCCTTGTCCCTAGTCCCCGTCTTCTACCAGATGTTATTACCTGACTTTTTTATTTTTTTATTGTTCCTGATATTCCAGAAATTTCTCTTCCCCTCCTGCTTCCTGAAATGTCTGCCGTCTCTGAGCAGTCACACTTTACATTTAGAACATCTTTAGGAAATCTGTGGCGAGGCAGTGGCACAAATGCGATTCAGCACAAGCGCCTCTCCCCCGTCTCGGGAGAACTGGAGAGGCAGAGTAGGCTTCTCTAATCGCAGACTCCAGTAATCTACTCCCGCACTCCTCCTCCGCCCAGATGAACTCTGACAGCGGGGCCATTTACAACTGCAGGCCTTCCTCCGCTGCGAGTCCGCTTTTTTTGTGTGTGCAGGAGGGACGGGAGGAAAGGCTCAAGGGTATCTGTGATCTAATCATTACACCATCTCCTCACCCCAGCGACCTCGCTGCATCCATCTCTCTGTCGGCTCCTCTCTCTCTCGCTCTGTCTCACCTTGTCACTTCCCTTCTCTCTCTCTCTCTACTGCTCTCTTTCCCCATGTATCTTTCATCCAATCTCTGTCTTCTCAGTTTCTCTCTGTATTCTGTCCCTCACCCAGATGCTCTGTAGGCTGTAACTGCCCCTGCTGTATGTTGGCGGGAGGAGAATAGAGTTCTGTGGTGTTTTTTGCCTCCAGCGTTGCCTTCCAGGCAGCTTACCCTAACCTTAAACATAACCATTTCTGCACTGCCCAGAAGGAGACGTCGGGGGCAAAAAACACTTAATGCCGAGAATAGAAGAGTCAGTATTATCAGGAGAGGAGGGAGAGAGGCGGTCACATTCTCTATAAACAACCCCAGCAAAACGAAACAAGGACTAGTATAATTTCAACACAAATTCGTAGACTTAAGAGAAATGATGCTAATTATACACAGTTAGGATTGGCTATCAGCACTGTTATGTCCTCATGTAGTGTGTGTGTGTGTATGTGTGTGTGTGTGTGTGTGTGTGTGCGCACAGATTCTGTCCATATGCAGAGGCACGCACCATGTACGTGTGGAGAGACATTTTGACAGGATTTAGGGCCAGGCAAGTCTTAGCCCAGCAGGGGTTTTAGGATACAATCTCCTTAAGCAACCTGAGAGGACAAGTGGTACTATGAACAGAAACATAATACCAACCATACAAGAGGAAAAATATGTCATACAATATTCCTTTCTCCCTGGGCTGAAAATCCGTCCTTAATCGATTGACAATTCATCCACCCCCCGTCTCTGTTATATATAGCCATCAGCACTCACTCCTAACCCAAGTTGGTTCTCGCTCCATGTCCGTGTTCTGTTATGTCAGGGAAGCCAAAGATGTAAGCTGTACATACTGTACACTCCATGTTGTGTGTCTGAACCACAGTACCTGACCGCTGTGGCCTAACTCTGAAACCGTGCAATCTTGACTGTGTAGCATTACGGTGTATTGTTGCTGTACCATACTGTAAAATATGTACATAGAACATAATAAAGATATACATTGCTTCTTCTAATGTATTTTTATTTCATATTGTGTTTTGGCAGATAATCTGTGTTATCTGCAGTGATTATCAACTTTCTATGACTATTCACTGGAAAAACAAAAGAAAAACAGACAGATTAGGTAGAGTGTTTACGTGTCTTAAGATTTTTTCAGAGTAAGTAATAATTATAACACATTAACTTCTGAATAATGTTGAGTCTGTTAATAGTTTAGACCAGGTTTGTCGTCAAGACCACCTTTGTCGAGTCCAAGACAAGTGCAAGACCAGGAATAGTCGAGTCCAAGACAAGACCGAGTCCAAAAAGGTTTAAGTGCGAGTCAAGTCGAGTTCAAGACAAGTCCAAGACCAGGACTAGTTGAGTCCAAGACAAGACAGAGTCCAAAAAGGTTTGAGTCCGAGTCAAGACCGAGTCCAGGACAGAAAAAAGGTCTTACGCATGCCAGTATCAAAGACAATCCTTTTGGGTTTCCCTTTCCCTCCAATATTATTATCAACATAATTAAGACACCTGGACTCGGTCGAGACCAAAGCCATATTGGGCAAGACCAGTGGCTGAGACCGAGACAAGTCCGAGTCCAAATACTAGCAAGTCCGAGACAAGTCCGAGACCATAGAAAAACGGTCTTGAGTCCAAAAACCGGACTCGAGTACTACAGCCCTGGTTTTGACATTCAAACATTCCTACATTTAAAGGTCCAATCTGTAGGAATTTCTCCCATCTAGTGTTGAAATCATATATCGCAATCAACTCTCTCGCACCACGCAGTGCAAAGTACGTATTACATCTACGGTAGCCTTCATGCTTTAAAAAGCCGGTCTTTTGCTCGTTTCAAAATCCTTTTTCTGGGTAAAGAAGAAGACTCCTCTTCATGAAATTGGGATTTTGAACATGTGTGGTCCTCCGGGTTTCCTTCTTCAAACTTGCCAGGCCGGTAAGCGAGGACACCCGTTAGCAGCATTAGCAGCACCTGAGAACCATGTGATAGCAGTATGTCCTGTATGTCCCTTACCGGCTAACGTCTTTCAAGATGGCGCCTGAATATGGAGCGTCTTACCCAGTTCATGCAGATGCAAATGTAAAATTTCAAGCCAATAGGAATACTCTGAATAGATGGTGGTGGTGGTAAATATTCATGAAAAGGAATTTGTGAACGGGCAACACCGATTTTGATAATGGACAACTACACATGTTACACACTACTTTAAGTACGAATTGTGAGATACCAGAGGTAATTTAACTATTTCCACCTTCAGCTACTTACACACTTGTTCCACTATATTTCAGCAACCAATGTTTATATAATTTTAATTATATATATATATATATATATATATATATATATATAAATAATACAATAATTTATGAAACAGCTATAGTAAATAGTTACTTTAATGTTTAAACATCCCCTCCAAACCGATTTTGTTAAGACATTTAGGAACAGACCGCTTTGAATACTAATGTTTCTGAAATGGTTTTCCACACAAAGTCAATAATAAAAGTCAACTAACCGGTTTAAAAATCTTAAAACTACAGCTACTCCTTGTCCATGACAGAATCTATGAATATGCAAACTCACACATATTATAATCTGTGTGAGTTTGTGCACACTGAGCTCTGACATCCAAGTCAAGGAACAATAAGTAAAACATATTTGAGAGAAGGACTTCATTAAAAATAAATTAATATCTAAGGCATTGCCGCTTCCCAACGGTATTTACTGTGAGGTAGTCATCATCAGCTCCACCGGATCCAACACTAAATGCTTCTTACACATTGGAGCAAGTACTTCAATATACTATATATACTATACTAGGTATAATAACTGCATAATAATAATAACACATTTATTTATAGAGCACTTTCAATCAAAGGGCTTTACAAAAAGAATACAATTAAAATACAAACAGTACATGTACAAAATTTAAATAATAATAAGCATAATAAGTTTTACTATGATACTCAAAGTACATTTGACTTGTATGTTGACAGACATATTTGAGGGTATCTACATGCTATCTACATAAGAGTGACATGAACACTGTCATTAAGGTGTCATAATCATTATGAACAAGTCACAAACATTTACGACATAACGCTAATAAGTGTCATTCAGTTTTGTCATTAGAGTTATGTTAGGGTTCATGTGTCATGACAGTTTCATGTCACTCTTATGCCAAAGTGGTAACATGCAAGCAGCATAGCCTATATTTCATTTGAAGGATGTATCTATATTATCCATATCATTTATATATTTCACATTTAAGGTTTTTTAACTTATATTCAATCAGCAAACAAAGACCTTGAGCAAATGTAGGAGCATATCGTGCTGGGTACCACATTGAAGGATGAGTATTTAATCTCTTGGTATAAAGTTTGGTTTTACTGAGCATTTTGACTTTCAAATGACAAATTTAAATGTATAAACTGTTTCATTCATATCCATAATGCTAACAGACAAACTTGAAAACAACCACTGAAAAGCTCTTTTGTGAGATGGACTCTAGTTATGAATCATTGCAGGATTAGGATGTTGACGTCATCAATGCAGCAACAGAAGCACGCTCATTAGAGTTGCCAACTCTCGTCAGTAAATCCAAAAGAATGTAATTCAGTCTCTGGCTTTGTTGTAGTCTCATCTGTTGTTAGCCCAGGATGCTCAGAAGTGACTTCCTGGCTAAAATTAGTCCTTGGTCCTTGAAGTATAGTAGTGCTCATTAAACGGCCGCTGTGGTGTTACTGCCGTGTGTTGTTGCCGCTCCCTCCACAGGTCTTAAATAACCTGCAGCCAGAAGGGTGCTGTTTCTCACTAGCTTACTGGCTAATAGGTGTGAATGAATGTTGAATGTCCTGCTGATAATAATGAACCAAGTTAACCAAACTTCTAAATATAGCGAGTTAAAATAAACGCAAAAACAGGTGAATGCTATCAGTGCTGTGGGTGTGTGAAAACATGCAGTGAATAGTTGTACAAGTGTGGGACACGCTGATGTTGACTGTCATCTTCTCTTAAAGTTTATTGAGCAGGCACGTGCAGGTCTGTACGTGTGTGTGTGTGTGTGTGTGTGTGTGTGTGGTGGTCTCTTCGGCCATCTGGTTCCCGGTTTGCTGTCGTCGCTGAAGCTAGACTGAGGCTGGGACACCAGAAAGGATCAGCGGTGGCGGCTGTAGCAGCCAGTGCCGCTGGCACTGCAAGGGGGGGGGGGGAGGGGGGGGAGAGAGATGCTGCACTGAACACCCACCAGGTGGGCTTTTGCCTTGGCAGGGCCAGTCTGGATCCACCTTCCAGCTGAGGTTGAACCACCAGTGTGACAGATGGCTGGCGAGAGACGGTGACACCCGCCCCCTTCACAGCAATCAGAGATTGCTAGGACCAACTTTCTGGACGGCTGCAGTCCTCTCTGATATGAAATGGATTTCCAAGACGAGCAAACACCTATGCGTTGTCGAGGCTGATAGAATGAGGAGCTGATAATATAAGAGCAGAGGCCGCTTTTGAGGTCTTACCCGGATCAGAGACTCCCAGGCAGGAGCAGATCTTTAGGTTTTTTAAAATAACTTCAACCCCGTGTCATTTCCCCTCAGTCTCTCTGACTGAGCCGGCAACTCACTGGAGCAAAACGTCTTTTACTGAAGAAATTTCCCCATTCTCTAATGTAAATCCCATTCTGTAAACCGAAAATAGATTTCAAGATTAGTAATGCTGTTTAAACCAAATTTCTACTCAGCCTATGCTACGTTTATTTAATAATAGAGATATCTGACAGTTTTTTGCCTCTTTTATGGTGGCAGGACTGAAAAAAGTGTCATCCTCAACATTTGTTGTGTTCTGGTTTCAGAATGATGAAGACAGTTGGAGAACAGTTAGATACAAAATAGGATGTAGGCTCTACATGATGATTCTTTTTCCTGGGCAACCATCATGTTTTCCCCTAATGATGTACACATTTTTAAGCATTCTATTAGCATTTTATTATCACATGGCTTGACATATAGTGCATTTAGCTGCTGTAAATAGTGGTAAACAATAGGGATGAGCGAGTACAGCATTATCTGTATCTGTATCTGTTTACCACATGAATTATCTGTATCTGGATCCGTACTCGGACTGGGCGGGGCCTAAACCGGAAGTGGTGAAAGTTAACCCGGAAGTGGGTCGGGTTCTCTTGAAATGTGCGGGGCTTTAACCGGTATGTTATTTAAGCATGCAATTGATATGAGTTGATCAAAAATTGTTATATGTATTGCTGATTTGAAAACTATTTACATGACAGCATCGAGCTTCAGATCAATGGTGTTGTCATGGTAACAAACAAACTATATACAGAACGTTTTGCAACAATGAATACAACACATGCGGTTGCAATTATGAAGTAAAATGTAATGAACAAGAGTTTTCATACTCAATATAACTTTCTTTTTTTAACTTTTTATTTTTTTATGATCAGTGCGATTTTTTTTGTTTTTGGTTCTTTTTTATTTTTTATTTTTTATTTCCACACAAGGTATGTGTGGGGTGTGTGTGGTGTGTGTGTGTCTGTCTGTGTGTGTGTGGTGGTGTGTGTGTGTGTGTGTGTGTGTGTGTGTGTGTGTGTGTGTAAAAGAGAGGGGGCGGGGGGCAGCTGACAGTAAAAAAAAAAAAAATCTCCGATGGCAGAGACGCAACGGGAGTCACATTTAAACCAAGCAGCATGTCTGAACCCCCGTTCACCGAAATCTACTGGTTACTATGTAAGGACTACAAACCCCACGTTCACCAGAAATCTACTGGTTACTATGTAAGTACTACAAACCCCACGTTCACCAGAAATCTACTGGTTACTATGTAAGGACTACAAACCCCACGTTCACCAGAAATCTACTGGTTACTATGTAAGTACTACAAACCCCACGTTCACCAGAAATGTACTGGTTACTATGTAAGGACTACAAACCCCACGTTCACCAAAATCTACTGGTTACTATGTAAGGACTACAAACCCCACGTTCACCAGAAATCTACTGGTTACTATGTAGTACTACAAACCCCACGTTCACCAGAAATCTACTGGTTACTATGTAAGGACTACAAACCCCACGTTCACCAAAAATCTACTGGTTACTATGTAAGGACTACAAACCCCACGTTCACCAGAAATCCACTGGTTACTATGTAAGTACTACAAACCCCACGTTCACCAGAAATCTACTGGTTACTATGTAAGGACTACAAACCCCACGTTCACCAGAAATCTACTGGTTACTACGTAAGGACTACAAACCCCACGTTCACCAGAAATCTACTGGTTACTATGTAAGTACTACAAACCCCACGTTCACCAGAAATCTACTGGTTTACTATGTAAGGACTACAAACCCCACGTTCACCAGAAATCTACTGGTTACTATGTAAGGACTACAAACCCCACGTTCACCAGAAATCTACTGGTTACTATGTAAGGACTACAAACCCCACGTTCACCAGAAATCTACTGGTTACTATGGAAGGACTACAAACCGAAGTTAAAAACAAACCTGAAGCTGAAGAAACTGTGATTATCACAGAACGCTGCGCGGCCAGTTGAGGAGTTTTATTCAATCCGAGCACGGATATTGACTCATATTACTCGTATAATACTTGTACTCGGCAAAAGTGCTTTATCCGTACCGGATACTCGTTTCAGCCGGATACTCGGATCACCCCCTAGTAAACAATCTCCCGAGGTGTGGGCTGAGCTAGTTTTGCTGCGGAGCGGAGGAAGGTCTGGGTAGTCCACACAGCATTCTGGGATGGTAGAAAAGCATGCTCTGATTTATTAGCATTTCTTTAAACCAATCACAATTGTCATGGGCGGCGCTAAACTCAAATAAACTCAGATTGGACAGGTAGTCTAGCTGGCTGGCTGGATTTACCCAGCAGAGATCTGAGGAGCAGTTAACCATAGTCCTCAGAAATACACCGGAGTTTAAAATGACAACACAAAAATACACGCATCCGGCAGAATTTTGTGCAGCACCTGGAGCAATCCCGGAAATGGAACGCCAAGGATGTAGACTAGGGCTGAGCCCCCAAATGTTTAACACATCTGGCTCCGCCCCTGGGCACATTCACAGTCGTCAGTGTGGCCCCACAGGTCAAAGTACACGCTTAAACTCTGCCTGTGTGACAGATTCTGCAGTGGAGGTTTAGTGGCTCATGACCGCCATCTCCCAGTAGCTTGCTGCTGGTTGCTGGGAAACATGTCCAGTCCATGAGAAATATACCCGAGTGTGCAGTACATATTTATTCTGTTCCTATCCCGATAATAAATGGCTGCACAGAAATAGACGCGAGCTTCCCGTCCATCATTCCTCCAGCCAACAGCCGTGTCCGTTTTCATCACATGGCATGCACTACATTTGACATTACTGCGGATTGTTTTCCCAAGCACAGCTAGCTAGTTATGTTTTTTAAATTGTGTCATGCACCCAGCACGTTCTCAGCAAACATGGATGTTTGAGACCAAAATACCGTTTCAAATGAAGGACTCTGTCTGCTGTCCCAAGCTCTACAAATCACTTTGGTATTAAAGTGGCTACATTTCTTTCCACCTTCCGTGCCATGTAAAGTAAACTGCACCAAAAAATTAAACTAAAGATGGACCGCAGTAAAAATACCTGTCAGGTAGTTCATTTAAAGTAGGGACAAGGGGGCGATTTCGGGGGTTGTTCTCAACTGCAACGTCACATGCAATGAGACAACAAACTGTTATTGAGTTTCCTATATCAGTCAAATTCAAAGCCTTTGAAAGCAGATTTTCTTTTGCATTGACTCAAATAAAAACCAAAAAGATGCATAGCAGCGTCAATGACATCCTATTGAAAAATGTCAATCCTGATATGTGTAAATGTATATGATTCATGCTGCAGTTAACCGTCTAGTACACGCCAAAACACCATAGAGGACCATTTGGAACTTAATGACCTGATCAGTAAACTGAACCTCTCTCTTGTTTCAGTTTAACAGCGCGGCCATTTATCCGCTGTTCCATCCATCTCCCTTTTCCAAATCCCTGCATCTCATCTATTCTGTCATGTTTGTACTTCTTCGACTGCACTCTATATATCCCGGCCCATTTCTCACTCTGTCTCGCTCGTGCTTTCTCTGGGTTTAGTGCTGTCTTTTGGGGCCATGAGGGAGCCATCATCATTGCCAGACGCTATAGCTGCTGTGTGTAAATATCAAGCAGCACTCTTCCCCCCCCCCCCCCCCCCACCCCTGTTTTCCTGGAGACTATCAGCACTGCATAAACACTGAGGTGCTGTCTACGGAACACAGACAGCTCATCACCATAAAACACACACATAACACACGTGCCCATTCACACACACCCCTTTATCGGCATCCTTCTTCACAGGTTGCAGCTACATTATTCTAGCCTTTATTATGTTTATTCTCATACATAGTTATGCGGTCCTGATGTGTTGATTCAAGCGAATGTATGCCCTCTACATCCCTGCGTGCATGTCGACATGGCTTTGCATTTTTCAGCAGCAAAGTGTGTGCAGGCTGATTGCATTCATTCCAACCGGCAGCGGCATTAAATGAAGTCTTACACTCATGCATACTCTAGTACTCTAGATCACTTTTTAGAGCTGCATTTCTCTGTCGTAGCCTAAAGTCACACATACAAATCAACAAACACACACAGGCAAGTACAGAAAGTGTGTCCTCCCGCACGCATGCACACACACACGCACAAACACCAGATGGTGAACATGAACTTCAATAATAATCAGCATCATGTAACAGTAAAAATGTATTCTTTTAGCTGTTAAAGTTTTATTTAGCCACATTGTGCTGTCACTTAACACATTGTGCTGTATCTTTTTGAAAAAGGTACAAAAAGACTTATAATATACACCTTCAAGATCTACAGGTACTACAGCTAACCTGCACAGCTGACGTTGGCTGAGCTCTCAGAGCTTTAATATTAATGTCAGTCTAAAAATACACAATGGACTGGACAAGAGCACTTCAGCAGGAGTCCTTTACAGATTTATACTATACAGTTTACTTTGCATTGCATACGATGTGTGTGTGCGCGCGCATGTGCCATGCAATGATGCAATCCGGAGAAGCGAACAGAAGAGAACATCTGGCCCCAGGCATTTTGAAAAGGTAAAGGTTTGCATCATTGCCAAAAAAAATGAGAGAAGAAACCGCTCCTAAAGTCAGGAGCTTCCTTGATGTATACATACGGAAATCTATTTTGCAGTAGAAAATATAAATACCCAGGTAAAAGTCTGATGCATTATAAGAAATGATGAGAAAAAGGCCGGGGTACTTCCACATGTCCAGGAGATCTTGGAAGTCGTTCCTCCCCTGTGGTTTGTACAGGAGCCTGGAGCTCACACTGATCCACTCCCATTGAGCAGAGGAGATGATGGAAACTATCACTCTGTATGGTAAGCTACCGTCTCAGTTACATTTCATTTGCCCCTCTGTTCCAAATGCATTAGTTCATCATCCTGCCTTGTGTTATTGAAGTGACTGGGAGGATTTTCCGGAATAATACACCTTGTGTTACAGGATCTTCACTGCTGAAACAACAGTCAGGCATAAAACATATGTATGTCATACATCTACATTAATTATCCACATGACTATCACTTTCTAATTTGGAATGTTACCTACCTAAATATCTGCTCATGTGCAGTACATGCATCTGGTTGGTCCATGTAAACTGTTTGAACAGTATACGTCTTGTTTAATCTCTAGATATGCTTTTTTGTTATAACCTGTGTAAAATGTGCAAACAAACTCAATAATTATGATAGTTAGAGCATAAAAATAGATTTTTCAATTACTGAACAGCTTTTCCCCCAAAATGACACATTCCTATGGGACACTATTTCTTATACAATAACACAGATGTTAGAGAGTTTAATTTTCTGGTGTGAACTCAGTTTTGACCAACTTGTGGTGTTTTAGCTTTGTAGGGCAGTGTTCTTTGCTGAATAAGTTACAGCAAAACATTCAAACATGAAAGCAAATGATGAGAATGTGCCCTTGTTCTTTAACACAAACACAACCCAGCTTTAAATCCACCATTAGCTGTACGGATGTGTTTGATAGAGTATCACCGATGGCTGCCGCTCTATCTCCATACCGTAGCTCCACTCACCAACTGTGGCTAGAGGGAGTTTAGTTGATATTATACACCCATACAGTTCTCTAGATTATGTACGCAGAGCCTTATTTCCTATTGGCAGAGGGATGATGGGGATGTGGGAGGCAGAGCTTCTATTTCGGGGTATTTGAGTTGAGCTCACTCTTTGCTCTGCCTCTCTCTTTCCCTCCTAACCTCAACTGGCAATCGTGCCATTCGCAATGTGCCCATTCCCCAGTGTCCCCTGAAGCACCTCCAGATGTATTCAGCTCCCATTTGTCATTCCTGGGAATGTGGTGGCGTCAGCAGTTATGTCCCAACCTCCACTGATGGCACCGCACCACCACCACGAGGAGCCTCAGCCCCGCCTGAGGTCACCCTACTCCCTTATTACAGTTTTATACCTTCAGCGTGATGGATAATGATGATGTTGTTGCCCTATTTAGTCTACTGTGGCACCCGCATTCACGCAGCCACTCATTCAGTTGCATTTCATTTGTGTGCTGGCTCACTTGTCATAGATCTGTTAGCTACGCCTGTGTATTCAGTGCCGCAACTGAATTTGTGGAACAAATTTCCCTTTTAAACCAATAACCCATTTTCTTGATATTAGTTTTTTTGTGCATGCAAACATAACTGAGTATGAGTCAAGTGTTAACATTTGACTAGAAGCACAATAGGCCTTTTTTTACATGCCCCAAACAATTTGACTTGTCATTGTAGAAAACCATTAACAACACCTGTTGTATTATGTCTGGGTAAGTTATGACAGTGTGACAGTGAGCCCGCATGCACAACACCAGGACTGTGAAACTGAAGCCGCAACATGGAATTAGGTTTTAGGAATTAAATGTTTTCTACTGTAATATGTCAAACTAACTTCTGTGAAAAAGCGCTTGTTAATCCAGCCTTTTCACAACATTTGTGTGTGATTCATGTTTGTTATTGTGGAAAAGCATGGATCATATGCCGTTACAGTGCATTCATGTTAAGCTGCTTTCATCTGCACCATAAAGAATAAAGCCTATATTAATCAACTACCTTTAGGCTATCTATAGCATAGGCTAGAGTGCAGGGTTTGCTGTATTTACACTATGTTTGTCTTACAGAGCAATGCACATTGGTGCATGTAAAGGACCTGAGCGCGTGTGTGTATGTGTGTGTTTGTGTGTGTGTGTGTATTTCAGGCCTGTGTGTCGTGTGTAATAACAGAGTGTTAATTGTAATTTCCCCATTGGGGATTTTTCTCCAACCACTGCCTTTTCAACCACACCTTTTTACAACAACTGGCATTTTCATGTGGAGAAAAATGTGCCAAGATATGCCAAATATATAGAGCTAGAAGCTTGGTGTTTTAGTGCCTACTTGCAGGGCTAGTTGCTGTACGGCTGAGGTTATTTTGCTGGTCAGTTGCGATAGCTCCTGGAACTATTTTCTCTCTGTTCTGTTCTGTCAACGGTGACATTTTGTTCACCAATATACACCATTTTGTGAAAAGAAATAGAAAAAAATGATATTAAAGAAGGAAAACAAAGCCCCCTATGAGCTAATGCGTTTTCTAACTAATGTTAGCAAGCTGTTGTAGATGCCTGTTTTGTACAACCGTTCTAACAGATGTAACTCCAAAAGAAAAGGTTACATTAAAGTGAATGGTGCAACCAATAAGCTAATAGGTCAACACTGTCAAGACTGCTTGTCATTGGTCAACAGCGTGACTTTTTAAATCCTGGTGTGGCAAAACCTTTACTGTATTCTACACAAGTCCCAACACAAACACTGGGTGCAAGCAGGCAGCAGAAAAGGCCCAATGGCCCAGATGTGCAGCTTCTCAGCTTTTATATACACCATGATAATCTTTGATTGGTATCCACATTGAACAGCCAATAACATAAGGGAGGAGGACAACATAAGAGAGCCTGAGGAGCAACACAGGATTAGCACGTTCAATATTTCCACATTTATTGGGGGATGTAACAGTGCCATAAGTGTGCAAAAGCTACGTCAGCTTACTCTTAAACTACAGTTTGTAAGCCACATGTGCATATAATGACATAGATACATTGTAACAAAAACATTTTTAGGATGGGAAGAGATGTTACAATATTGAACAAATTACAAAAAAATGTATGCTCATACGGTTTAAATTCTGCTCACAAAACAAGAGAGGCCTCCAGTTAACTTGTTGAGCAGTTAACAGCGGCCCTCATTTGAAACGGCTTTGAGAGCTCTGCTCTCATCCCTCGTGGCCACAACATCCACCTACGGAAAGACAACGGCCCGGCGGCACCACACACTGATGACGATCTAATACATTAAACTCAATTAATTACCATGTTTAGCATAATTCTGGAGTTTAACAAAGGTCTTTGTGGTAGATGTGTGCATTACAACAATTACTCATTTTGATTAGCAGGGATAATAAATGAGGCAATTAACACGCTGTCAGATCGGTGGGGAAAAAGCCTCGCTGCTCATTCAAATCCTATTTTTTTTTTTGCATGTAAACTTCAGACTTGATTGCAGTGGCAACAGCTGGTGTCAGGCTGTCAGATGGGGAGGGCCGAGGGTCAGCTGGGTGCTGGAGTGACCAGGACAGAAATGGACAGTTGACCCCATCAAAACACAGAGCGGCTGAGTTAAAGTAGAGATGCGGCGTCCTACCATCCTCTCGGGTTAACCTGATTTAACTCTCACACACACACACACACACACACACACACACACACACACACACACACACACCACACACACACCACACACACACACACACACACACACCACACACACACACACACACACACACACACACACACACACACCACACACACACACACACACACACACACACAAGAGAGAGGGCTGCCAGCAAGTTAAGTCCCCAGGCGAGTGCTGGGGCTGCAGAGAGGGGGAACACATTACCCTAATAAGGGCCATCTGGTGGCCATTCATTAACTTGACCATCCTTGAAGTCCCCGACCCAAAATGTCATTTTTCACTTTGCAGAGGAATACGTTAGGTGACAAGATGAACTTGGGCCAAATTACCAAAGATGGAAAACATGAGTGAAAAAGGAAGACAGAAAGAGAGAGAGAGAGAGGAGGAAGGGGGATGGACTGGTGGTGTTGGTGGTGTGAGCAAAGAAAGAGGAAATAGAGAAAGTGGGAGCATGACTGAGTGCAGAAAGGGAAGTTAATTAGCTGATATTGTATACACTGGGGGCTCATCCAAAGCATTAACAGTGAAATGGAAAAACACTCTTCACCCCATTAGATAATTCGTCATATTATCGTAAACACCTATTCAACAATGGGGTCCAAACATTTCAAAGATGTTACTTTTTTCTATAAAAAAACTAAAATCCTGACTTTGACTTAATGGCAAAATGCACCAGTGAAAAAAATAACTCATTTTTGCCACTTAAAGAAAGGCACTCTATTACTACTATTCTCTGCATGTTGGGTTCAAATGCCCACCAAGACACAGGGAGCTTTAGGGAAGGATTAATGAGAAGACACTGTGACAGATACCTATGCAGAGCATCTCAGACCTTGACTGACACTCATTTACCATGATAAGTGATTCTTAAATGAGTGTACGCTCACACATGTGAGCCGCAAAGCCCTCCTGCAACAGGGGGTCTGCACGGCTTTAATCAAGCTGTCTGATTAGATGCGTGCACGGAGAAGCACCTCTCTGTCGAACACCAAAACACTCCACAAGGTCATATGCATATGCTCAAACTATTTCTTACCATCTTAAGTTCTTTGAAGTGGTAATGTCAGTCATATGTATTTTTTAATAATCCCCGCTGCTAAGCGGTCATTGCTGTTTTCACTCTGCACTTCTCAGAGGAGAAATGTGTTTTTATTTCAAACACATGTTGCTATCTGTAGGAAAGAGGTACAGGGTTCCTATATAGATATACATTCCTATGATATGACAGGTATGAGCACTTATGTGTTCCTGTCTGTCGAGCTCATCAGCAGCGATAAACTCATGTACTATGAATTCATTGATGTATATTTGTGAATAAATGGCATGTATGCATATGAATGGATCATCGAATGTTTATTTATGACTGAATGCATGGATGCTTATGGAAGTGGAAATGAGTGTTTGGACGGCATGTGCGGGAGAACAGAAGAATGTAGGAAAGATGGGTTTTTTCCTAGAAAATGGTCATTTGCATAGCTCTTTGAGTAACCCAAATGTCCCGGTGTGTGCTGTGCGTCATTGTTGTAATTCTTGCAGCAGTTTCTCTCAGTGTCCAAACGGATTTCTCCTTGGGGAGACTAACAAAGAGACTTTGACTTCTGTTAATTAGTCAACCATATACAGTATATAGTTTCATCATTAGGATAGCAATCCACATGCTGTATGCTTTGTCATGTTTGTGTGTGGATGAGATAGAGTTTCGCTGGGTGTTTTTTGGTCTGGTCTAATATATTCCTGGCATCAATTAATTTTATTAGTCACATAAAAATTGTAGCAGGTATAACTCCAGTGAAATGTAATCCTACCAGCTCCTTCAACCTGTGCATGACTAATAATCACACGCCATGAAAATCAAGCACGGTCCCCCCCCTCTCCAGACAATTGTCAGCTAAGAACTGATTTTTTTTTTGATGATTCTAAAAACTATCTTGCTAGATTTCCCAGTGGTGTAAGGTATGTTTCGATTGTTAATGACACATCCCGATTAGCTCTGAAGTTCAACCCGGCCACAAAGATGTCCACTATTTACTATCTGACTTCCAGTTTAATCTGTGTCCTAGTCTTTTTGTACGCGGCCCGGGCTTTAGCGGGGGACGGGTGCTCATACGAGGCTCATACTGCCAATCAGCGAATCAGCGGAGCGGTAAGGGAGCTAACAGCTACAGTGCAAACAAAACATTAGGTAACCATGGAGATCCATAACACTCAATGAATGTTAAACTTCAACATTCCGCACATTGATAGCAGGGTTGTAATTCGCTCAATGGTAATTTTTTGTCTCCAACGTCGGCTTCCAGGCAGCTAACCCTAACCTCAACCCTAAACATAACCACTGTCGCGCTGCCTGGAAGGAGACGTTGAGGGCAAAAAACACCAAACACCTTGTAATTCTGATTAACATAGTCACATTAAATCTAAATCCCATTCAGTCTCCTTTTAGACTGCTGTGCGGACAACTAAGTGATCAACTTTAACCATCCCACCAAGGTGTTATAAAGCCCGGCCAGCGCGGTTCTTCCTCTCAGTTTCCCGCATGTTTGCAAACGCTAAAGTCCCGTTCGATAGTACGAGATTTACGTTTTTTACAGTCGAGACTGGTCGTTAGTGAATGGAATCTGTTAGCGTGTGGTGTGCTGTTCTGGCTTAATCCTTGCACTCAACAAACAAAACCTTGTCAAATTTAATGGTACATGTTTTTACATGTGGGGACTCTCCCGTTTTCAACTTTTGTTAAGGTTTCAAAAAATCTTTTAGTGTGGGTCAGACATTAGTCAGTGTCCTCATTCAGGATCCTAGTGGCCTGAGGGTAGATACTCCTGAGTCAATGTTGTCAGACATGTGGTTGATTTTATCTTCCCTTTCTACAGATCAAATATACATTGCCTCCTGGCTACTCTTGACATCTTCAATAAAAAGGGGAACTCTTGTTTGCTTTGCATTTCCAGTAACCTGACAAAGTAACATACATGTTGAGCTCTGAGCCAAATGCTATGCTAACAAGGGCAATGCTACCATGCTCGTGTTTAACAACTATGTCTACCATGTTTATTTAAGTTTTAGGAGGCTGATAGGAATGTCATTAAGTTCTGCTAGTAGATTTTGTTAGAATTAAGTTTCACAGCGGGTTCATGCTTTAATAATTTCATTGTGACACCGCTGTAAAACAGGAAACGATAACCATCATGATAAGCGCAGATATATATTTTATTATATATCTTAAGTTGCAGCAAACCAAGGCTGTGTGGAAGATTTTAGAGCAAACATGCCATGCATAATTATTTCACTCACACACCTGTTTGTGTCCTTGGGGATGAATGAAAGCATAAAAAGGTATTTTCTGCTGCTCAGAGACGGCTCCTTAATGAAGGACTTCCTAGGCAACAATCTAGGTTACCGACTGCATCTGCTCATCAGCGACAACCACACCGAGGAGAGATTCTTAGCTGGTTGGGCACGCGTTTCAGGCAACAAAAAATGTCTTACACATATTTTCATTATCCATTCTCACTAGGATGGATCCAAGATTATATGTGTCACATATGGAACCATTTTACCCATGCACCTTTTCAGCATTGGCTCCCATTTGACCAGACCCATTGATGCAGGTTGGACGTGGTTTGCTCAAGGGCACTTTTATTCAGTAGATGAGAAGCAAAGAAGGAGGTTTTGTTATTTACTCTCGCCGGTTGTTGCTACCGAGCTGCCAACTAACACACAATGCTGTCCAAACCCTGGAGGTTGCCCAGTGGTCAAGTTGCCAGGCCGGAGGACTTTTAGCCATATTTGTCTCTTTACCATCCAAAAAAAAGCCTTTTGTTTGATGTTCTGCCAGAGCCTTTGTGGAGATATTCCCATTAGTAGGGCTGGCCCATAATACGGCTGATTATCCCTTTCCTTATTAAAGCTGCAGGGATGCCAGCAGTGGCGCTAACTGTATTTACAGAACACAGAGCTTCTCTTTTGTTCTCCCAATAAAAAGGAAGATACAGGAATGTTGGCTAATGATGACCATCTCGGCCCTCATTTGTAGTTAGGAGGCATCATTTTCTCCCTCAGACCGTCATCCTTTCACTTCCATCTCCCACTACATGGTGTACCTGCAGGAACTTCAAAGACAGCAGGAAGTAGCCCGAATGTTTATAGGTGAACGCTGCTACAGTGATTCTAAATCTCTAACCTCCGTCTCCTGTAAGAAACTTCAAATGAGCCTATGACTATCTGTCCAGTGTGGCCTCATTTTTCACAGAAATAATGAGACAAAGCAAACAGTAAAGAAGGGTTATTCAACTAACATGGTCCTACATGACATTAAGCTGTGACTTGTGTTGCTTTGCCAGACCATCCACACGCTGCGACGCGGAGAAGAGTCCACACAGAATTCCGTGATGGGAGAAAACTGTTCTGTGGTTTATGGTATTTCTTAAAACCAATTCCTAATGTCATGGGCGGCGCTGAGCTCCTCACGGAGCCGCTGCTAAAAAGCCTCGGGAAGGAACTTGTTTTGGAAGAACATATACGTTCAAAAGTTGTTTTAGTCGTGGAACAGAAAACTCCGATTGGACAGATCAGATCAGTCTAGCTAGCTGTCTGGATTTACCCTGCAGAGATCTGAGGAGCAGTCCACCATAGTCCTCAGAAATCCACCGGAGTTTAAAATTCTAACAAAGAAAGTGGAAGGAAACGGACGTCGGCTAAAAGACATGCGGCATCGGAGCCATCCCGGAAACGGAACGTCAGGTAAATATGGACGAAGCTGTGATTGACAACTTTTCAATCACTGACAGATTTTTAATTTGTCATTCAAACAGCCAATCCAGGCGCTGTTGTCTTTTACCAGAAATCAAAGCTGCCAGTCTCATATGTCAGTGAGTTTTTGCGCATCAGGTGTTTTGCCACGGGCATGGCACCAAATCAGTTCTATTTCTGATGAGACAGCTGTCTCTGGTCTTATTAGTGCAACACACAGATACTCAGTTAACATTGACAGAACTGCATTTAAAGTAGATAAAAAAACGTGATAGAGATGACTTTCGCTTACATCTTTGATTGTTTGAATTTGCTCATCAGAGGATTAACATTACTTTTAAGTGTAAGCCCAAAACAGAAAAAAAAAGTTGAGGAAGAATGTGATAAAACAAACTGTGCTGAAAGATAAAAAAAACAAAATCCACTGAATTTTCTCTTTTTTTTGCCATGTGAGCTTTGTGACTTTTTATTTGACCCTGTGTTTGTTCAGTCTATCAGTATATCAGAGTGTTGACACACGCCGTTTGCCCACAGCACACACACTACATCTGTGGAAAACGGCCAGCGTGTGCTCAGGTTGATACTGTACACACTGCAGTGTCAGAGAAAACAAACCCAATCTGTTACTTTATATCTAAGCACTCTTTTATTCTGTCATTTCTTCATATTTTAGATTTCCTCACAGGAATTCAACATACACCTTAACAAACTAAAAAGCGAAATTAAGAGCCCTCATTTTTGTTAAACAGCATTTGATCCCAATGCTTTAAAGAGTTCTGCTTTGTGTGACACATGCAGGAGAAGGTCTGTGTAAAAACGGCTTCCGGGCTTTTTGTAGCCACTGCTCCCCTATGCTCCACCCACACAGGTGTCTCCACTTTCACTTGATTAGGCCTCTGTGGGCGTGTACACACTGTGCTTGATTGACATCTTCCGCACTCACCTGTTGCACACACAGGTGTCTGTCATTAGCTGCAATTAGGTCAATTGGTAAGATGGATGTGGTACAAACGCTCCACCAGTTACTATTATTAGTGCTTATTTTGACTTGTGTACTTAGCTGGTCAAAATCAAATAAAAAGTGGAGATTTAAGTTTTATTTATTTTTCTGCAATGATAGCACCACCAACTTCAGTTTTCTCTTAAAAGGTGATGTTCCGTGTGCTATTATTAGTTTAGCATACAGAAGCTCTTGCATTATATTATAAATTTGTTTTCCCAAAACATCTTTCTGTGCAGCAGAAATGTGACGTACGTTTTCCCCATTTTTGTTTTCTTTCATCGTCCGCTCACATTAAAACCCCTGGCTGTGAGGTTCATCAGTTTCACAACTTTGTGCAACTTCTGCTTTGTTTCCCAACTTTTCAAATCGTTTCTATGTGCAAATGATCGACCACCAATTTTGATTTGCGCAATATCTGTATGTTAAATTATTTACAAAATTTCAAAACAACCACACAAATTGTGGGGTCCCTTAGCAAAGTCTACAGAGAAGATTGCATGGTTGTTATCAGGATCACAACTCCAAAACAACCATCTTCTATCTCCATGTTTTCGGACTGCACAGTAAGTATTACCATCATGTAAACTACTCTGCTCTTCATTTAGTTTTACTTTGTTTTGGTTTGTTGTCCTTTCCACTTTGTATAGCCAAAGCAATGCCAAGACATTTGAGCCAGCTCAGCCAGCATTACTGTCTTACATAGGATTATTTCTCAATCCTATTGTAATTCCGTTCGCAGAATTGCCGGTTACATTTGGCTGTGGTTTACAGTTACAGGTGCATAATTCCATTGGCCCAGTTAAAGGTTGTCGTTGCCAGCCTGTCACATCAAACCTTCTCTACCCATGTGATGGTGGCTGGTGTCGGATCCTCCACACTCCTGACTCTCCCTGGCATTGGATCAGTTTTTCGACATCCATCAACTGTGTTGAGCCACAATGGAATTCCCCCCTCTTTACATTTCAAACGTTCCCAACTCACAGCTGGAAAATCATCGCAAGTGTCAAGTTTTTTTAAAATACTTGAGAAAAGGCATGATAGAGCTTAAATCCCAATGGCCTAACGCTGTACCACAGCGCAATATTATTACTGCAGCAAGATGTCACCCCTCAGTCTCAATCACTTTTTCTCCCATGTGTTGTTTCACTCTGACGATGTGATGGGGCCTTGCGCTGAGTAAACACACTGTGCACCTGATATTGTGTGAATCATAATATGATGAGAACGTCTTTACAGCTGTGGTCCTACATACAGATAAGAAACGTGTCTAAAGCTTTATTTTTCTTCTAGTAAAGGGCACAATATCACTTGCACAGTATAACACAATGCAGTACACTAGTGCTGCAAAAAATATTTGTAAAACCAGACCACTATTTCCAGAGACCATAGTTTTGTGGTGTTGTGGTGTTTTGTGGTCTATTTATAGCCTACGTAAGGGGCCTACGCCGTTGTGAGAATTAAATTATGGTCCAGCGTTTAATTTACGCTGTGAGTGTGTACGGACCCTATGCTGTAGCCTGACATACACCTCTCAAAAAATGTGTAACGTCGCAGCGATGCTGACCTGACTGTGATTGGTCGGATTGGCCCTGGCTTGGTAGCGTTGTATTTCCCCCCCGACTCATTTCCTGGTTCTACTTCTCCAAAAACGACTTGAGATCAAGGAGAGGGTTAACTTTTCCTGTTACAAATGTCCCGCCGTGGTCAGAGAGCACAGGGGAGACACTTGGTTTCCCCCATGACGCCCCTAGAGTTGCTACTTGCTCTGAAGCTAATGTACACCACCACTCATACCATAAACCAAAGTAATATGAAGGGTGGGGGGGGGGTAGAGTTATATATATAAAATAGATACACAAAATATATCTATCATCGGACGGGACCTTCATTATTAAGGAGTTTAATGGCCTGTGGAACAAAGGAGAGCTTGGATCTGGTTTTTGTAAACAAAGGAGCACAGTATCGTCGTCCTGAGGGCAGCAGTTCAAAGTCTGGGTGTGGGGTAGATCGAGTGAGAGTGACAGGGATTAGCTCCGGAGCAAGAACTGATTTTTATATACAGTCTATGGTATCGACTCTGGAGGTGGAGGCAGAGAAACGTGTCTCTCCTGATCACGGTCGGAGAGCAGTAGCAGTTAACCCTCTCCTCAATTTCATGTTGTTCACGATGAAGGCACAACCATAAAGGAGTAGGAGGACATGCGACACTACCGAGCCACAGCCAAGCAGACCAATCACAGTTGTTGCTGTCTGTGTCGGCGCAACGTGAAGTTCCATTTCTGGGAAGGTGCATGTCAGGCTACGGTGTAAGGTCCATATCTACGCGTACGTATGGTGTGGATTCAACACAGAACCATAAATCAGGCTTTAGATAGTTTACATTGTAAACTCACCATGCCTTTTGATTACATACCATACCAAAAACATCAATATGAATATGACATCTTCTTCGTGATATTAAAAGTCAATCTACCTTTGAGAATAAGCTGTATTTCCCCCATGAAAAAAGGACCAATATGTTCCAGCCAGGTAAGGATCCTCGATGTAAATTACTACATCACAAGCAGGGAGACATATTACCCTGGTGATATCACCATGGAAACTCTCAGGTGTTCTGGTCTCCAAAGGAATCTGTACCTTTGAAAAAACGGTATTCATTAGTTAGCCACGCATTGCAATTTCCCTGCTAATGCTAGTATGATTTAAGAAGGAAAGATTTGGGCCAGACGGAAGAAAAGGAAAAAAAAATCCTGTTCAAAAGAACCATTTCTAAAAGGAAAGTCGAACCATTTCAGTCGAGCTCTGTGAAAGCTTCTAGCTGAGTAGGAGCTTTGGTATCCATTAACGGACATACTGTATGTCTAGTTCCAGCGTGGAGAAACCACTCAGCGCCCACTGTAGGAAAAAGAAACACTGATCAATAACTGCTGTGTGCGGTTCAATAAGTGCATTGATCATCACACAAACAAACACATCACAACCATAGCGGGAATAAGAGTGCCGGGGCAAGGTCAATACCTCTCAACCCGACCAAATGTAAGTCTACTTAGGCTTGTTTTCACCTGCCCTCCAACACGGGATCAGTGGTCTGAAGAACAGAAGCTAAATATACACCAAATCTTCAACATGTGAGCCATGTCTGCTGTCACTTTCATTCTCATAAAATGATGCTAAATAAACTCCGTGATTATGGCAGATTGGCATTAAATTAAATCAAGACATGCAGAGTGAAATATTTTAGTAACCAAGGATGATCTATTTTAAGAGAATAGAAAATGCAGTAGGAATTAATTGATGTGTATCCTTCGACACCTTCACGTTTCAGTCAGTCTCTGACATGAATCACTGTTAATTCTCTAGAGAATAGATGACAGGTACTGTATGAATGATGAGAATTTTATTGAAGAGGACAAGACTCTTTATATGAAAAATATACTCTTTAAACAGCTGTCCAGTCCAATGCCAAGGAAGGGTTTTTGGATTTGTGAAGTATCTGTGTGTCCTTCCTGATATCTATAGACAGTAGTTTTTTCAAAGAATCTCATAAATAGAAAACAGACACAGATAAAGATCTAGGACATTTGCCAAACAAGGACACATCCTCCAATTGGTTGCCTGACCTGAACAAATAGGAAGCCTTGATAAGGTAAGGGTACTTTACTGTCACATACACAGACAGTACATGTAGCGAAATTCTTTCTCGGCATTTAACCCATCCCTCCAGGGAGCAGTGGGCAGCCATTAGCAGCGCCCGGGGACCAACTCCAGATCTGAGCCAGTGCTTTGACCACTGAGAACCTAGTACATGTTTTTTGATGGTGGGGGAAACCGTAGCACCCAGAGGAAACCCACGCGAACACAGGAAGAACATACAAACTGAACAAAAGATGAGAAAATGGTCAGATTTGCATTGTCATTGACTGTAAATGGCAACAGCATCCACCTTAAAGTGTCAAGTTCTTTAGACAAGTCTTTAAAGGTCCAGTGTGTAACATGTGCAGTTCATTATCAAAATCTGTGTTGCCTGTTCACAAACTCCTTTTCATGAATGTTGACCAACCACCATCAATTCCAAGTATTCCTATTGGCTTGACATTTTACATTTGCATCTGCATGAACTGGGTAAGACGCTCCATATTCAGGCGCCATCTTGAAAGACGTTAGCCGGTAAGGGACATACAGGACATACTGCTATCACATGATTCTCAGGTGCTGCTAATGCTGCTAACGGGTATCTTTGCTTACCGGCCCGGCAAGTTGGAAGAAGGAAACATGTAGGACTACACATGTTCAAAATCCAAATTTCAGGGACAGGAGTCTTCTTCTTTGCTCAGAAAAAGAAAAAGGAGATTGAAAAGAGAAAAAAGCTTTTTGAAGCATGAAGGCTACCGTAGATGTAATACGTACTTTGCACTGCGTGGTGCGAGAGAGTTGATTACGATATGTGATTTCAACACTAGATGGGAGAAATTCCTACAGATTGGACCTTCAAGACATCAAAGAGAAGCTCTCCACAAGTTTTTAGTTGAGTTGTGTTCCTGAATTTGCACAAATCTGACAAAGAGACTTGACCCTTGAGCTACGGTGGCCTGTGAGTGACACAGTTGGTACATTAAACTCCAGAGCTGAAATGCCTTTGTAGAGTCTTAGATTCCCCAAAGATAAATTCGACACTATTTTTTTTTTTCCACAGGGCAGATTTAAAAAAAAAATAACATTGCCCCTATAAACACTTTTAGCCAGTCATTTCCACAAAGCACATTACAGGGGGAGATAATCCTGTGGCAGCGGATGGTTTGCTCTGAGGTATTTGGGAGATGCTTCATGGTTGGGTCAGCCAACAGCTGCTGGAGGTGAGATATCTGGGATGAAGTCCTCTCCCCAAACGACGTCAACTCTATTTTAATTCTCCACGCAGCATGGTGCATTGACACCTGGGCTGAACACATGGTTAAAATTAGGGCCACTGCAGGGGACCTTGACAAACAAGTGACTTTGACTGAATTCATCAGGGCGTCCCTGATGTCACACACTTCTCCCACACTCAAAACAGTGGTACAGGAAACAGCTTTAATCTGTGCTATCTATTATTTCCTCTTTTAATGTGTGATGCAATTATAGATGGTTGCATTCAAATTTTGTACTTTTTTCCCAATTTTTGCTATGCATCTGCATGTTAAATGTGTGCTATGGAATAAATTGCTAGTAATGCTGTATAAACCAAAACAGATAATGTATCAAAAAGTACTATATAACCCATTAAAAATGCATAAATAAAACAATACCTATCTTTTTGAATTAACTGCAAAAGAAATTAAAGAAATTAAATGCAAAGAAACCCCAGCACTAACAGCTAAAACCTGAATCCAGTCAAATTAAGAGGATCTTTTATTTTCCTTTCAGCGTAAGTGCTACAGTGAACTGAAGATTGCTTTTTCAAAAGAATTGAATTTGTTTTGGAGATTTGTATGTTGTGGCTCTGGCTCAGACACAAACAACAAGAAGAAGAATAAAATCGGAATCAATTAATTTGGCATAGAAGAGACAATAGCAGGAAACAAAAATGTTTTAATAAGCCTTTCTGTCCCATTAGATTGGTAATATCCGCATTAAAAAGATGATAAGAGAAACAACTTACATTAAGCACGTGAATGTGTTTACATTTCATGTTTCATTGCTTTCTCTTTGTGAAACTAGGACTGGGTACATGCTACTTTAGGCTAAGAATGGACCATATGTAAAAACGTATGAGCTACTATCGCAACAAATGGTCCAAAATTCCTTTATTTTCTCTAAGTCAAACTTTTAATAAGAGAAGAAAAAGGATGGAGTCTGTTTAGCCGGAGCTGCGGCTTGAATATTTCAGATTATAGATGAAATGTCGAGTGTCTGACAAGACCCACTATATAAACTTTGAACACAGGCCCTCTACGAGACATCGATAGTTGTAAATATTTAATTCAGTGCCTCCGACAATGCATGCCACTGAAACAAATCTTTCCCAGATTGAATTCAAGATAAATAGAATATCACCAAAGCTGATACACAGGTTTTTATGCAATCATTTTGTCAGGGTGGCCTTGTTGGGGTTTCAGTTTCACAGATCACATGTAATCCAACGTGTCAGCACTCCTTAGGCAGCACCTCAAGTGTTTGTCGCATATCACACGCGCAGATATAAATCAGAGAACAGGACAGAATGTAAAGGCTTTAATAGATGTCATGAAGTAAGCTTTCTAATTAGCAAGGCAGTAATACTGACAGAAATAAATAAAAACGCCAATATTTTATACCAAAGGCTCCACACCCGATACCCGGACTGTCTTTCAACGACATTTCAGAGGTGAAGCAGGACTCTCAGGTGTTGTTGTTGGTTCAAAAAGTTTTTTATAAAACCATATTTACTCCGTATTAGGAGTCAAAGAGCCCTTCCTGCTAGAGTGTATCCACACTGATCCTCCCCTGTACAGATGTGTATCACAATACTACACCAAGTATACAAAATATTGTAGGAAACCATCAGACAAAGCCTGAGATGCCAGTTCTGTTCCTTTACTCATCTTACTGTATTTTAATGAAATGGTAATGTAGCCCCGGTATGCTGAGCAGCTAGAAAATGAAGGACAATGTCAACAAAAACATTCACTGTAAAAAAGTTTAAAATGATTGATTAAAGTAAAAAAGAGTTAGAGTTATGGTTAACTGAACTTAAATAATATAACTACTTCAGTCATCCTATAACTGTAGTTGTGAAAATGTAAAACCAGTTGGGGTCACTGAACTTGAGAAAACAAGTTCAATAAATTTAAGATATTAAATTGAATCACATACATCATGCTGACAAATGTTAGTCAGATTAGTTTTTCCATATAGATTCTCTTAGCTTGATAATTCAGTTCTTCAACTGACACAAAGAAATTACAGCCGTGGCTTTTGCTGCACCGACCTTACATGACGCTGCCCCTCCATGCAATGTTAAAGTAAGGATGTATGGATTACAGGGACTGAAAATGAGACATCATTTTACTTTAAATTGACTTTAAATGAATATAACATACTGTATATATTTGAATGAGTTGAACAAATCATTTGTTAATGCCACTAACTTCTTGTCTGTTTTGTAGTTTAAAGGTAATGCCTCATTTATTACAAAAAGTCTGTGATTTTCTAACATTTTCTGATAAGTTTCCTGGAGAGAGGACGTCATTTGGTATTAATCAAAGGGAGAATGGGAATGCCCTTTGAAGAAAAGGTGCATTTATTCTCAGGTAACTCTAGCACTAGTCTAGTTGGTACCAAATGACATGGTTCTTTAGAGGGAGTTATTAGGAATTGATTTAGAAATGATGTGCCTGTAAATGTACGTGTTACAAAAGCAGTTGGATCATATTGGATTTGTTCGACAGTCAAAATGAAGATTCTAATCAGGACAAGGAGCAAAGAAACACAATCAGGACATCCGTATTTCCATCAATAATCTTATAGTTTCCCAAAAAGTCCGACAGTCACATCTCAGATCAATGACAAAACGATGTACCTTCCTGCGATCAACACATTATCAACACAGTTTAGATGTTTAAACTTTTATTCACTTAAATTCTCAAGTGTTAAAGCAAGAACAAAACATTTATAATGTCCTTTGGTGGGATTTTTTTTACACTTTATTAATACTGTATATGTAAACTGATATTCTTTGATGCCAGCACGTTGCCAATACAAAGGAAAATCAACCACACAACTCAAAGTTAATAAAATAGGTGATTGAAAGAAATGGAAATAAAAAGAAAAGAAAACCCATAAACAATTGCTTCTGCATTTGGATGTTTTGAATAGATACATTAAAGGTTGCCTTTTTTCAACCACAGATCGGCAAAGATACAAAAGGACGACATGACTCTTTTTTGTTGTTGTTGATCTGTCGAGAAAAGAACTTGCAAATACACCGATGGTTTTTTATGCGCTTCTCGTCTGCTCAGGTGAAAACTATCCTCGGACCATGATCATAAGGGGAGCGTGGTGGCTCTACAGATAGAAAAAGAATCAGACAGCTTCGTTGGAGTTTCTTTTTGCAAGAGATGAAAGGAGGGGGAGGGGGAGGGGGAGGGGCTTCTTACACATGTGCATCACTAACATCGGACAAAAGAATCTTTCAACCAACAAGGGTTTACAGAGTAACGTTTACGAAAGCACAGGTCTGTGGCAGCATGGTGGTGGGGTGTGGGGGGGGGGGAGGAAAGAGGAGAGGGAGGGAGGATGAACAGGAGGGAGGATGAGATAGAGCTCAAAAGGAGAGATGCTAGAGAGGGGTCGACGTGGGCGAGGTTTTTCGTGTCACAAAGTGGCAGTCCGGGCAGATTTCCTTCTATCCACAATGCACTGACAGCAAAGAATGCTTCCGGTGTTTTCTCCGCTTTTTTGTCTGTCGCCGTATCGAAGTGTAACACTTATGTTTGGGAGGCCAGTCAGTCAGCCAGTCAGCCAGTCAGCCATTCAGCGGGGACACTTTCTTTGAGAATTCCTCGGCATCAGTCCAGCCAACATTAAATCGCAGAAGCGTCCTGCGGGGAGGGGTGAGGGTGGGGGGTGTGGGCGGGGGGGGGAATCGGCGGCCACTGCCGGCTGGTTCAAGAGCTGATTGGTCTGCAGCTGTTGCCGTGGCAATGAGAGAGGACGTGAACGAGTCTGTCATCCTCAGTTATCCCTTCTCAAACTGGAAGGACTCAAGTACCTGGTATGGCTTAGAAGGGGGGGGGGGGGGGGGGGCTCATTGTTCTTTGCACATTTTATTCTTATTAGGCAAATGCTCTTTTTTTTTAATAATATCTGGCATTTTTAGAAGTATACGTTTTATTTTCATTTCTATATATTCTTTGAAATTAAATGAAAAGTTGTTGTTTTTTGCACTCATGTGTCTGGCACATTCCCTTTATTGTCAGCGCGAGTGTCCATTGAGTCTGGCGGCGGAGAAGCTCGTTACAGTACAGTCCAGAAAGCTCATGGTTGTTCTTGTTTAATGGTTGTTGATTATTTGAAAGGGGGGATGGGAAGGTTAAAGTGAAGGTGAAGGGGAGTTTGTCACTCCCACCAGGTCATGGGTCTCTTCAGAGCCCAGCGGGCCAGCAGGAGGCCTCTCTCCGCAGTGCCGTGCCCAGCAGCAGCAGCAGCAGCAGCAGCCTGGGGGATGATGGAGGCGTCAGGGGGGCCTGGCCTGAATTGGGGCCCCCGCAGCCCCCCAGCTCCGACTCGCAGCGGGGCTTTTCACACAGCAGGCCCGAGTAGTCTGAGGGACAGCTGCAGCGGACGTTGTTGACACACACTCCGCCATTTTGGCAGCGCAGGAGCTCGTTGTCACACACCCGGGCTGCGGCGGGAGCAATGTAAAGACAGGAGAGAGGAGTGAGAGTCAAACATGCAACACAGTTTCGGGTGACACTTTACTTGAAGTGCATATCATAATCAAATCATCAAATCAAGTTGATTTCACATCATTTAATTATCTACTCAGCCGCCACATTAAACTTAAATAAGCCCTGTGGGGAAATGCTCTCATTCTAACAAATCAACAACTCAATAAATGGTTTCTTCAAGTAAAGTGTAACCGTAGTTTTTTTTTTTTTAGATTTGATTCAGCTGAACTCCTACAGGAAGAGTTTGACATTTTGGGAAATAGGCTTATTCGATTTATTCCCGCGAGTTACATGTAGATAAGAAGATCAATGCCCTCTTATACCTGTATGTTAAATATGGAGCTAGAGACAGCTTAGCTTAGTTTAAAAGTCGTGTTTAATCTGTACAACATCTCAAGTGTAACAAAGACATTTTGCAGTTTTACAACTTTTTACAGTTTTTGTGCCAGTAATTTCCAGGTATTATCTGCTGATTGTTTAGTAACCATCCTTAGCAAAGACACATAAACATAAACCCCTGTCAAACTGCAAATTGTCGTTTTTATACAATAATCGGCCGCTATTTCCAGCTTCATATTTACTATACAGAAGTATAAGTGGTATCAATATTTTCATCCTACTCTCTGCAATGAAGAAAATAAGCCAATTTCGAAAAACACGGAACAATTGCTTAAACATTTCATTATGCAATATACTAGATTTGCAAAAACATCTTGGATATGACTTATTATTTTTTAACGCAACCTCTGCAGTGCATGCATCTTAATTACATCAGATAAAATTAAACGATAACAGGTTAGTATTGTTAGTGTAAATCTGTTGGTAAAAGCACACATGTTTAAGCCACCATGTATAGACATTTTCAACTGTCAAAAATCATATTTTCAAGGATTGTGTCATTTTTCTAAACTGAAAAACTTGTGCCATCACGATCATTTTAATACATCAAACATATGCACATAGTGGGTTTAAAGGGTCACATCTAGCATCCTAGTTTAACGTTAGAAAAGATCAACTGCTCTACAATTTCACACCTCTAATAATACAACCCAGTCTCACGGCACTACGTGACATGATCACGTTATTTAATCTATGGAACTGTGTACAATGACACGTTTTTCTTGGGGGTTTTTTATGTTGGTGAGGACGATTTTTCAAGTAATGTATTTACATGGGAAGCATTTTTCGGGGTCACAGCCCGAATACAGTAGCGAGTATTATTAAATGCTGGAAATCTGCGTAGGGAGGTCGGTTGGGAAGTGGATGGGTCCAACAACACAGGACCTTCACCCCGGAGACCAAGACGTGTCCCGCATGTGGCGTGTCCTTTCTCCGTTCTCATGTCCCGGCGCGTGGCGTGTTGTTTCCCCGTTCTTCTTTTCCAAAATTGATGCTTCCCATGACGACGTGACCAGCATGAATACATTACGTTCTCAGCAACCCGGAAAAAATGAGAAAATTGTGTCTGTGTACACAAATCAATAGATTAAAAATAACATGACAATTTCCCAAACTGCTGTGAGACTGTGTTGAATAATATGACATGCAACTGATTGCAATTGATTGGTCAATTGCAACATCGCGGCACGTTTAAAAAGGCACAAAAAAGAAAGATCATCTCTTTTAATGTAAACGTAATCATTTTGTCTGTAGTGTGAGGAAATTTCCTTTTAATCATTTCCATTTCTCTAATAGCAAAGTCGATTAAAGCCCTGTCTCATCGGCGATGTTACTGCACAGAAATCCTCAAAGGCTGACAGGCTCTCCCCCAAACAACAGTGTCTTTAGAAAAACTGAACGTCAGGTGAAAATTGGTGTATATTTAGAGCTGGGACACCGAGGCCACTCTATTCCCAGTGGAGGCAAGCTGTCAAGCAAGCTGGAGGCAAACAAAGCTGCGCCGCACAAACTAATAAACCAACAGAGACAAATAAACAGTGATAAACAGAGGGGCCACTTCTGCCCATTTCAGTCCTTTATGGGAGTGGAAAACAATGTGGTGAGCAATCTATGCACTCTATGGGACATCAATATCACAATAACAAATATCTCCCTTCTAATACTCAGGATTGGAAGCATGCTGTCTCCCAGGAATAGTCAAATAAGGCTTTGATGGGAGGCTTGTTAAGAAACATTGACTCCACGAATCCCATTTGTAGCACGACTTTTTTCTAGGAGAAAATAAAGGAGCTGCTTACTTAAAAATTTACGGAGCCAAACAGGCTCTGTGAGCTTTTTGCTTCAGGCCACAACTCAACAATTAACATGCACCACAAGATCCAAATAAGACATTTGAACTCTTTCTTTGTCTTTTTTCCTCCTTCACTTGGTTTTCTCCTCATGATGAGGCAGCTAAACTTGGTAATAGAAACGTGTCCTTTAAGATGACAAGGACAAGCAATGTATTAATTAAAGACGTTTTTCCCCCAAGAGGCCTTGATATGATCAGTACAGGGGAGAGACTATATTAATTAGACAGTGACCTTTCATCTTGTCCATCTTATCTCTCCTTGCTTTCATGGTAAAATGCTAACATTTACTACTAAAGATGTTCGAGGTGATTTGTATTCCTTCTGTGCTCTAAGTGCATGCCAAAAACAAATGAAATGTTGTGCAAGACATTATTGTGTAAGCACACCAGCCCAAGGCCAACCATGTGTGACAGGCTAGAGCGAAGGGACCAAGAAGCTATTGCTCAAGCTATGCTAGTTTGACAAGAGAAGCAAAACAATGGCAGCTTTACAATGTGCAGCCTTCTCCTGCACCTCACAATAAAGGAGATGTGACACAAAAAGAGCTTTGTGACAACACCATGTCATTAGAATTGCACAAAAATTCAGTCCCGCAACTTCAACCAATCACAGCAGTCCCAGTATCCGGACTTACAGACTCAAACAGCATGTGACGCTGAGAGCCACTGACCAAGACCGAGTGAGAACAGGTTGATGTAACACACGTACGTCGCCAAATTCATTTCCTTGCTTCTAAAAGGAAGACGAGGTATTACTGTGGATCCCACGTAACTTCTAGGCAGGTCCCGCCCTACAAAGCTATTTTGGACAGCCGATTTGTCAAGGGATAGGACCTGAACAAATCGGGTTATGTTGCGTAAGCATAGACGCCTGGCCAATCGTAGCGTGTGAATGCTAGTGAATGGTGGGCATGCCTCAAAGTTGTGTGGGTTCCATAATAACGCGAGGACGAGACATGTGTGACTCAAACATGTCACATTTACAGCAAAAACCCATGCAAAAGATTTCAAGGCATTGTGCCAACCTGTATGAATTTTAATTTTCAATGTATGATGTAATGATTTTTCAATTTAAAGTCGCTAAAAGCGACAACAAAACAATATATGACTCCAGTGCTAATTAAATGCAGAGCCTACCATAGTGAGTATGAGTTGAGCTGGTTTTAGAAATTTATTTTTGGCAAACAATAGCTATGTGCAATGGCCATATACTGTATATTAGTGGACAGAGCATGTGGGATGTCACCCATTGGTTTGTGAAGATCTGCTGTGATTTTAGACGAGAGGGAGGAGGGAGGGAGGAGCCCTTACACTCTATGTTACGTTACACACTATCACTGGTAATCACATCATAGCCACGCCCTAACACACCCCCTGCTTTATCGTTGATTTAAAAATCAACGAGGCCATTATTCAAAAAATGAACGTCCTTCTGTCTTGCGCAAGACCATAATGGCATGGAGACCATAAACTCATTATGAAGATGTTTCCTGAGGTAATAAATCAAGTGAGAAGTGGGTCACTTTCTCATTGACTTATACAGAAACCAACCACAGGTGTCGCCCCCTGCTGGAATTCAGACAGAATGCAGGTTTAAGTTACTTCTGCATTTGCAGCACTTTGGCAAACCGGATGCTCTGGCCATTAATATTAACAGTCTGTAGTAATGGCTGACTGCTAACTTCAGCACCATGGATACTCTCCTCAGGTTGCATTTAGCCCTGATTTACAACTGGTGCACTGTCTTCTAGAAAGTAGGCTTAGGCCAAATACAGCAAAACATGAAGTGGGGAAATTGTCTATTTCTTTTAGAAGTGGAAAGACAGAGAGGTAGTTGTAAAGGCACGGGTCATTTAGAAATGAAAATGCTGTCATGCTATATTGACTTCCAGATTTAGCAGTTTCCAATTAGGCGAAGAAGCCCTTGCAAGCTTGATGTGTGTTGTGTTTAAATATAAAGTGAGAGTGAATCTTCATTTTAAGGCGAACACTTACTTTGGAATTATGCATGATGCTCAACACTGCATAGCATGTTCGGGTGACAAAGTAACATTCAGGTAATTGCCAACCCCTGCAGGCAAAGCGCTCTATTTGCTGCTAATTAAGCAATGCTAAAGTTCAAAATGAAACAGAAATATAGATCAGCAGGACATTTATCATAGATGTATAAAGGTGTAAAGATTAAAGGCACTAATACTGTGAAGGGGAGAGCAAATCTGAAGGTAGCAGAAATACGGCATTATGTTTTAACACAATGGAAATGGGTATTCTATGAGTAAATGATTGTGTTGAAAGTCTGAAAACTCAATTGGAGTAGGATGAATTCTTCTTCTGAGAGCTAGGCACCTTTATCTCTCTTTAATCTCCCACATTAACAATTTCTCGACGTGTAAACAGAGCCAGCACAGGCAGCAAATGAAAAGATTTGTAGCGTTTGCTTTTGATATGAGTGATAATATTTAGAGAGGGGGCCGATGAACTAGGTGTGCTTGTCTGGGACTGTGATGTGTTTGACGAGAGATTTGACTTTTAATTGCATTCTTCAGTCTGCATGCAGATATAGTTTTGACCATGCACATAAATACTGCAGCAGGGAAGCAAGGAGGGCTCAACTGAAACGTTTTCAATCTATTTCAGTCAAGGAATAACTCAGGCATTAGTAGCTCCTTGGGCAGCCATTGTTTCAGGGGTTTCCCATTTTGATACTTTTTGTATAACACAATTTGTGCAGCCAATATGAGTACAAATTCAACAGATGTGTTTTTTGTGTTTTGTTTGGACCCAGTTATTTTTCTAATTTCCATGGAAAACTGGCTTTTTAAAGGTCCCATGACATGGATGGATGCTTTTATATAGACCTTAGTGGTCCCCTAATACCATATCTGGAGTCCTTTTCCCAAAATTCAGCCTTGGTGCAGAATTCCAGCCACTAGAGCCAGTCCAACAATGAGATTTCCTTAGGACGTGCCATTTCTGAGTCTGTAGTTTTTGAGAAGGAGAGAGAGGGGGGCAAGGTGGAGGCTGGGGGGGGTGTGGCCTTGCACTTTGCTCGTTTGAAAGCCATAATGTCTCTCTGTCAGGGGTGGGACAAATTCTCTGGGCGGGCAAAGCAGAGAAAGTGGAAGAAACCTTGCCCCTTATGAGGTCATGAAGAGCAATATTCCAGATCGGCCCATCTGAGCTTTCATTTTCTCAAAGGCAGAGCAGGATACCCAGGGCTCGGTTTTTCACCTATCAACATTTCTAGCCACTGGGGGACAATAGGCAGGCTGGGGGGAAACATATTTATGTTAAAAAACCTCTAAAGTGAAATTTTCATGACATGGACCTTTAAGTTATTGCCAGAGCAGTTAGGGGTTTATTTTAGCAACTAAAACAGTACATGGAAAAACACGTAGCAGAGGAAGAAATGCTAATTTCTCCTCCATGGCCTCAGCAGACCAGAATGCAATGCAGTCAGGGCTGTCATGTTTGTTGAGACTTTTCACCTGGGCCAAACATAAGACCACACCATTGTTCTTCTTTTTTCTTTCTAATCTTGCTATTACTATTACTACACATGCACAGAGAACACCTTTCTTTACAGGAAAGGCATTCTGGGAAATGTAGTAAAACATGCTAAATGAAAAGAAATTGAGGAAATTAGGCCCATTAGGGAATACACTTTAATTCAATCCCAAAAGAACACATATCTTTCATGCAAATAAAATGGATAGCTACATTTTTTATTTTTTTTGTTTTCAAGTGTTGCAGTAAAGAGTTTTATTGTAGGAAGAGTGAAAGTTTAAGGCATACATGTTTTGACAACATTCAAACACTTCCCACAATAATTTGTGTTTGATTGTCTAATCACTGCTTCGTAACTAATCTGAGAAATAGAACTACTGATCCATTGTGTGCTCTGTCTCGCTGTATGTCACTTCCCATCTGTTTGACTCGGCAATGTGTGAAAACATTTTTTTCTTTTCACTTTCTTTTTTTTGAACTTTTCTTATTACTTGTGAACCTGATATAAATAACTGCTGTTGTACAGCTCACCATTGTCAGTATTTACTGATTAGTGAGTCTGCATATGTATTCACGACAGACATATGACACACAAATGGCAGGTGATGTGAGCCAGACCAACCTATGCCTTCACCTCTACCTTTTGTGTAGAAACAGATATGTGTGTTGACAGTGTGTATTCACGCGATACACGCTGAATATATTAGTCAAAAACAGTGCATTTTAATGAACATGCATCTGTGTCTGGTACAGCGAAAATAAACGGATTATTCATCTGACACTGAATTTAAATCAGACTTTAAAAGCACTTTTATTTACATGTTGCCGACTAAAAAAGGCCAAAGTTTCAAGCTGCATATACTGCATCCTTTAGTGCATTGTGGTCGTCCGTGGCTACTGTCAGAGCAGATAACTCTGGTATCTTTGCCTTTTAGATGATGGATTTCTCCTTGCACTGTTCGGCACTAGCAAAGAGCAATTTACTAAAAAAAACCTTTGCTCTATTAGTTTGAGGAACTGTCATCACAACCTGTCATTTACCAATTTAGATCCATCGCTCATCAGTTGTTCAACATTATGTTCATTACAAACTGTATAAGATAGTTGGAAATTTGCCTTTGGCTTCTCTAAAACGTTAAAACACAACCATGACATTGGATGTTATCAAGCTTAAACATACAGCCCACTAATACTACACATCATTAAACATAAAACAATAATTGTGCAATGGGCAGAAACAACAGCAGGTGGAGAGGAGGCAGGATACAGCCTACAAGATAATATATTCTAAAATACCTTTTCTTTTATAGTGCAGTCATTTTGTATTCAGTGCCGCTACGGCATTGGGAACAAAGGACCTCTTATACATTTTCCGTCTCGCCCTCGGGACCCTGAATTGAAGGCCAGACGGGAGCAACTCAATCTCAGAGTTTAGTGGGTGAGAGTCATCCACAGATATCTGTCTGGCCTCCCTGAGTACCACACTGTCAAATAATGTGGTATGGTATTTTTAACTTTGAGAAATATTCCAGCTAAATTATGCAAGCCTTTTCAATATTCATATGAAAACTGTTGCAGGTTTAACAAAATGTAAAAGTTTGTGCAAATGGTCAAGTAGTTCCTCTACTTCACATTCTTCCTTCAATACCTACATTTCTGTTTGAGTAATCATCACAAAACAGATTAAGCTGGGATTTATCTTTTTGCAATGGGTTATGCTGCTGTGACTGAGTTTTTAAATGACTGGTCCCATTCACGTACCTATGATTGGATTAGAAAATATTTTAGGCTCTGTGATTGGATGAATACCTCATACAAAGCAGATAAAACCTTTCACCAATCGCTAACATTCTTCATGATATTATTACACTGGCTATCCCCTTACATCCACAGGAAGAAGAAGAGGCCACCACTAGAAATTAATCCTCCAAAATCATGTCACCTTACAATGTTGAGGCGCCTTATTTAGGACGCCTTTGTTGGCCAGGACAGAGATTAATGTTGTGCTACAGGAGGAAGACAAATAGATGTCACCACCTCGTGGAAAAAGGTCTATAAATCTGACATAATTTAATCACAGTTACAAACAGTGACACAAAGATGGGTCATGGTTGGTCAAATGCTCATTAGCAGCAATTATCAGCTGGTCTGAAAATAAGCTATGTGAGTTTTTCAACCAGCCCAAGACAAGTGAGATTAGTCCAAAAAGGGCCAGATCGTCTGTGCCCATACTGCAAGTGCATTAGTCAAACATATGCAGCATTAACAGTGTTTGCAATGGTAATTTTGTATCTCAAAGTTCCCTCTTTACACTGTCATGTTAGAAGATGTTAGAATCGCCGCTCACGAGGTGTGGGCTTTATTATGGCTGCCTCCTGTACGTTTGTCACCGAAGTTTGACTCGAGAGGAACAATGAAAAATTGGTGACATTTGAAAACAAATGACTGCACAGGGCATGCATCGCAAAATTGCTGGGGGGAATATAAACAGTACATAAGTAATAAATGGGCTGGAACTCAAAATGACCTGCATTCTTGTTTGAAAATTGTTAGTGTTGGATGACATTGTCCTGTTGCGGACTGGCAAGGGGGTGATGGCTACTCAAACAGATCCCAGGCAGCCTGTCAAGCAGTCAATATTGACTCAGCTGTTGTTTTGTTAGTGTGCGACATGGCTGGATAACTGAGTTACCAAGCAGCATGCACCATGCCATGCCATTGCATGTTTGCTATTTGAGCCATATAAGGCACCTGCTGATGTATATATTGTTAACCCAGCCGCAGCAAGTGTGAAATGCAGCTTCAGTTAGCAAATCAAATGCCTTATTATATTGAGTTAGCTCATGTTATGGGTTAGGTCTGTATTTGTCAAGGCAGCTGGGCAGTCCTGCGCATGGGCAGCATGTTCTTCCAGCCAAAGCTCAGGAATCACAGAGAGAGAGAAGAAATCAGAGAGAGATAGCAGAGAGAGACAGAGCTGATGGGGGAGAACAGTCGGAAGCTGCGTGGGGAGGTTTGTGGTTTTACTTACATTTGCAGCCATCGTCCCACAAATAGCCGGGTAGACACTGCTGACACTTAGGCCCTGTAGTGCCCTCCTTACATATACACAATCCTGTGCCATTACAGCGATCACTGACTGAGCCAAAGGGATTACAATTACACTCTGGAAAAACAAGACACAAATACACACACAGGCTGGAAACAGGGTGGTGCTTTCACTTCCCGGCACACGTCTAGGATTTTCACAGCGCTGACCACATTCCTCAAGCTCAAATATAAGCTCAACTATCACAACAAGGCGCTTGATCATTTTTTAGTAAGAAAAGAGAATAGATTTAAAGACTCATACAGAAAAAAATGCTACCATTTCAACTGTAATGGAGATAGAATGATAAAAGAATGACTTATGCTAGATGCATGAACACTTTATATTAATTACAGCATATTTGCAATTATAGAAATCATTTTACTGTTTAATAGCTATACAACGTGCAATGAGCAAATATGCAAAAACTTTATCAGTAGCTTTGATTTAAGATGAGCAAAGTGGGCTAATCTGCACATGCTTTTCTAAAGTTGGATTCATTCATACAGGTTTAGATAGGAAAAGATGGAAAGAGGAGACAGGAAATGTGATGAGCAGGTTTCAGAAGGATAATGGCAAGAAACATACATAAAGAGTAAATGTTAGGGTTTTAGAGGAATGAGAGTACAGCGCATTGAAATGGGCATTGTTGTAATATGTTCTTTAATTCTCTTATTTTCAAATGGATGTAAAAAAAAATTGTCTAAGAATTTTGCATAATCTTAAAATTACCATTTGCCGTTGACAGAAGAGAATCGCACATTAGCCACAATTAGATTTGGAATATACTTTAAAAAAACATTTTCTATAAAAAAAAAAACAACCTGTCAAGTCTCTGGTGTTCTACACTCAACTGACCTTCCAGCATTCCACAGCACTCTCCAGTCAAAGTGACACCTATTTTGACAGTCCCTGACCATTACATCGCACCTTCTGTGGCTGTGCTGGCTGCACGTGGCTGCACCCGAGTGGCCCCCGGGGGTCAAGCAAGAGGAGAGAGGTGACGCCGTGTGACAAAATAGGGGGGGGGCAGCGAGAGAGAGGCAGGGTGACAGCGACTTTGGCACAAGGTAACGCCTCGGTGACTCTTAATGCCTTGTGACAGGTTTCAGCTGCTACTCTTGAGGCCATTTCATGTATATGACATGTGCACTTGCGTGGCACCTCTGACTGGCGGTGTAACTTCCCTGCGACATTTCTCTCAGAACTCTTGTTGCTTGTCAGACTCCCCCCCTCAGGACTCACAAATGCACCTGGCACTAAGAACTCACACTTCACATGTTAACTAAAGAATCCAATAGGGAACCAAACTATGGCCATATGAACTATGTGAAATGCAATTTTCACACATTTTTACAAGTAAGAAAAACAGATGATGCAGTGTATGAATGCCTGCAAAGAGGTCATGGATAACAAACCAGATGAAAATGGCCTTTTGACTTTGACGTCACAGCTACAAAGGTGACAGTCTTCACAGGCAAGTCATAACTTAATACTAGTAGGCTGTAATGTTATGTTGGTTTTTAGACAAGCAAGAGGTTACAAGCTTAATAGTATAAATGCATGTCCATTGTTCGCAAATGATACAAGTTAGATAGTTAGGATGACATTTTGGGAAATTATAGCAGAAAGATTGGAAACAGGAGAAAACTAGAGTCTAGTACAAATTAAACAAAAGATAGAAGAGATATTTCTCCTATAATAAATATACAGTTATGTTCCTGGCTTTAGCTTCATGTTTTACATACAGAAATGAGTTTTAGGTGTTTCAATTAGTTTATGCACATGCTCTTATATATCTGCAAATAAGATCATTCTAGCTTTAATTCTAGCTCATTGCCCTTAACTGCGAGCTATTGGCTACAAACATACTACAACACGCTATAATAATAAATGCAAGCTGGCAGCTACAAACCAAATGTAACATACTACATCAAGCTAGCAGCTAGCTACCCCCCCCCAATACTGAATCAATCCCAAATCAGTCTGCGGTCATTAAAAAAACACGTCCGAAAGGAATGACTGAAAGTTAAGCATCATGATAGTGTGTTTCTGACTAAACCTGAATGACCAGCGTCCTCCATAAAACCCCCCACCATTGTGCGAGAGCAGAAAAAGTGAAACAGGAAGATGTGGGGGCCAGTGTAAGACATGGAGGCAGGAGTGTGGACAAATGAGGGAGCGGTGAGAGATGAAAGATGATACTTTCTCTGATGACAAGTCAAAGACAGGGGGTGGGGCAAGGACAGTGTTTGTGTGAAAGCAGGGTGGCAGTGAAAGGGGCCGGTGGGGGACTAACCTATGCACACATTTTCATCGTCCAGTTCTGCTGAGGTATTGCGGTAGTAGCCCAGCTTGCATAGCTGGCAGTGCTGGCCCCTAGTGTTGTGCTTACAGCTCACGCAAATGACGGTGTTTAGCAGCTCGATGTAGCTGCATCGGTTGGAGTGGCCGAAGCATTCACAGTCTTGCAAAGAGAATGTGAAAGGAAGAGAAGGGAGAAAGAAAGAACGAAAGAGAGAGAGAGAGAGAGAGACGCGGAAGGGAGTGTTGGCAATGCTGCTGTTGCTGCGAGTGCTACGGCGGTGGGGTTAGCAAGAATTTGAGAGAAGCACCACGGCATGCAGGTTAAAAAAATGGAGACTGTGTTGTGTTAGAGATGTTGAGAAAGTAATGTCAGGGAGGGTGATTAGTCTGACATGGGCACAGCCAGAGTTAGAAGACATCACATTTAAAAGCACAGCGTTATAAGACCCTGAGAGGTCACATCACTTCAAGCACACAACACGAGGCAAGGAAGGCTCCGAAATCATGACATAGAAACACACACGATCACATCAGGAACACCACACAGCGGGAGGCAGGTCAAACCACGAATGAAATCGATTCTTGCAACTCAGGGAATGGTATTGGGATCTTTTGAAATATTGTCTAATTGATGTCTTAAATGTCATGGTCAATATGGTAAAGGGATGAAACTATGATGAAACTGCAATAACTCTGACATGACATTGTCACGAACGTGTCATAAACCTTATGAACAAGGCATAAATGTTCATAACTTCTGTCATTAAGTGTCATTCAGTTTTTGCCATGACAAGTTGAAATAGTTTGGGTTGTCTTGGTCATGACAAGTTGACGTTAAATTAGTTTGGGATGTATTTGTCTTGACATTAAACAGGATGACATTACCAGAGGATGTCTTTGTAATGACAACTTGACAACTTTAGAAAAAGTAAATCCACCTCTTTTTGTATTCATGACATGTTGACATAATGATTATTATAATAAGCTGTGCAAGGTTAGAGACCTGATCATGTTCTGGTCATAATCAAGACAACCCAAACAATGTCAACTTGTTATGACAAAAATCGAACGACACTAATGACAGAAGTCATAAATGTTTATAACTTGTTTATAAAGTTTATGACACATTCATGATAGTGTCATGTCAAAGTTATGACAGTGTCATGTCACGGTTATGTCGATACTGTCAAGTAAAGTGTTACCAACTTTTTTTCTACCCAAAGTGTTTTGTGCTGCTCAGGGGGTATTTGACAAAAAAATATTTCAAAGGGGGTACAAAAACAGTTTCAGAATGATTCATCCAACACATATTTCCAAGTGAGCTTCATAGTTGTTTTTAGAGGCAATATTATTACAACCTAACTTATTCTGTCTTTAAAAGCAGTCAATATGGCAAGTGAGCGTATGCTGAGTTGCACTGCTAGAGAGTGTGTCACCGCATGCTAAATTAGATATATGGAGTTGTAGCTAAACTGTGAAAACCCATGCAGCGGTCTGTGATCCTCACTGGCCGCCCTGGCCTAAGGGGTGCAGGATGGGAGGGGGTGCAGCCCCGGCTCACCGACTGAGGATACGTCTGCCACAAGGAGTGACCCCTGACACCACGTGTCACAGCGTAGACAGATGTGACCCTTAAGCCTCACTGGCAGCCGCTTGGGCAGAAAGCCCACGGATCCAGAATAGGGGGGTGGCGGATGGGGCTTTCGTCCAAGGGATTGTGGTTATTAAGGATCTGTATTGAGGTCAGGTCTCTCTGTCTGGCTGCTAACAACCCGACGAGGCTTGGAAATGAAGGAGCAGCAAGTCTAGTCCACTCTACCTTTCACCTAAAGCAGAAAGTCTTGTCCGAGGGTAAGCTACGTCTTCTACATTAAATGACCCACTCTCACAAAAGAAGAAGAAAAAAAAAATCTCTTTTCCAGAAATAGGCTAAAGTCATAAATCATGCACGCACAGGAAAAAAAAAGTCTTGAGTCTCGGAAACACGTTTCCCAAAAATAGTTGTAGTCTAAAGCACCCACTTTATTTGCACTGAAAAAGATATGATTCCAAGGGACTTTTATAGTGTTTAGAAACGATTCCATAGATGAATGGATCCTCAGTGTGCCCTGTACAGTGAAAACCATCAGTCCAGAACTGAGCTGGAGATATGGATACGTAGTGCTCTAACATTGGGTTAGTACTGCAAGGGTTAGGGGGCTTACAGTTAAACAGAAACATGAGTTCATACAGTTAGAAGGCTTGGGTGTCATCTGGGGGGCAACGTATGAATTCCAGCTCCTACCTCGCTTGCTGTTTGCAACGTGGACAGAAGTGGCTGTGGACAATGCAACCTGAGGAGCTACTAGACAAATTAAAAGAAACAAACAAAATAAAAAATAAAAACATGATATTGCAATTTAAACATAAAAACGTAATGTCAGAGATTTAAAAATACTGAGCATCATGCTGATAATAAATGTAACTGTAAAATAAAAAAGAAGTAAGAAACATACGCAATAATGATGAATGATGGCATTGGGAAATAAGGAGTGACATTGCCAAGTGAAGTTGGCTGCATGTAGCAGCATCTGTTACAAATGCCTTAGATACCGAACAATTCCAATATTATGGTCCCTCTTTTATGCTTCATTTCATTAACAAGCGCTTTGTATAATTCAAAAGCCTCTGTGTATGTTTCCCCAGACAGGAACTATCCCCTGACAAACTACTCTCCACCTCGGCGGAGGCCAGCCAAGAATTTTCACTCTATAAATTTGTGCACAAGAGCATGGGCAGGGGAACTGGCTAGCTGTGAGCACATCAATCCCTCGATTCCTTTCCGGTCATAAAACAAACAGTGGGAAAAAGAAATAATAGGTCCAGCCTCTGCCATTGTACTGGGTTTGACATAAGCCCCTGACACATACACTGTGTGCGCTTCGCCGCGGTCATGGAAACACAGAGCTGAGTGGTTGTGTGCTAGTTGTTTGCGAGGTGGCTGCACATCACATCTGCACGATGGATTAAGCTGAGATGAGTCTAACATCAATCTGCATAAGAAACGCCGTGAAACCTCTCCTGCTTTTCTTCCTTATATGCTAAGATGGGGCCGAGAATCCCTGGAAGCTCTGTGCCTAATTAAAATCGAGTGTGTATGTATGATTGTACACATTGAGAGGATAATGTACGCCACTGCAGCATGTTGCTACATGGCTGCCCTGTGAATGCTCAAGCCTCCGCTGCAGGAGCCCAAACCCTTTTATCAGGAGCGAGACAAGCAGGCTGAGGAGGATTTTGTTTTGGTTTGTCAGGAAAATAAGCAAGATTGGAAACTGGGGAAGATACTACCCACAAAAATCTACCAAAGAGTCATTTATTTTGCTTCTATGCAAACACCCCTAGATAAATGAATCTGTAAAAACAAAAAAAACAAAGTCGTTGCATATTCTTAGATGCCTACCTTCTTTTCGGTTAGCGACACCTAGCGATGACACATTCGGCCGAACTGCGTGCAATTGAGAGAAACCAGGAGTTATTCATGTGCACTTGTGTGATACACCTTACAGGTAATCTAGAGGGTTGGGGTGGGGACTACGTGGTAGTGTACACACACAACTGGAGACACGGACATGTCCAGCATGACTCAAATCAGTAAATCAGGAAACAGCGAATACAATGGGGCAGGGCTGACATGGACGGGCAAAGAGAATGCATCCAAAGACCCATTTAGGAGAGACGTTGTATGCAAATTTGTGTGACTTCCATGGGCTTGCTGTGTATGTGTGTGTATGTTTATGGCAATGGCAATGATGGGTGAAAAACGGAAGAAAAAGGATTTAAACGCTCTTAAACTTGATACTTAAGTCATGATTAATGCAAGCGAGTCTAAACTATGTATAGCAAATTAAGAAGTTATGGGGCATTCTGTTTAATTCATCACATCGACTATGTAATCAATATCTAATTACAGTGTATTTCTGGTGAAGGAATAACAATGAATAAATAATGGCAGGTGTTGGGACTTGGAATGACGGACTGCTGTGGGAAGTATAACCTCATGATTACATACAAGTCCGTATTTCCGTGTCAGGGAAATACTTTGCGGTTGGAAATGGAGAGGACTCAAGCAAAGGGAGGAATACGGATAAGTTTCCCCATCGTGCCCCTTCATCTCTTCACTTGATCTTTCTGTCCTTTGCTATTGACTCCATGAATCATGCAATCTTGAGTAATTAACATCCAGTGGTGTCTTGGCAAGAAGCCCATTGCCCTAACTATATTTGTATCAAATACAAGACTGCTGTTCAGGTTGAATCATTGTAGAAATGCCTTTTTCACATGGAATATTTGTTTCAAATGTCTTTTTTTATTATAATTGGAATTAAGCTTGGAGCTCGGCATGTCTACACACTGACAATCACTTTTAAGCCCCCCTAACATTACCTGTCGTTGATTTCAAAACTGGATGATCAAAAGACTATCATGCAGCATCTCCTGTCCAATCCCCTTCTTTCATTCATTTTCCTCTCCCTAAAAAACGTTTTGCAACGGATCCCGCTGTGGGATTCTGGCATCGGTGATGACTGCAACATCTCCAGTGGGTTAAAGTCACTTGAGTCACCCGATGAGAGGCTCTTTAAAAATGATAGATTAATAAATAAAGAGAAAAAGGCCACACTGCATATCTGCTCAAACGCATATCTTTTACATTGTCAAATCCCTTCTTTTTATTTGAATTTAGAGCCGGTGTTAAGTGTTTATCAGTGAAGCTGGTCGCTCACAAACACAAAACTGACTCACGAGGACATGAGCAATTAATCTATGACAACACAAAGTACATGTATCATCTGAGGAAAAAGAAAAAACACACATGAGCAAACCACACTGTCCGGATCTACAACCGCTAATTGGTTAAGTAAGTTCATTTTTAATTATTCTGCTTTGGCAATTGATTGGATGAAATACACATCTGGCTTCCATTAATTATTTTGTTATGGGGAATATTCAGGTAAGGCGAGCTAAATGAGTGGTGACGGACTTTAATCAATCCCGTACCCATAATGAAATGCAATCTTGCGGAGCCAGAATTGTTTTTTAAAATATTAATTTCCCTTTAATGGTCCGCATTAGCCAATTCTGCCTGGCTTAATAAACTTAAAATAGAATTGAGAAAAGTCAATAAGGAATTCAATTACCTTCAAACAGCAACATGAAAAGTGCTGTGCTTTCTTTCTGTTTTCACAATAGCTTAGCTTCAAGTCCATTTTACAACTTCAAGGTTACTCCTAACTTTATTTTGTCCACTCTATTCTTACTTTATTAATAACGAGACGTAACATTGCTTTGTGTTTTCACTGAACAGCCTCAACTTCCTCAGAGTGTGTATTCTTTTGGGTTATGCCGGTTCTCTGGCAGGCTGCTGTGACAGGACAGCCATTCGCAAGAACTTTAAATCGCCGTGGGCCAATCTGGATGAGAAGGGAAGACTTTGGTTTGTCAGAGTGTCCTCTCTACATAACCCCCCTCCGCGAACACACACTCACACACTTATCAGCATTCACACTCTCCCCGGGAAGGATTTGAGGACAGCCTTTGGACATAGTCTGGCCTGGCATTTGGATGGGACAGAGAGGACTGAAGTGAATATGTATGCATATACAGTATGTATGAGGAGCATGCACACACACACACACACACGCCATACACACTAAGCTACTGTCAGGCCATGCATGGAGTGGAAGCATACTTTCTAAAGTTGAAAAGGGGGAGGAGGCAAGCAGTGGAAGATTGGGAGAGGGGTGGTTTGGTCTTCTTGGCCACATGTCCATTTCTGACTCAAGACATAGCATCAGACTTTGCAACCAGTGTTCACTTTCCCTCTAAAGCCTGATTAAAAACCACCTGGGAACAATCTGTTTTCACCCTGTGCCTCACACAGCATGTTTTGGGACACTTGCCCAGTGATCATCTTAGCCCTTAAATGATGAAAACAAGTCTGCATGTGTCATCCATGTGTCCCTTGGTGCATATAACTTGGCTCGCTAACACTTGCGCATTAACTAGATAGTGAGTGAAAGTAAGCCACTAGCATTATAGTGAGAATCAGCACTTGGAGCTTAAAAATAGTTCAACATTTGGAGAATTTTCAATTTTTTAATGAGTTAGACGTGAAGATTGACACCACACTTATGGATGTCTGTTACCTTTGAACAGAGCCAGGCTAGCAATTCCTCCTGCTTTAAGTTTTTGTGCCAAAATAAGCTAAGCTAACTGTCTCCTGTTTTCAGCTTCATATTTGATGGACAACTATGATAGTTGTTCTCTCGACAAGAAAGCAAATAAGCAAATTCCTCAGACTGGCGAACTATTCCTTTAAGCTCAATTCATTTTAAATTATGTGGATCTGGCAATGCTGTGTGCAGTATAGGCAACACAGTATGACCCACAAGTAAATTGACTTATATATCTTCTTCTTTATTTAGATATATATCTAAGTCTACAGACAATTGTATGCAAGCCAGTAACGTCTTACTACTAAAGGTCAGCTGTCTTACTTTGGATGAAGATAATGGACTTCATCTCTCCTACCAGTACATGCATAAGTGTTAGCATGAAGCATCAGAGCCAACAATATTGCAGCTACAGCATAGACACAATTACACTGTGCTGTCTTCATAATCATTTACATTTTAAGATGATCATTGGGGCCAATTTATTATAAACATACATGTCTCTGTAACCCTCAGCCAGTCTATGTGGGTCCAGGATTTGACAGGGAAGGGGCAATTTGCAAATCAATCTGGTGCCCCGGGAACAGAGGATTCTAACTCACAACAGGGCAATGAGAAAAAAGATAAAAAGAATTGAGCCAGGCTGTGAATGCACTTTGACTTGTTCAATACAATCCTATGGTTCCTGCATCACACTGCCTTCCAGGCAGCGGTAACTTGAGACATGGCACCTCTCTTCTTCCTCCCCCTCCCAAGGGGCTACTGGTTGACCAAGATAATACCAGCCCAGGCGCTTGCGGCTTATATTAAAATGACCTCCTGTGACATTATACTGCCAGAGAGGTCTTGGCACCTTAATAAAGTCTAGATGCCATTTATTTATAATGCATGGGAGAGAAGAGAGAGAAAAAAATGACATTCTGCATGCAGACCAAGCAAGTGTTATCTGGTTGAGTCTGAATAAAATAAATTAATATGCCCACATCATGACAATATAGCCCCCAGCTATTGATTATCTTGTCTTTCTAAAAAACAAGGTAAGTTGCTGAGTGATCTTTCGTAGGAAGATTGGAATCAGAAATGAACACTTGGCACCAAGGTCAGGGTTGTATGGTGAAGGGTGGCACAATAGGCAAAGCAAAGCATCAAGCATTCATATAGTTCCTTGGTAACTTGTACTTACTAACTGGACCAATGTTATTAGGAATACCTGTAAGAAAAAAGAGAAAAAAATCACAACTTCAATTAAGAATGCAACAACTGGAACCTTTCTCCTTGAGTTGTTAGGACAAGTTCAGACCAGGAAACAGTGATCCGGCGATTTGTTGCAGGGTTGTTTCAATGAATTGACCCTTTTGTGTGACGTCCTGTTGTGTTCTTTTACCCCCAATGTACCACAAATAGATTTCATATTTCACAGTTACTGTTTTCCTTCAGATTGTTTATAGATCTCAACGTTTCTGATTGCACTCGAAGGCAGCTTCATTTCATGGAGAAAGAGGGAATGAAAAGAGACAGGGGGACTGTGTTTTGTTGTGGCAGGAAACAGTCCGCTGTTACACAAACTCCTGAGCAGTTTAGTATTTTAAACTTTTTTGTAGCAGCGATAGAGGCAGTGATGTTTCTTGTTTGCAGTACAAGACTCTCACACATCCTCAAAACTGACTGACAAGTTTAATCGGCAGTTACATGACTGGCCACCACAGTGTTGCGTTGGGTTGCGTTTCTCCATAAGTTGAGTCGGTCTCAACTGTTCACTGCAGCCTAAACGCCCTACCCCCATCTAAAATGAATGAACAGACCTGCGTTTTCGCCGGACCGTCTGATGGCCGACGCAGGCAGTGTGACTGCAGCTTAGTCCTGCATCCAGTTGATTGTGTTCCCAACCACAATACTTGTGATTCATCTTGATGACACTTGAAATGACACATATCCGTGGCACCTAAAGAAAAACTATTCTTCACCATGATTTGATAGGGTTGCCTTTGGCACGTTTAGCTTCACGGTTCTTTGGTTTCTCCTGATTTCCTTCATTATTTTTGCTTTGATGTCCCTGTTGTTGCCAGAAAAGGTCAATGCTGCCATCTCACATAGCAAAAAGTACACAACTAAAAATGTCCCAACGTCACTGAAAAAAACAATTTCAGAAAACTCCACATGCTTATGGACAGACTGCAATATTTAAGTTATTTGACAAGTTAAAAAGTTGCATACTGCTTTGAGACACACACTGAGGCACATCCGTCTTTAAAACATGTGTTGCCAAAGACACACAAGACAGAATTGCCATGCACACAATGACACACATGGCATATCAGATGACATCATAGGTGGCAAACTCAGCCTCTGATGCCTTAGGAGGACATGTCTTATCCTGCTGCCTGCCTGTCCATACCTACATCAAGCAATGCCTTGTGCCAGACAGCCACTGAGCAGATAATACAGTCTATCTCATCCCCATGGTGACCGGATATCTCCCACACCAGGACGTTGTCTGGCTGGAGATCTGAGGAGATTGAGACCTTCATAGGTCTCTTGCGCCGATCATTTCACCATCTGATCTGACATCTCTGTTTGGGTACTAATTAGGACTGTGGCGGCTTCAGACACCCTGAAGCACAGGCGGCTGAAGGACTTTGCCATTTGTCCCTGTTTGCATCTGTATGCTTCAAAGGAACGTGAACACACCGGCGGTGTATTATTGCTTGCCATTTGATTTCAGAGGAATTTGCTACTACGACATTGACGCCAGCTCCACTTTTTCTAATCATCTGTTTGAACGGAGGCCCTCCCTCCTTTTCGCTCTACCCCCTGCCCTCAATAAGGCAGCCTGCCCACAAAAACAAACAACCCCCTCACCATGGGATGAGGAAGCATGCTGGGCAATAGGAGAAATGCGCCCCCGTCAACTAGAGAGGAAGAAATTAAATGAAAGGGAGTGTTCTCTCTTTTCTAGCTCACCACACTAGAAACACCTTCGGCTGAGGAAGCTTAGGAGGCAGGGAGGCATCTGTGCAGGATTTTTTGGTGGGGCTTTTCATCTAATGGAGCTGTCACAAAATATCTCCGGGTACTCATGGAAAACATGAGGATTTCCTGAGAGTGGGCATGTGTTTGTGTACGTGGACTTTAATCAAACTTGTGTCATTCAATCACTCTTCCTCTGATCTCTGACTGCAAGCTGTATTTAGGATCCAAATCTGTGACCAGTCTGAAAGCTGTGAAGTGCAGAAGGCTATGCTGACATATGGAGGAGGAGCATAATGGATGTCAAACCTCAAGGGGGTGGGCAGATGCTAACCGGGAGACAGGAAGGACAAAAGGCAAGGACGATCCCAATCACCTTATTCACGAAGTACAGTTTGATTTGGCAGCATTGGTTCTGAGCATCACAGTATTAATACAACAGAACAGTTAAAACTACACTACACAATTAATCAGTCAATTTACAGATATGATACTGTGTTTGACTATTAAGGGTTTGTGAAGGGTAATATCAACATAATAATGATACAGTTGGAATAGGTTGACTGAACCAACTTTAAAAAAATGGTGTCAAAAACCCAATTCAATCTACCAGTTATACTAATAATTAAGAAGTAACCAGATTCATGCATTTTTCTATTTAATCAAGTTCAATTTGTACTTTAAATGAAGTTAGAAAAGCGCCTCCAGTCTACAGCTACTTATACATTCTACAGTAAAATATGTATCTGTTTAATATGTAGGCTAATTGGCTGTTTGCTAAGCATCTCCCACAAACAAAGATTATCCAATTATAGTTTAGCAATCATAATAGTTGGTCCAAGCGGTGTCCGTGGGATAAGAGCAATACTGTGATTTTACAGAGAGTTGTGTTACATTAAATTACATGTCGTTTAGCTGACGCTTTTATTCAAAGCGACTTACAATTGCTTTATATGTCAGAGGTAGCACACACCTATAACTATGGGTCAATTATCTTGCTCAGGAACAGATTGGTTGATGTTTCGCAGTGGGAATTGAACCCAGATCTCCCACACCAAAGGCATGTGTCAATACCCACTGTGCCATCACGCAGTGGATATGATATATGCTTTTCTTTTAACATTTCCATAGCCAGAAACACAATACCAAAAGAGTTAAGAATTGGATTAAACAGTCAGTTTACCTGCTCTCACATACGCTGCAAATGTTAGCATGCCTGGCTACAATTGTGTTTTGCTAGAAAGAGCAATACATTTTTAAATGCATGTAATACAAGAAAACTGTTTAGCCTTAAACATTAAAAAAGTCAGCAGAAGACTGGGGTTTTTCAACCAACTCATTGGACAATCGTCAGCCAGTGTTGCCAACTCTTTTCCAATTGAAGTAGCTAGCTCTAGCTCCAAAAGTTGCTAAAAGTCGCCAAACAATGTCGTATATCATTTGTTTCAGTTGGCTGTGGGCTGACTGCCTGCTGCTTACAGTGCAAAAGGGGAGGGAGGAAGACCCCATGTTGGCAGATGGACTGTGAGTACTCTGAGCAGCATGCATGGGAAATATTTACAATATAATATGTCTCACTTTTCCCCTGATAGTCCGAAGTTGCTAAATTAGTTGGTAGTCAACTTTTTAGAAATACCAGGGTCTGAAAAAACGCTACATCTAGCGAGAATGTTGCTAATTTGGCAACACTGATGTTAACTTTAGCTAGCTAGCTAAAGCTGATGAAATCTGCCAGCTACAATTTTAATAAAGCTTGACAGGCTTAGCAACAGTATGTTGCAACCTCTGTGTCTTGTGTTGTGTGATTCAACTGTCTCGCTGACTCTGCAGGTGCTCGTTACTGTAACATGAAACACCTGAGAGTTCCCAGGTTAATTAGACCTGGTTGCAGTGCAGCTGCTGGTTGCCGTGGTTCCAGTTCTCCCTCTTGTCTATTGGTTTGGTTTTGTGTGCTTTAGTTTGTCTTTATGCTTTGTCTACACACACACACACACACACACACACACACACACACACACACACACACACACACACACACACACACACACACACACACACAGACACAAACACACACACCCTTACACTTACACTTACACCACTGACTATGCTGACAACCACATCACAATAATCTTTTAATTTGGTTTGATTTGGTTTAATAAAATACATTTTTGTTTAACTTTTTATGGTCTGTCTCCTATTTGTTGTGGCCTTTAGGAGCTGGGTCATCCCAAGTAACTAACAAGGGAAGGGCTTATCAGCAAACAGTGAATTGTGTATGTATGTACTATGCAGTGTCGACAGTAAAATGTGTAACCAATCAGTTTCCTTAATTATATCACATTTGGACGCCATTATGCATTATACATGCATTATACAAGGTTTCTCCATCTTCTTACTGTGTTTTAGCTTTTTAACGGAACTGTTAAAAAAACAGAAGAAAAAAAACAGTAAGGCAGTGCTAAAAAGGGCCTGGTTAGATAGCTGACTGTTCAATACTACATAGTACGTTCATCATTTGAACAAATAATTTTCATAACTGTTTTTATTCAGAAAAAATGAACACAGTTTTGCACTGTACCAGCTGTACATGTATGCTTTTTGCTTTTAGCTAAATGTCAATGACTAGAAGTGTGGAACCCATCACATGTTATGAAGTCAAAATGACTACTCATTTGACAAATTGCTGGACTAGTTGTGGGTCATCTGACTTTTTCTTCCAGGTCATGATATGGAACACCAGTGGCCTGTCAGTGCAATTATTTGCCACTTTACAAACAACCTGTGGGGTTCGAGCACATGTCCAGGATCCCATGTCGGGTCATTTGATTATTCTCAATCACTGTCATTTCCGATCCCCTTCACCTGCTTGGCTCCGCCATTACGGGGCACTGGCTGCAATCTAATTTTGTCCTATCGCACAGGAAGAGCATTAGGAACTGCTTATGTTGATGCTGTGCTCCATTGATTTGTATGAGTTATGCAGGGATCATGGTCGCGAGCCACTGGGTGATGAACATGATCTCTGAGGGATGTGCAATTCACTGAACATGATCTGTGCGCATGTAAGTTCAGCACATGCGACAGAACACACACACACACAAATGTGGGCATTAAAATAAAGGGGCGAGCCTGAGTTGTGTAGGGCATCAACTGATTTACAATAATTATGGAATCAGAGAGCTGTGTGGTTTCAAGTCTCAGTGCTTGATGTTCATCCTTCTCTGCTTCCGTTCCACTGTCATCCGTTCAAGACCATAACTGTAACCTTGCTAATGGATTATCAGAAACCAATAATACATTTATTTTCCTTGGCGCCAAAGGCTTTACATCTTTAGCATACATTCTATTTCCTCACTGAACAAGCTATTCTGTTATTTAAGCTATGTTCACAGTGCAGTTAAATCCAATTTTTTATTTTTTTTTCAGACAGACTTTTTTATGCAAGTGATCAGTTTTGGATTTGCGTGTACCGACATCGTCAACCTCTCTGCATGGGTTGCTGCAGTAAGGTGGAAACATGAGAAATGGAGGTTGGTAGTATGGAGTAGCAGCATGGATTCAGCTCAGCACATGTCGTCGTGTCTCGAGTTGCGAGTGACACGAAAGACAACTTCAAATCCGATTTGGGCGGCCAGATCTTTTGGACTGAGACACATCTGTAGAAATCAGATTGGAATCGCATTTTAAGCCACCTCCAAATGTGGTTTGGATCCCATTTACAAAGATCACATTTTGTGTTTTTTTGCTGTCTGGATATTTTAAAATCAATCTGGATGCAATCTGGATATGACAACAACAACAAAAAGATTTGAGATGGCAGTCTGGCTTTTTCACCCTGAATGTGTAACATGTACAAAAAGAGGACATCAAATTTGCCAGATAAGATTCTGCTGTCAATAGTACAGTTGGCTCTGAAACTAGAGTGTGTGTTTGTGTGTGTGTGTGTAATTACATTGTTTCTGTCAGTATCCATTCGGCATTGACCTTCGATGTGTCTCACCTGTTTGGCTTGGCGCAATCCGGACTACTTTAGAGGGGGGGGGGGCTTATCTGCTGCATTTCCACCGCAGGCAAAGTTTGTAATTACTTTCCCTGGCTGCCATCATTTTTTAGCAATCCATCATCATCTGAAGCTCTTTGGCTATATGGAGCCCAGTGATGCTGACAGGCATTGCTAACTGGTTAGCAGTGGAAAGGCAGCCAAAACACAAGCACACGGCATACAACTTGATAAAATTCCTCAGGAGCAAAATTACAGCTCGCCCCGCCAGAGTCCCCGGCTCGCTCGCTCCCTCTCAATGTGTAGATCTGAATTAAAGGTGGCAAGACTTAAAGTGCCTGGGAGCTAAGTTGGAAAAAGAACAGTTTAAGATTTCAAGGAAGGAATGAGGTGTACGTTGGTGGTGTTAGCTATAGGGGGAGGAATGAAAAACAAAATCTGAAGTTGGAAGAAACAAATATTTGAAAGAAAGATTACCGTCACAGCTGCACAGAGCCGAGATGTGGGAAAGGCAGAGCAAACAAGCTCGGTCTCTGGGGTGGTTGGGGGTGTTGTGGGAGAGAGAGAGAGAGAGAGAGAGAGAGAGAGAGAGAGAGAGAGAGAGAGAGAGAGAGAGAGAGAGAGAGAGAGAGAGAGAGAGAAAGAGAGAGAGAGAGAGAGAGAGAGAAAATGCGAGCATGAAACAAAACCAAGAGATGGAGTGAGAAAAGGCAGAGGCAGAAGAATAAAAAAGAAGACAATGGTGGTGAGGTAGAAAGGCAGAAAGAGCAACAACGTGAGAGGATGCAAAACAACAGGCGATGAGTTTTACAGAGAAAAAAAAGAAAGCGAATGGGGTAAAATGGAAATTCAAATAGCTGTGGGAAAAGGAATAAAAGCACAAAGTGGGTGTTGTGTAAGAAGGAGAAGATGGAAGTGAAGCTATGTTTTATGTTTATTGTGCAGCAAAGTGTTCATGTGTATTTATGCCTAAACACAGGGCACTAAATGAATACATAGTCAAGCTGTGGGCCTGATGAAAACAACTCGTATGTGATATGGAGCAGTCGGTCTCACAAAGCTAACTGTGTGTAGATGTAAAGCGTAATCACACTTAAATGAATAAAATGAATGCCTTCTTTTTTTATCAAGCAATAGTAAGCAATTTTGCTGACATTCTAAATGGAACAATGTATTGGCACGTGTGTGTAATGTCATTACATGAGTGCTTCATTAGTGTGCTATTAACAAAGTAATGTGATTACACTAATGCGTTAGTTAGTAATGTGCTACCCAGGGCTCCTTAAACAGTATTAATGCCTATAATTAATATTTAAGCATCTTATTTTTCAAGGCAGTTTGCTATATTTGGGCAAACCATACAAACTTCTGTAAAATCTGAACAGGGGCGGGGGACTGGGGCAAAAATTCAGCCTTGGCACTATGGCCACACCGGCCCACATTACCACGCCCATGCAGCCCCACCCACGGAATCACATTTGTGTAGAGATGGTGAAATAATACAAGTAGTACCTGATGTAACAGATTTTTTACACATTTAATGGAAGTGACTGGCAAACAATGCTTGCTACTTTTTAAAGAACAAAAAAAAGAACAAAAAAGAGAAAGAAAACGGATGTTGTAGCGTCTGTGTGACTGTGTGTGCTGTCTGTTAGTGTTGTTTGAATGCTGTTACTGTCATTCTCTACAGTATGTTGTTCTTTGTTGTCACTGTCTGTCTGTTCAATTCTCCTTGTTTCTCTCTGTAGACACTGTACATATTGCCTCTTTACAATCTGTTACTGTAACTCTAACTCTGCAATTTTAATACTTATAATTAAATAATAATTAATAATTATTAATAACTGACCTAATGTACAGTTAAGTTCAAATGTATCTACATGTAGACATTAGGATTATTGTCATACGTGTTCCCTGCACTGTAAAGGTAATTACAAACCCAAAGTACATTTGTGTGTCACTTTTTTATTTTCCCTAGCTCTACCACCCCCCTCACTGTCTCTGCTAGGCCTACAGCAGCATCCTTCCTCACAGCACTGCTACTAAATATACTGGTATATATACACATTATATAATTATTTAGGAATTAAAGTATGCTGAAGTGATATATCTACAGTATATACTGTATATATACTGTATATGTGTGTGTATATGTGTATATATACACATGTGTATTTGTCTCTATATGTACAGTATATATACAGTATATACGTATATATATATATATATATATATATATATATGTGTGTGTGTGTGTGTGTGTGTGTGTGTGTGTTTGTATGTGTGTGTTTATAGAGAAAAATCATCCTTGTTTTACCAAACACTTACTAACCAATAACTAACTGATGTTTTTCATTTGCAACTTTACAATAGCCATCCAGATAATCTTTATAGATGGTTTACATAGTAATTATTAACTATTTATCAAACAACTTTATAACAACCGCCCAGACACCAACCAACTAGGAACCCTTAACAACGTGTTAGGAATGTCTGGTCCGTCTATCTATGTAATGTTTATAGATGTTTTAAAAATGGTTTCTTAAAGGTTTACAAACATTTTTTAATCATTACCCAATACCTAATATAGTATATGAGAGATATAATGTGTGTAACAATAATAATTAGTAATATTATTCATTATAATGTCATTGGTTGTTTACAGTAAAAGTAGTGACTCTAGAGCAGTGTTTCCCGAACTTAGGGTCGGGACCCAAAATGGGTCGCAGACCCGTTTTATTGGGTCGCCAATTGGCAGAGTAAAATGTATATCAATCTTATGTGAATGAGCGTTCTTTTTTGCTACACTGGTCTGGTCAGCTCAGATACTGTGTTTTTTTTGTCTCTCTCTCTTCTCTTATCCTAGAAAGGGATAAGAAAATAAGTTGAGAAAGGGGTGAGACACAGAAAGTAGAATAGAGACCTTTTCTGTTTTTGTTTACTTTTCATAATTGAATAAATATCCTTCATATACATTTAAGTTCATGGCTTGTTCCGTCTTTTGTCCACAGTTTCAAAATGTAGATGTTACAATGATTCATGGTGTATTTTTGTAAATTTGGGTCCCGGGGGGACATCAAATTTCTCTTTTGGGTCTTGAGCTGAAAAAGTTTGAGAACCACTGGTCTAGAGTCATAGTGAGAGAAACAAAGGGCCTCCCCTGTGCTTTCGGACCACGGTGGGAAATCTGTAGCAGGAGAAGTTCACCCTCTCCTTGATGTCATGTTGTTTATGGAGAAGGAGAACCAGGAAATGAGTCGGGGGGAATGCAACGCTGCCAAGCCATGGCCGAGAGACGTGCGTCGTCGAGACGGGTAGTTACATTACAGAAGTGCGCGTCAGGCTATGGCGTAGGGTCCAGAAGGGACTGAGGGTCTGGGGTACGCTGTCGATATGACACAGAAGCATAAAACAGCCATCAGGCTGTGGCATCTGGTAGCTCTGCATCGAGTACACTAATTAGAAAACAGCGTCAGAAGAATGCAATTTGTAGGTCATATAAATAAAATAATATTTGTTGTTATTTTGACTGTAACCTCCAGATAAGACAGCACTACTTTTTTTTTCCTCCATCAGGGACCAAGAACTGCAGGGTTTTCAGTCAGACGGTGCGGGGCTAATGTGGATCTTCTCTCTAGGCGGAGGATGAATCATTACAGTGAAATCCGCTGCATGTCCACGCCTTACACTGCTTTGATCAAAGGAGATCTGAGGCTGGCTTCAGCTAAATCTGAACAAGTGTCTCCTAATCCTGTCCTGAAAATCTATTCATTTTATCAAGCTGCAGACAAATGAAGACCTAATCTTTAAAAAGTTTCCAAAATAAATAATAAAATAAATCTATACGTATTTGAACAGAGAAAAAGACTATGACTATGTGATTTGTCATATTTGGATCAAATGCCCATTGGAAGTGTCTAAATTCTGGCACCAAAAACAGTCAATTTGTGTGTTATCATCAGAAAAAGGCTACAGGTGACTGGCAGGATCTGTTAGTGTCGTCAAATCATCAGTCATTATCCAACTCAACTCATTCACCAGGCTGTCACCATGCAGCAAGGTAGCCCTCCTCTTAAATAACTTACAATAACTATATAGCTGCTTATGTCGACGTAAATACAAGTCATGATCTTCCAACCCGTTCTCACTCCAATCAGGTAAAATATGGACGCTTGGACAGTGGCTGTCCACGTCAGATGTAACAAAAAAAGCACCCTTTGGCGTGTGTGTAGAACGTACCGGGGAGAGTAGCATCTAGACGGGGTTTAGCGAGTAGTATGTAAGGGGGAAATTCTACGTAGGGAGGTTGGTCAGGGTTGGATGGGTCCAACCCTGACCCAGGACACAGGACACAGGACTTTCACCCAGGAGAGCGGGGTTCGTGTCCTGCGCGTGTCCTTGACCGTCCTGTTAGAGCCGCCTGTCAGGTAAGCTGCTTTCTTTTTAACCAGCCCGTTATTCCCACGTGTCGAGGAACCGTAAGCCCACCCACGACCTTTTCCTTAACCTAACAGCGTCAAAAGGGACGCCAATAGTCCTGACCAAGCGTGTTTAGGTAATCAGAATCAGAATCAGAATCAGAATCAGAAATACTTTATTGATCCCCGAAGGGAAACTCTGTGTTGTAGTTGCACAATATTATAAATAGAGTAGAAATACAAGAAATAAAGAAATATAAGGAATTGGATACGTACGGTATTTACATAAAGGAATGTTATTATACATTATTTACATAATTCACATAATTAAGGATTTGGAATGGTGAAAAGTTAAATAATAATAATAATAATAATAATAATAATTGTGGTATTTGAGATTGCACACATGTCAGGCCAGTGTTATTGCACAAAACAGATAATACAGATAATATTGTCCAGTTTCAACCTCTCTAAGTGTGTGTGTGTGTGTGTGTGTGTGTGTGTGTGTGTGTGTGTGTGTGTGTGTGTGTGTGTGTGTCAGACACTTAGAGGGAGGAGTTAAAAAGTTTGATGGCCACAGGCAGGAATGACTTCCTGTGGCGCTCTGTAGTGCATTTTGGGAGAATGAGTCTGTCACTGAAAGTGCTCCTGTGATTGAGCAACAAGCCATGGAGTGGGTGCGAGACAATGTCCAAGATGGCATGTAGTTTGGACAGCATCCTCCTATCTGACACCCCCGACAGAGAGTCCAGATCCACCCCCACGACGTCACTGGCCTTGCGAATCAGTTTGTTGAGTCTGTTGGCGTCCGCTACCCTCAGCCTGCTGCCCCAGCATGCAACAGCAAAGAGGATAGCACTGGCCACCACAGACTCATAAAACATCTTCAGCATTGTCCTGCAGATGTTGAAGGACCTCAGCCTCCTCAGAAAATAGAGACGGCTTTGGCCCTTCCTGTAGAGGGCTTGAGTGTTCTTGGCCCAGTCCAGTTTATTGTCCAAGTGCACTCCCAGGTATTTGTAGTCCTCCACGATGTCCACACTGACCCCCTGGATGGAAACAGGGCTCACTGCTGCCTTGGCTCTCCTTAGATCCACCACCAGCTCCTTGGTCTTTGTCACATTGAGCTGGAGATGGTTCTGCTCACTCCATGTGACAAAGTCCCCCACCACAGCTCTGTACTCAGCCTCGTCCCCCTCGCTGATACATCCAACCACAGCAGGGTCATCAAAAACTTCTGAAGATGGCAAGACTCTGTGTGGTAGTTGAAGTCTGTGGTGTAGATGGTGAAGAGGAAGGGAGAGAGGACAGTCCCCTGCGGGGCCCCAGTGTTGCTGACCACGCTGTCTGATACACAGTGTTGCAAGTAAAGCTTGTTATATGACACTAAAGGAGACTTTTACCGTCAATAACAACGACAAAGGCCCCTGACCAAGCGTCCGCATTTTACGAACCAACTCATTCTCACTCCCATGAGAATGTGTTGGCTTTTCACGACCTTCTATAGCTTCGCTTTGTCCTTTCCTACAAGCTCAGCTTCTAATTCACTGGTAACAATTATTTTTCATTTGCATGTGTAAAGAACTTTACCCTGGGTGAGGTCAGAATGCATCTTTAAATGGATGAATAACTATAAAGTTGGGAATCTGCAGAGGGATTTTAACATTCCTGATGAATAATGTATCCGCTTCTGTGCATTTGGCAAATTAAAGCTTTTCATCAGTTTACAAAATATTATCCTACAAAATAGAAATCAGCAAGCTACACTAGTTTGTAAAAGCAGTCGAGCAGTTTTGAACTCCAGTATGAAGCGACGTTCTTGGATTCGTCTGCTGATGCTTTCAAAACCCGGCACTTGTGTCTCTAGAAAGATTTGTTTTAGAAACATTTAGGAAAGTAAGTTTATTCGCTTTCGTTATTTGTTTGTTAATTACCACAATATCTCATACAACATGACAGATTTAAGTAAAAGGACTTGATCTGAAGATCCTATCTGTTTTCTTTGTGCATTGAACCAGCATGTGGCCATTTATACAGCTTGTTTTTATGCAGATCCAGATGCAATGCCTATCATTAACATATTCAAATTTGTAGCATCTTGAGTGTAACATCTTAGATAAATATGTGTCTGCGCTTTCATTGCTTTCCAGTATCTTTTCTGTTGAATGGCCATTAGTGTGTGCACACGTTCTGTCCGTGTGTGTGTGTATGTATGTGTGTGTGTGTGTGTGTGTGTGTGTGTGTGTGTGTGTGTGTGTGTGTGTGTATGTGAACTTGTTTGAGTTGAATCCACGTGAAATCTTAAAGACTTCATATTATGCTTATTTTCAAATTGATAATTGTATTTAGAGGTTGTACCAGAATAGGTCAACATGGTTTAATCTTCAAAAAACACCATTAATAAATAAATTGCTGCCGCTCCTCTCTTCACCCTGTGTGTTGACTGAGTGAGGCCTCTCCCTTCTACACACTGACACGCGTTCGTCACGGAAGTTAAGGCTGGACTACAATAGAGCTGTTTGGAGCAGTTTGTATCTTTGGGGTGGACTTTGGGCTTTTTCACTTTGTCAACCTATTACATGAACAAAAAAAGATATATAAACACAATAAAGGTAAGGGGAAAATCCAGAAAGCACTTTACTTGAGCAGAGTTGTTTCATGATTCCACAGACATCCAGCATTTAAGCTAAACTAAGCTAATCTTCCAACCAGGTCTCACGGCAGTTTGTGAAATGGTCACGTTATTTTTGATCTATTGATTTGTCAACAGGGACAGGATTTTTCTCATTTATTTGGAAACGAGACCATTTCATGAACTGCCATGAGACTGGGCTGCAGCAGCCTGCTCTGGGGGACGACAACGGCCGCTGGGACACGATTGGACACAACAACAGGGAAATTAAATGCCCCACGCCGGCAACAACAACAGGACGAACGGACGGATTTTCACCCCAGTCTCCTGTGTTGTTTGACCCATCCATCACCCCAACAAACCTCTTTATGCGGATTTTTGGCTTTTCAATACTGCTCGCTACCGTAATCATGCTGTAATCATGAAAGATGCCTCCCATTAAAATACATTAGATCAAAATTACTGCTCACCACCACGAAAAAACTGAAAAAATCGTGTCCCTGTACACGAATCAATAGATTAAATAATGTCACTATTTCACAAACTGCCATGGCATTGGGCTAGATCTTCTTTTTCCGACAGAGGCTACTGCAGACACATACAGGGTGCAGAAAAGTACTATTCTCCAGATCCAGTTTTCAGTTTAAAGTGCATTCAATGATTTTTTTTTCCTTTAATATAACATTCAGGATACATTTTTACTATTTGAAATCAACTTTTCAAAGGCCACCCGTTATTGCCCCCCATCCACCGCCGGCTTCTATCTCCCTCAGTTTCCTCAGCCCTACAGTGAAATGAACTGCCATGGTTAATTCTCAAACTGATCCCTCTCCTTCTGTCTTCGCAGAGGGAGAAAGCTGAGAGACGGGTGGGGGTGAGAGTCATAGATGGAGAGAGGGAAAGCGAGAAAGACAGAGCCACCCCAGAAGGCTGAGTTAGCTGTGACAGAGAGTGATGCCCACTTCCCCTCCCTCTATCTCCGCCATCCTTTTCTCTCTTCATCACTTCTTGAATCCTGTTCTTCTTCTTCTTCTTCTTCTTCTTCGTGCCATTGTAAGACGAAATATAGCCCCTCCCTAACTCTGCACCCCCCTCCGGATAATGATTCATCGATCTCCTTATCGCATCAGACGACTCGATGGGCATAGTAAAAAGAAATTAAATCTTAATTAAATTTTCATCTTTGACAAATTTGTATCCAAGGAGCTGCCATATGCTCACTGGGTTTGGGGGAAACATTGAGAGGGAAGGGTACTTTTGGCATTTGTAGTTGAATGGGCTTGAACATTATAGAACAGCACAAGGTGCATTTTTCTGTCAGCTTTGTGCATTTATTTTCTATTCAAGAGGGACAGAATCAAATTCCTATAGATTTTTCACTGCATTATTACATTATGGATTTTTCCCCCTCCAAGACAAAGTATAATAATGCACTTTATACTAAGACTGTTTTTCATCACTTGCAGGGCAAAGGTAGTGTGTGTGTGTGTCCTTGGGTAGTGGAGGTCTGGATGAGTACCTGTGTGTGTGTGTGTGTGTGTGTGTGTGTGTGTGTGTGTGTGTGTGTGTGTGTGTGTGTGTGTGTGTGTGTGTGTGTCACCTTTTTTAATAATGTGCTGTCAATCTGGGCTCTGGCTATGGCCATTTCACTAACCCTCCCTAAGTCTCATAACACGGATCCTCTGGGATGAAGAATAAGTCATCAGCCAGTGGCAGAGAGTCCTCGAGCACCGCAGAGAAAGGCAGAAATCACAGCGGATGCAATAAGGGGACAGGAGGGGATAAAACTCCCTGCTGCTTCAGCTGATGTATGGCAGGCGAACTGGAGAGGATAACAAGGACGGGATGGTGTTGACTGTCTTTATGCTAAACGTGAATCATATCAACGCAAAGGTCAATCATTCATTAATTAATGTATTCACTCACAGCGTATCTGCCCCCTAGTGCCCATTAGCAGTCATTGAGGAAGTGTAAACATGTCGACCTGGATCAAAGTTTAGCTATGGGGGGAGATCCAAATAAACAATACCCAGTGAGAGTTTGAGAATGTGTCGGAGAGAAAACCTTTGAAAAAAAGCTTTACATTTCTCCGTCTACCCAAGGCAAAGTTTATCTGCGTAGCTCAATATCACAAAAAGGAAGGGCCTTGTGCAAGAACATTTTTACATCTTCATCTTAAATCATCCTTTTTTCCTATGAGGTCTGCTCATAGTCAAGAGTGCTACGAGTCCAATTCAGCACTCTATCTTAATTGCTCGTTTTAACTCGATGAGAGCCCACCGTTCATGTGTAGGTTTGAATTTGGGAATGGTCATTAGCATGAACGCACCTCTGCTGCCACATAAGGGTTCCAAGTTTCATTCACAAAAATGTCATAAAAGAGCACAAAGAAGAACTTCATACTGCAGAGATTCAAGTCAAAAACCAGCAGACAAATGGAACATATTCAGCAGTGTCAGTAGTCATAAAAATAGATCCCAACTAATTACTAACGAAGGTTTATCATGCACACGTGCCACATTCAAACCAATCTGTTCATACGAGGCCGCTGTCTCATTGGGTTAACAGGCCCACATGAACAAAGGTTCCCAGCACAGCCCAAGCTCTTGAAGAAGACAATGACAAATTTCTCATGTGATGTGACGTCACCACAAGACATTAGAAAAAAGAATAGACTACTGTAAAGCTGGCCTACTTTCTGCAGCCCAAGCGAGTAAATAACTAGTTCTATCCTACATAAGCATTGCAGCTGCAGCTTGGGCAAACCTTATTTATTCACTCTAAAACATGTATTATATCAGTGTAAAGTCCCTAAAGCTAGTGTCCCTACTGTAACTCCACAGGCACTTCACAATAATAATGATGATGCAAGATCATACAGTCTACTGAAGGAATGGATCATTCTTGGAACCATGGTAATTGGCCCCTGTAACTGCATATGAATGTGGTGGAGTATTATAGTAGATTTATTTTAGACTGCTGTTCCCAATAATGACACCCTCCTAAAGTGTTTTAAGTAACATTACTGTTTATGTTTGTACATGCCATTCTTTTATGATAAGACCTTGGGGTCAAGAGAGGATGCCAACCATTGTGAGTGGGGAAGCCTTTTTCCGGAACGTGTTTTTCAATCATGTCTTGTTTCTTGCGGGAGAGATAAAAAAATGAATGATACAGCTACATATTTTTCATCAAAACTTCTAAAATCCTAAGTAATTTGTATGTAGATGAAACAAAGCAGCACACTAAGCACAGTACCATGGTGAAATCAGCAGCGTTGTTTTTGAATAAAATAAATGTTGATCTCCAGTTAATCTAAAGTCCATCTGATATTGATTATGATGAGCTACCAAAATTGATACTTTAATGTGTTCAATATGTTAATATATTAATATTAGTCTTGTTAACTAAAAAGTACCTTGAACAAACTTTTTTGGGCTCAATTCTTAATGTAAACATGAATCTAGTGCATAATAAAAAATATGAGGGTTTCTTCTTGCTTGTACATTTACAGTTCTCTCTCAGAATCTCTTTTATATCCAAGCTAATTTGGTATTGGAACGGAAATTTCCCCACCTAAATGATATCAAATCGGCAATGTAATCCAATCATCTTGTGAATCAGAATTGAATTGATTTGGGAAATCACTGGCGATACCCAACCCTACTTAAGATCATTTGAATAACCTCTTCACTGGAATGTTTCTGCTAATATCTACGCACAATAAATTTGAGTTAGTCCCACCACAAACTGCAATACAGAGTCAGTAGAATAGGGAAAAAACACTGATATACACAAATTATGTTTAATCATAGATAATCAATCATTGCTTTATTTATTATAACAGCTCCTGAAACACTGTTCTCAGTTATTACAGTTTAGTCGAAGTTTAACAAAGCAGTGCTCATTTCATTAGGTCTGCAAGTCACTTTCATTTTTGAAAGAAAAGCTTGTAATTAAAAGGTAAAGGGAACTGAAACCCTGACCCGACAGCCTGAGTTTGTACAGATGGAGGAGAGAGCATGCATGGTCTTTTTAGTCAAAGCACTTGGTGTCGTGGCTGTGATATGAATCAGACACAAGGTATTTGCAGGCAGATGCAATATAAGCTTACTGCTCATATATAAGCTATAATATATATAAGCTTACTGTGGTTGACCACAACATACTATTGGATAGACTGGAAAGCTAGGTTGGCCTCTCCGGATCTGTACTTAAAGTGGTTCCAATCGTACTTAAAAAATACGATCTACTTTGTGTCCATAGGTAATTATGCTTCTGAGCATAAAGATATGATGTGTGGAGTTCTACAAGGCTCTGTCCTAGGACCCCTTCTATTTAATATCTATATCCTTCCACTAGCTCATATTATGAAAAATAATAATATAAATTATTATAGTTATGCTGATGACACACAAATCTACATAACACTGTCACCTGAAGACTACAGTCCAATACAAAAACTGGCTAGGTGCATTGAACAAACTAATGATTGGATGTGCCACAACTTCCTTAAATTGAATGAAGAAAAAACGGAGGTGATTGTTTTTGGAGCAAAAGAGGAACGCTTAAGAACTAGCACCCAGCTTCAAACAATGTTAAAAACAACAGACAAAGCCAGAAAGCTTGGTCGAATTATGGACTCTGACCTGAACTTAAGTAGCCACATTAAGGCAATAACAAAGTCAGCCTTTTACCACCTTAAAAACATATCAATGGTAAAAGGACTTATGTGTCAACAAGATCTGGAAAAACGTATCCACACCTTTATCTTCAGTAGACTAGACTATTGTAACGGTGTCCTTACAGGTCCCCCTAAAAAATAAATCCGTCTACTCCAGCTGATTAAGAACGCTGTTGGTTGCGTCCTCACTAACACAAGGAAAGCTGATCACATCAGTCCAATTCTGAAGTCTTTACACTGGCTTCCTGTGCCCCAAAGAATGGATTTCAAAATTCTTCTGCTGGTTTAGGGCCAAATTACCTGTCAGATCTACTAGTGAATTATGAACCGTAGAGGCCTCTAAGGTCATCAGGGACAGGTCTGCTTGCCATCCCCAGAACCAGAACAAAAAAGGGGGAAGCGGCGTTCAGTTTCTATGCTCCGTATATCTGGAACAAACTCCCGGTACACTGTAGATTGGCACTAACACTCTGCTCTTTTCAGTCAAGACTGAAGACCTTCCTTTTTGATATTACCTTTGTTTAATTATGAGCACTGCACGTTACTGTGAATTAAATTATTTTCTTCTGGTATTCAACCTGGTTTTGATTCATTGTTTTTAATCAGGTATTAATTGTTTTTAACTTTTTTCTGCTGTTCCTAATTTTGTATTAATATGTACAATATGTAATGTATACTTTTTATATAAGTTTTAATAATAATGTGTTTGTGTTTTCTTATGTAAAGCGCTTTGAATTGCATTGCTGCTGAATAGAGCTATACAAATAATATTGCCTTGCCCGGCCTACTGTTCATTCAAAACTAATTATTTAAAGGTGCAATGACACTATGTTATTTGGATGCTTTTGTATAGCCCTTAGTGGTCCCCTAATAGTCTCTTTCCTAAAATTCAGCCTTGGTGCAGAATTAATGCCACTAGAGCCAGTCCCACAATGAGCTTTCCTTAGTATGTGCTATTTCTTTTGAAATCAGCTTTTGAGAAAGAGAGGGGGGGGGGGTCAGGGGTGTGGCTGGGGGTGTGGCCTTGACCAACTGCCACATTGCTCATTTAGAAGCCATGATGTCTCTCTCTCTCATGGGTGGGCCAAATTCTCAGCGTGGGCAAAGCAGAGAAAGGGGAGGTAACCTTGCCACTTATGACCTCATAAGGAGCAAGATTCCAGAGCGGCCCATCTGAGCTTTCATTTTCTCAAAGGCAGCGCAGGATACCCAGGGCTCGTCATTTCTAGCCACTGGGGGGACCATGGGCAGGCTGGGGGAACTCATCTTAATGAAGTGATATTTTCATGCCATGGGACCTAACACTAAAACGAAAACTGCTAATAAATGAATACATTTGCAGTTTTTGTGCATATTAAGTTGCTAATATGGAGCAAAGTGGAAGTGTGTGATTTCACTATCAATGACTTACTTACTGCTTTGACTGCTCCCTTTGCTAATACAGTTTGCCCAGCATAAGTTTCAAATAAGTTTGCAAATTGTTGGTCCAATTTCAGCTACTCTTGAGAAGAATCATGTCAAAACATCCCTGTGTTATTTGGCTAAATTACAACACAGGGCTACAGAACCCGAGAACAGCAGCCTGTTCACACGATACAATCATTGGCTTAACTTCCCTTTACTACAGCCTCATGTGGACTACATCCACAGGACTTGATCAATCAAATTCAGAAAAGTCTTCTCAACATTTGATCTCTCGCCAAAACGTCATTGGTTACTTCATATTGCTTTGGAACCTCACAATTCAATGTCTCACTAATCTGATGGTGATTGTCAGAACTCTCAAGATGACACATGATGGTGCTAAACAGAATTAACGTTGCAACAGAACTCTTCTGCCTTTGTTGAAAAGCTCCATTATTTTGCCCAGTGCTTGTAAGACCTATACTAATACCTGCTGTGTCCTTTTAACAACTCAACTCAACTGTAGTGTGTGTGTGTGTTTGTGTGTGTGTGTGTGTGTGTGTGTGTGTGTGTGTGTTTTACTCACAGATATTGGCTGTGCCCGTTGGGATAGGCAGGTAGGAGCCAGCGCTCCATGCCCGGCCCTGGTAATTCTTCTTACAGCGGCCGCAGTCAGGCCCAGTTGTGTTGTGTTCACACTCGCAGCTCAACTTCTCTTTGTCATATACACAGCTGTTAGCGTGAAGGTTGCACTTGCACCTGTCAAACAGAGAGAAGGAGGGTGGGTGGGGATGGTGGGGATGGGGGTGGGGGGGGGTTTGAAAGAGCACAACCACGTCAACATGAGTGGATTTGCTGGCGCTGAACAAAAGACAGTTTTTCTTCCTGTCCTTGACGAACTGTGGCATTGGAATACAGTCACAACAGCTAAAACAGTTGCTTTTCCAACTTCCAAGAGGAGCTAGTTCAAAAGGAGGTAGGCAGTTGCATGAAGAAATCTGGCATCATTATTTTTTTATTCTCTATTGTTTCCCCCCCCCCCTCCACTTGGGAAGTTATAGCTGAGTTTTAATTGTCCCACTGGAGGATGCATAATTGCAGGGAGGTCGCAGTGGATGGGCGAGGAAAGATCAGGAGGGAGAGAGAGGGACAAAGATGCGTGAGGGGAGGCTGAGGAAAACAAGCCAAGCTAAATTGTGGAACAAGCATTGAGAGATTGGAGGTACCGAGGCTTGCTGCTCTGCGAGGCGATGAAAAGCTCAGAGTTAGCCAGAGGGCGGCAATGGAGCAACAGCACGGCTACGTTCGCTGTGACAAATTAATATGAGATGAGATCTTAGAAGCATATTTCTAGTTTGGAAAGAGGGACTCCCTGAAGGTGCACTAAATCCTCGCTCACATCCTGCTCACCAGAACCTTCATTTAGCAATAAACTCAGCAAATTCATTTTCTGCTGTGGCTAGATGAGCATTGAGGGGATATCTATCTGTTAAATGAATTTATGATCCTCATGCAGCATGAAGTACTCTGAGGAGGAATATGGGGAATGGTTCAACCTCTTTTTGAAGAACTCTGCAATGGAGAACAAATGAGTGAGTGTAAAAATGTTCAACGCAAAGGGTGTGATTTAGCTTTGTGACCATACATTGGGTTTTTTAATGGTTCACTTAAAATAAGGATCCTTTTCTTAGCACATAAACAGATGGATTAAATGTTCCTAATTCAAAAAAATCAAGAACTTTAGATCTTGTATGTTTATTAGGTGTCTATCTTTTGCATTTGTGATTGAGTTACATCTAAGTTGTGTTTCCTTTCACATAACGTTTCCCATATTTTATCCACCCCCTGTCTATTTCTTGTTGTACTGGTGTTCTACCGCTTATTACTTAGTAAAGAACTGAGCTGGGATCACTCTCTGCTTGACATCAAATGCTGAAATGTGACACGACACACTCCCAAAATATATATATACAAATTAAATGACATTATTGTTTCCAAGCATGTCGTGAGTCACGATACAGTGCCAATGCCCACACTGGCTGCAACTTTAAAGCACCCATTTTATGCTCATTTTCAGGTTCATGATTGTATTTTGAGGTTGTCCCAGAAGTGGTTTACATGGTTTCATTTTCAAAAAACAACATATTTTTGTTGTACTGCACATTGCTGCAGATCCTGTTTTCACCCTGTGTGTTTAGGTCTCTGTTTTAGCTACAGTGTAAGACATCTTACTTCTTTACTATCTTTGTTGGGAGTCACACATGCTCAGTAGTTAGGTAAAATTACATCAGCTAGATAACTTTTTCTCCAACTTTGGTCAGTACAAGGCAGGATTAGCTGGGAGACTTCTTCTAAACGAGGGGCACTTGTAGAATACCTGCAGAACGGGGACTTGTATGTAGTTCTTTTAGAGATCATGATGAACTAGTGTGTGTTGTAGCAGTGTTTTGCCATTGAGAACGAGCTAGCCACGGATAGCCACCTCGTCTCGGCTAGTGACTTAGAAAGCCGTGCAGATTTTGAACATCTCACCCGGAGACTGAAGGCAGAGGACATTCAGAAACCGTATCTCACTCAAAATAGCATGGGTTGTTTTTTTTCCAAGTTTGTATTTGTGTGGAAGCACCACAGACACAAAATATCACCCCAAACCCCCCTCATAATATGAGCACTTTAAATTAAAACTGGAAGTCTGACTTCCAAAACGCATGACTCATCCTCAAATTATGGAACTGTAGCTGTGTTTGTTTGTTTTAGGATAAAATTCTGAGAGACGGACAAAATGGCAATATTCAAGCTTGTCTCCCTCTTTTGAAAGTGCCCCCTCATTTAGCTATTATCATAAAAAAAGAAAAAGGAGCCAGGTTAAAGGCATGTTTCCATTGGTTCCTCAGGCAGAGAGTGAGAGGCAGAGGGAGGAGATGACACAGATGGCCCCACAGTTATGATCGCTAACGTCTTAGTTAGAAACTCCTGTGATAGCTGGCCTCTGTCACCCTGTCCATTCTGCTTCACCACAGCTTAGCTTGATCCTTGCAGACATATCATAACGGAGGAAAAGCAGTCTTAAACCACTCACTACTCCTTCAACCTCAACGTATCTGCTATTCACCCCAAATCAAGGGCTGTAAATCGGTTTGGGGTCCGATGCCTGGTTACGTTTCACATCTGGTTTAGCGCTTGAAGAGACAGCACTCTCTAAAACCACTCAATGATCACAAGTGCACGTTGTGCTTTTTTACATCTATTTCAGTAGTCACGAGCTCCCTGAGATTGTCGGACATTTCATGCAGATATTATACTTTTTTAAGCGTACATGCGCTTTAGTTTTGAGTTGGGGCATGCAGAGTTTGGAGTAGGTAGCTTATGTAATATAAGGTGTGCAAATGTAAGTAGGCTACACCTGTTATTCCATCATTTTTAAATCATCATTTCATAGCTCGTGCTGCTCAGGTCATTTCCAGGTTGTAAAAACAGGACGAGAACTGTAATACGGCTGACAGTCACAACTGTGGTGCTTCTGCCTTCTGGGCCAGCAGAAGCTGATAACAAATGTTATCATCATGAAGGCTGACCCTGTATGGATCTGATAAGGATTCTAAAGGATTCACATTCAATATATTTGAATCTACATTTGTCTGGTTGCACTGACACTCCATCTATAATTACTGGTGTTTGTTTGTTCATGTGATGGCATTTCTCTGACAGATTTCTATTGCCTCATCTTGGTACCGAGGCTTCCATGTAAAGAATAAAATCAATAAAAAAGCGTTTTCAAAGAAATACGAGCAGAAACTATTTTCTATTGGAGTCTCGGATGGAGTCCACTTTGGGAAATATATGTGACATCCTTTTGAAACACTGGATTAAATCTTCATAGTAATATCCAGTTGACTTTGATATGTAGTGGGATTGATTCAGAAAAAGTGGTTTAAGTTGAGTCAGCATCATTAGTGGCTAAAATCCAGATCAAAATCCAGTCCTATACCGTCCTGTTAAATGCCCTTTATTTCCTTCTCTGTTAAAAGTCTACCTTATTAGTGTGTGTGTGTGTGTGTGTGTGTGTGTGTGTGAGAGGAGTGGGTAGAGGATGTGGAGTGAAATGACTTTGCATGGAGCCCTTTGTGATTTAACCTTCAGCTTCTTTTAACATCGCTAACATTTTAATCAGCGTCCAGAAATGATAGCGCCGTCGGCATAATGATGGAGACCGCCAGCGAGGCCCGTTGGGTCTCATACCCACCAGTGCTGTTGGTCTGCCAATCAGGCGTGGCTCTTGAATGTAGATACCAGGGGAGACTCCCTCACTGCCAAGACAACATGTATTTAACAGCATTTTAATAGCAAATTTCCTCTCAGGCTACGACGTGTGCACATCTTCATTTCCTACTGGGCCCGCTTCACTTTGAAAGCTCTGTGGGTTGTCTTCTGCTGACTTTCCATCAGTCTTTGTATCATTCTCTTCATATCTCTCCTCTCCATCCACCTATTAGTCTGTCATTTTTAAACTCTGGTATCTGCTATTAATAAATATTCATGGAGCTAAGGCATCTTTGTTTTTGTGTGGTGCTCTCAAAGTGATATTGCTCGAGGCATTACTGAGTGTGCCAGCCACCGCCTGTGAGCTAAAGGTCCTGATATGTATTCACAAAATTACCCATGAGGCTATGAGCTTAAATTGCTAGACTGGCAACAACAACAAAAAAAGAGAGAGGTGAAAAAAAGAAGTTTTGATTCCATTTTGTCTGAGAGAGAAAGCAGCAAACATTCTCATATCTGACACAAGTTTAAAGTTCTCCTTGAAATGTGGGAGACAGAAGATATTGTTGGGCGCAAAATTTATTATTTTTCTTTATCCCGGTGGAAATGCGAGCAGAGCAGCCCGTTGAGACGTAGCTTACCTGGAGCAGTGTGTCTCTGACCTCTGCAGTAATGGCTTTCTGATTGACACCGTGGGTGCAGACGACATATTGCGCCTTCCCACTGGTGATGCCGGCAACAACAAACAAAAACTGAGCACCGCAGTTCCCTGTTTCTCAAAAACAAATGCCCCTTTCCTTTCTATCACTTCAGCCATTATCTACATAATTCCATTTAGCCAAGTTCATTCCCCGACATTGCTCCATTTTGCTTGTTGCGGCTTCAAAGCCAAAACTCTCAGCCACTAATTGATAGTAATTATCCATAATCCAAGCCTACAACATCCCCGACGCACAAAGCTGCTGATCCCAACAAATTGAGCAGACTAAACTCAACATGGTCCTTAAGTGGGTTAGCTAAGTGAAGCAATTAAATTTCAATCTAACGCCCAGGTGTTTTCATACGCAAGCCAATTGGGTCAAACATTCTGTTAATAAACGCTTTTTTTTTTTTAGCTCATGTCTGCATTCAGTATGTGCTGTAAAGGAGCGACAACACACCGGAGGTTGCACGGGGCGGGCAGTGAGGGGAGAGTGTTTCAGAGAACACTTTGGCTTAATTATGTGTGATGAAAATGTGATGAAAATGTAATAGAAACACAGGAGTGGCTGTTTAAAAGGCCTTGAGGTGAGTGTGTGTGTGTGTGTGTGTGTGTGTGTGTGTGTGTGTGTGCGTGCGCGGGCGATATGTTGTCGGTGGAATGGATAATTGCGAAACACAAACAGAATGAAACCGACTGTACAATATATTTCTCCCACCTGATCCCACCCCCCCCCGGAACATACACGTCTGCATTGGCTTATAACAGATCAGCCGGTATGCTAACGTGTTACCTGCTAATTGCCTCCTCTACCTTTTTTTCTCCCCCTCCCCTCATGTCCTCCGGCCTGCAGTGCATTGTGGGAAGTGGAAGGAGTGAGACATCAACACCAAGCTCTCCTGGGATAGACCTCGACCCCCAACCTTCCCCTAATTATTTCCTTCTTTCAATAGAAAGTGGGCGGTAAGAGAGAAGTGGGGGCTGGGAGAAGAACCATGTCACATTCTCTGTATTACTCCTCACTTAAATGTCAACGTATGGTTCAATCTGTTGGCCTGACAAAAAAAACATTTACACAGCTACTGTATGCAGAGACATTATAGGCGTATTAAGGATATACATATGTTGAACATACTGTATCTAAGAATATATATAATGCTACAGAACTTGCATTGGAATGAATACATCTGCTTTATTAATGTACAGACTAGAGAAAAAGGAGAGAAACTGGAACAGAAGAGAAAGAACTGGAGTTTCAGTCATTGGCTGAGCTGAACAGTCACACAGACAGTCAGCGTCAGAGCATCTTAGGACCAAAGTTCAGTTGGTCATTGGTTATTAAGGGCAAATAAACACAAGCAAAACTGATGCAAGGCAGAACATCTGTCTGAGCACAGTTGCAGTCCTCAAATCAGAATACACAACCTTTACACAGACGAAAACGCTGGCTGAAAGACCGCTGGGGTATTTAGCAATCTTGGTTTGGTAATGCTGCTTGTAACAGCTTAAACTGATGACAGTGAAAATGTACTTGAAGTCAAAGATAAAGCAAGATCACTTAGAGCAGCCCGGCTGTGCAGATGTGGTTAATTTTTAACCACAGAATTTCACAGGCTATTTTTTAGATTGTTACGGCCCAAAATGCCTGATTTTGTGGGAGCTTTTTGTAATACATTGCAATTAAAAAGTTGCGATGTCTTTTGGTTTTTGCTGCAATAAAGTTGCAAGAGAAGGTGAAAATTGCAAAAAGGTTGTTGGGTATATTTCTTTGCAAATAAAAAGGAAACTTGTTTTGGGGAGAATAAAACTACTGTAGGCTGAGTTGTCCTAGTAACCTTACCACAAAGGCTCAGGATGCTGAAAATGTTGGTATAATATGGAAATGGCTGGTGAATTTAAGACAAAGAAATAATCATTTATTGAATGAATCAAATTTGAACATGTCTGTCAGTGGCTTGTTGAGCTTTACATTGTTAACTAATGTTCTATCCTGACCTGGGACACATTCATACGGTTTGATAAAGGGCTTATTGGACTTTAACTTATCATTGCACTTATAATATCGAGCGGAGCTGTCCTCAATTTAGATCATCCTGTACGTCTCATCTCCAGTTTTTCCTGCATCCACCGTGTGTGTGTGTGTGTGTGTGTGTGTGTGTTTGTGTGTGTGTCAGTTGTGGGGGGAACCGAGCAGCCCCGCCCTCTGCAGCAAGCCAACAGGATTGAAACAGCTGCTGCTTCAGCGACTTTATAGTGAAAAAACGTTACAGCGTACATTGATGTTAAAATGTAGACAGGTTGGCAGGACGGTCTGAAATTATTTGCACGTCTCATCTTTATATCAGAAACAAGGAAATTAATATGGCCATGTGTGTGTTACATCAACCCATTCTCACTCCCGCTTGGTCATTGGCTCTCAGAGTCACATACTGACACAAAGTCTGGCATGTGGGACTGCTGGGATTGGTTGAAGTCGCATGAGACCGTGGTTATTGGTCAAATTTGCAGTGAAGTTGTGGTGATTGGTCAAAATTGCAAGTCACACCAAAGTCAGGATGATTGGTGGAATTTGCGTGAATTGTTGTGATCCTGGAGGGACTGATTAAACTTTGTATAAACTGTATACTGTATATCGGGACTGCCTGGCTATTCTTACATTTACAACAGTACATGCTGGAAAATGCTGATATGCTTCAGCATCCAATTAAGCCTTTGGGTAGCACACAGCATAGTGACCCAGCTCCCTTACTATGGCAACAAAATAAAATATTACAGAACTTTAAATTGTTTTAACAATTGTTTTGGTGAGCTGTTGAAGGGTTCTGCTGTATCTTTCTCTCAAAATATATAATGCATTATGAATCTGACTCTAATTCATGAGCAGCTTAGATAGCAGTAGAAACCATTTTGTGACCCTTGTCACTGCACTGCAAGTTCAGTCCATCTCCGGTTTCCTGCGTTGAGGTAAATGTGCTGCCTGCCTGCATCAATCCGTGCAGGCCATCCATCTATTGAATCCTCAGCATTACTAATGTATGCAGTTGGACATGCTATCCAAGCAGGAGTCAATCAGGAGGTCTTTACTGCCTGTGACATGCCAAGCCAGTTCAATACAATCGACATGCTGGGCCTAGCTGATACTGCTCTCAGCTAAAGACTATTGGCTGTGGACCCGGCGACAGAAAATGCACTGCGGAGAAGGGAGACAGCTCCATCACGGTCAGCATGCTGGTGCCATACAGATTCAAGGCGAGGCCAGGTGGAGAAGAGATATTAAGTGATCTTGTCATTTCATAAGCGACATCGTTGAAGTAACTCCCCAAAGATCCTGCCAACATTGATCTGTTTGGGTCGGTAGCTGGTCCGCAGACTGCCGAGGTTAGCCTGCATTTGACCTCTGTGTGTGTGTGTGTGTGTGTGAGAGAGAGAGAGAGTAAGTGTGTGAAGAAAGAGAGATCAAGTTAATGTATCAGCATAAAACATTTGCCTCATCCCCAGCCACACATCAAAATCTTACTTACCACTACTTCTTAACTGTCTGTTATCTTGCTTCTTGCTAATGTCACCAGCCATTAAACTTTGGCAACCCTCTTTCTTGTTACATAATCCCCATGTCTGGAGCAGACATTTCCCATGGCTATGCCCACCAGGGGCCAGAATCTGAAACCAGGGTAGGACCCAAAGAGCAGGTGTAATTACAGAAAAGGCTGGCCATTTCCCAGCTGGTAAAGGGGTTAACTCTTAGCATCTCTTCTCCTTCTTGGACCCTGGGCTGGGTTCATTGTTAGCTCCGGTGTTTACTGCTTGGAAACAAGTCCCTGATAGACCAGAGAGTGCAGCGTTTCCCCTACATACATGGGAGCCTGTATGGCCTCTGGTGATTAATGAGAATGGCATGAGATGGAAAGAATTGCTTGAAGGAGTGCATGCAGGTGTGTGTGGGTGAGATAGAAGAGAGAGGAAGATATAAAGGGAGAAGAACTGGGTTTGTGTGTGTTTACATCTGGGCCATGGGTATTTTATTTCTGCATTTCAGGTCAGGATCTGTGGCAGTTTTTTAGGCTCTAATGAGTCAAAAAGAGTCTATATTTTAATTGGGGCAACCGCAAACATTTTTGCAGGAAAAATGAAAGAAAAGCGACACCAAGATTGCATGTTTGGGTTCATGTAACGTGTAATGGACGGTATTAGTAGTCTGGCCATCACCGGACCAAGCTCAATCTTTTAAGATTGAACATTAGTCTGGGGAGGTTGCTCTGTATTTTCTACTGAAGAGGCGTGACCAATGGGCATAGTTCAAATAACTGTCCACTTGGATAGTCCTTCAACCAATCAGACCAACAATCTGGTGACGTACTTTGCAGAGCTTCGTTGGCCGCGATGTTGAATGTAAACAAAGAGCTGCTTTCTGACATGACTTCTTTATTGTCATTGTGTTAAACCCACCAATAGCGCGCCTGGTGAATAAGCCAGTTTGTGATTGGTCCCCGCAGATTTGTAATTTTGTAATTTGGAAGCAGGTTTCCAGGTGTGCAGCCTGAGCTGCAGGGTGAAACCAAATCGCTGGCTGATCAAACTGGGTTTACCCAGTCTAGGGTATTAGTACAGCAAGACTGCAAAATATGGGAGGATTTATACAAATGGTCACAGAAACTGATTTCTTGTTGCAGATTGACCGCTGCAGCATGGAAAATGTATTTGTGATATAACAACAGGGAAAAGCAGGTGCAAAATTTGCATCATAGTCATTTTAGTCAGCTACAAGGGAAGAAGACAAATAGAGCAGAGACTTATAGAGAGAAAGAGAGAGAGAGATTAGAGAAACTGGACTTTCAATATTTCAGTACCTATGGCTAGCTATAGCAGCTATATTTAATTACAAACTAATTAATAGAAACAGAACATCATAGCAAAGTCCACTCTACAGGAGCTGTCCGTTCAGCACCACAAACCACAACAGAAGCTAACAGGCTAACAATGCATTCATAGTAAAACATGTATTTAATTAGTTAAACGTGTTTAATGTGAGGATAACCTCTTGAGATGCCCTATCTTGTTTTAAAGGGGGAGGGTGTGTGTGTGTGTGTGTGTGTGTATGTGTGTGTAGGAGGGGTCCTAAGACAAGGTTCTAATGAATATATGTAATATATTCAGTATGTGGCCACACCAAACCCTTTAGCTGCTAAAATGACAGATTAGTGTTACTGTAATACAAGGGAATACAGGGAATTTTATACAAGTGGTTATTGGAATTGATGTATCAATGCAGATGTATTTCTGCTATACTGTTTGGGAAAAGTAGTTTTATTGGGTGGAGACAGAAATAAAGAATATTGCCGTAAAAGAAACATGTAATAAGTAAAAGACATATGTAATGTGTCTTTTACGGGAGCTGACTGTTCAGCATCACAAAACAAGCCAACAGACAAAAGCATTAGCAGCAGTCTGATCTGACTATTAACAGCACACACAGTGTTCAAACCAGGGACAGAAACATGTAGTCAAGATTTTCTCTTAAAATAGAGAAATCACCAAACTCTTTCAAGGAAGCCTTTTAAATGTAATCACAGACCTTTCCCCGGGTGCTATTGAACAGTGGATAGAGGCTTCCCAAACGGGTGAGGAAATTAGACATTATAAATCAGTGGACAAATACAGGCAATTCCTGGCATAAAGAGGACATTAAAAAGCTTTCCTTCAATCTGTCTTGCACTAAGCATGTGTGATTGAAATTGCAAAATGTGCTTTTTAACGCAATATTTCAGTTTCAGCAATCTGGGAATTCATCTGGGTACGGGACTGCCCCAACCTGAGTATACATCTCGACTGGCATGATGTATGGTCTAACATTCCAGATGTATCACGCAATCCAGACTATCAGCAGATTCACTACAATTTAATTCATAAGACATATCTCACCACATGAAAATACTTAAAGCCCCTTGTGCACTTTCTGCCTACTAAACCCTGCCCGCTCAAGGTGCACATTGCTCTCCTGTTGGTCAGTTCTGGAACAATATGGCATCCAAAATATCTGCCCTAACTAATGATATTGTACCTGTTACTGTCAATGTTTGGATTCTGAATGATCTGTCAGCCCTGCAGCTCTTTAAAACTCTTGAACTTATAGCAGCAAAGAGAATGATTGCAACCCGTTGGAAACCACCTCACGACCTGTTTATTTGTACTTGGACCCTTTCCTTTCTGGATGTCATATATATGGAGCTCTCCGTGACTTGCATAAATGCAGCCCCAGGAAAGACTTTGGAAACTTGGCTCAGCATTGCTGAATCTTTGAAAGCCATGCTGTAGACTTGTGCTATGGCCTTCTCACTTCTGTCTGTTTGTGTTTGGTCCCTTATGCCGGTCTCTCTGGCAATGCCTCTTGTTTGTTTGTGTCTGTCTCTGTGTGTCTTGTTTGTGAGCTGCCGACATCGTTCTTGCTGTTGTGTTTTTGTTGTGTCTCCCTCCTTGCTGTATTTCCTCTCTTTGTTTTGGTGGGGAAACATCTGATTGCAAGGAAAGATTGTTGAAAAGGTGCACTGTGTCTTCTTCGGTATGTGTAGTGTACTTTTCTGTATATTTTCATCTGTTTTGCACTTCTGCTTAAAAAATAAAAAAATAATTGTATGATATCCTACAAAATTACGGCTCACATGACGACTGGTCTCATGGCAGTTAAGTGCTCTATAGATAGATAGATAGATAGATAGATAGATAGATAGATAGATAGATAGATAGATACTCAAGTTTAGGCACCATAACGAATAATTAAGACTAGAGGGTTAGATATTAGATATTAGATAGGGTTAGGGTTACATAGGGTTAGGTATAGATATGGCTAAGGTTACATAGAGTTATGTATAGGTAGGATTAGGGTTATGTAGGGTTAAGTATAGTTATGGTTAGGGTTAGCTATAGTTAGGGTTATATAAGGTTATGTATAGAAGGGATTAGGGTTACATATGATTAGTTAGGGTTATATAGGATTAGGTATAGATAGGATTAGAGTTACATAGGATTAGTTATAGTTAGGGTTATATTGGATTAGGTATAGATATGATTAGGGTTACATAGGATAAATTATAGTTAGGGTTATATTGGATTAGGTATAGATTGGATTAGAATTACATAGTATTAGTCATAGCTAGGGTTATGTAGGGTTAGCTATAAAAAAAAGTTATCTTGATGGCTTCCCCCACTGCGTTTGACGAGTGAGCAATTAAAGAAAAGCCAAAGGTAGATGAGTTAGGGTTGTGTTTTGCCCGGGACACAAACTCCTGTCCTGCACTTGAAAGCACTGTGTTTTGGCTTTTAAGATGGCTAGTGTGGCGGCTTTTGTCATACAAACGGTTTTCCAGATCAGATGTCTAAATTAGAAAATAAGGAAGGTACTTGAACTTTCTGGAGGGCTTCTAAGAAGCTTTGTGCTGGGGAGAGAGATGCAGTATATGATGGGTCCACAGTGTAGTCAATCGTGTGTTCATTTGGTTTATAGTTTGTCTATTTCGTTATTATTTGGTAGTATGGATTTGAATAGTGTGCTTAGAGTGTCATTTCTTGATTTCTGTCTGGGTGGGTGGTGAGGATGAAAAAGGGGAAGATATGTTCATGTAGCAAATTGTATTTTTTGTTTAACCGAAATTAAAATTGGTAATCACAAAAAGAAAGAAAGCCCTGAGTGTTATGACCCACCCATCCACCCTGACCTACTTCCTATGCGGCCCTGATGGGTTTTATACAGCAGCAGTTACTGTGGTGGATACAGCAATACATACAGTATGTGGAATACATACGAATTACAGCGCATTACTTTTCATAGCTTTATAATGATTCATGATAAGCCTGCATTAATATGCATATTTGGTTCCACCTTAGTAAATCAAATCTGGTGAACTTCACGCAGACCCTTCGATCACCATCATCTAGCATCATAATCCCTATAATCTAAGTCATCAGCCAACATCACCACTAAGCCCTCATGCTCCAGTAAATTACACGTCTGAAAAATTCAGTACATCACTTTTTCTTTGTTTGGTTGTTATTCTTCCCCTCTATTGTCAGTTGCAGCTCTATTGTATGCTCTTGTTCTGCTTGAAGGCTAAAGCACCATCGGATGGTCATAATGAGCGTCTGCATTCATTTGGCCCCCCCCAAAAGACAACTCGCTTAGAATCGTTTTTCATGACTCAATGATCCCATTATCAAGCAGTTTTTATTCATCATTTCCTGTCGTCTTCAGATCAGACTCAAATATCTTGCTTGGGGAGGTTTGGGATCTTACCACATCGGCGCTCTCACTGTCACTTGTGTATATATGTGCACAGACGAGGGGAACAGAACAGTATGAACACTTCTTCCTCCATTGAAATGTCTGCTTATGAGGGGGAAATTCTGCCATATGGTGTTTTCTTTACTCACAAGGCTCTTTCCTAAAGCCACCCATGTTGATATGGCTAGCGCTGACAGATGTCTGACTGATGAGAGGGTGGCCAACTCTTTTTGGTGTTGTTAAGCATGAGTTATCAGGTCTTACATATGCTATTTTAGCATTAATAAGTCATTATAAAATTCATTTTTTGGACACAAATACTGGTATCATTTCAGAGCTTAAAAAATGATTTTTTTTTTGGGCCACTACACAGTATTTTAAATCTATTTCTTTATGGCACAAAACAGGCAACCCTATTGCCAGACAAGATTGTTAGTGTTGGATGGATCTGCAAAACCCTGGATTATTTTTCATTCCTTTACTTTTTTCTCTTTCTTTTTTTTTGTGGTTTACACATCCAATGCCAACATTTTTTTTTAAATTTCTTGTTTTCCTAAATTTTTAAATTATAGTTTTATAACTTTTAATATGGATTGGGGTTTAAGAAAACATTGATTAATAGCAAAAAAGGATTTTTTTAGTACATGGGGAGGGTAAAACACTTTTTAAAACTAATCCCAAACTTTTTTTGGAAACTGGGTTTTGGAACTTTTTGGCAGACAGCGGGTTTTAGTTTGCAAAACCCAAACATTTCGCACCCAAATGACAATCTTTTCATTCATTGTAGTTTTGGTTTCGGGGCGATGGGGGGAATGCCCTTTAGGGCCTATTTTTAAACTTTTTTTTAGTAAATCTGGAAAAAATATCTGTTTTTTTTGCTTACTTAGCAAATTTGTTTAGCTTTGTCTTTATGCTTTTTGTAGGGAGAAAGGAAACCCTAAGTGGATTTTAAATTTTTTTCAAGAGACCTGCCTGCGGATTTTGGAAAACAACACAGGGAAACCCATAATCTGACAAAAAACATTACATTTGCGGACCTAAAACCCCCAAAAAAATTAGCTAAAGCAGAGGGGGGAAGGGCCCAATGGAAAATAACTTTGGGGAGGGGGAGTGGGGTTTTTGGGTTTTTGAAAAAAAATTAGAAGGTAGTGGCCCCCAATCTCTGGGGTTTTTGAAACCTTTAACTCATATCACAATGAAATTCAATTATTTTTTTTTTTTTTAAAAAAATCTAAAACTACTTTTTCCCCAAATCCAATTTTACACTTACAAACCATAAAAAACCGCTTAGAATACCCCAATAATTTAAATATAAAACCGTTTTTTTAAAATGATTCCCCGGGGAGGTTTTTTTTTTTTTCCAGATGGGGGAAAAATAGGAAAAGGGGTTCCCAAAACGGGTTCCCTGCTTCTAAAAATTCCCCAAATCATCATGGGTGGGTGGAGGCTGCAGTAAGGGGGGGTCAATGGGGAAAGATTATCATAAAACCCTGCCAGGGGGCCCCCAAAATGAGGGCGGCGGAAAGCCGCCAAAGAGGGGGGAAGACCGTGGGAAAAAAGGGGCCTCTCCATTAATAAAATTTGGGCCCAACCCACTGAATTTTTTGAATGGGCTCTGTCGACTTTGAGGAAGAAAAAAAGGCTTGTTTGGGCTTTTTTTCTGCGCCTGAAAACCCCTTTGGCAAAAAAGGGAAAAAATTGGCTGCCCTAACTTGGAGAAAAAAAGGGCTTATGAGAAATCCAAAATGGGGAAAAAAGGGTTCCTTTGTCCCCCATTGGGGGATTCCAAAATTTTAATTCCCAAGGGAAAACCCCCGTTAAAATTAATCTTTTTGGTTTTTTGGGGTGTTTTAAGGTTGGTCAACAGGAATAAAGAAGGGATTAAACCCCCCGTTATTTGTATTTTCGTGGGTAATGGGGGGGATTTTGGGGAAATTTTCCTTTTGAGGGTTTTTTAAAATTTTGGGTTTTTAAATTGGGAAAAAATTTATGGATAAAGGGCATGGGGGGAAAATTTCCCCAAAATGGGCAAAAAAATAAGAGCCATTTCCACACACACAAAAGGGAAAAGGACAAACCACACAACACACAAACCACGGGAACCCCACACCCCCGAAACAAAACCACAAGGACACCCCCCAACCGTAGTTAAAATACGGGTGAAATAAAATGCCCACCCCCAAAATTTCCTCCCAGTGAAGCGGTGATTTGCCCCTCGTCGGGGCCGGGGAAAATTCAGCACAAAAACCCCAAATGAAATCTTTTGCCCTTTTGCTGCTCCTAAAAAATTGGAAAAACCCCAAATGGGGAAAGAAAATCAATGCACAAAATTAAACCCGGGGCGTTTATCAGCAGGGGCAGTACAAAAAAGGGGGATAAATTTTGAAGGGAAAACTTTCGGCTAAGGGGAAAAAAAAGGGGGTTCCCTTTTCAGCCCTTTAAAAATGGGAGGGGGAAATTTTTGTTGGACCCCATGGCCCCTTTTGCCTCTCCCCGCGGGTAAAATCTTAAAAAGGTCATTTGGGAAAGCTTTGCTGCTCTATCTCTTGACTCGGTCTTTTTCCTCGGGGCCGGCATAAAAGAAAAGGGATTGGCTTGTACAACCTTTCTGGGGGGTTTTTAATTTTACATGGGGAAACCAGGGGCGGGTCACCCCACTGGGTTTTAAAAAATGGGCCCTAAAGCCAAAGGGTTACCTAATTCTAAAAACAACAACTGAGCGGTTGCGGGGTTCCAAAATTTCCATTTTTAGCCAAAAGGGACCCAAAAATTTTCTCCAAAAAACAAAATGGGGGAACTTTTTCACCCTAAAGAAACCATATTACCCTCAAAACAAATTAATTTTTATTTTTGAAAAAACTTAAAAGGGGGGGGACACTAAAAATTTTAAGAGCTTTTCTTAATTGGGGGGTGAAAAAGCCCTCAGTGAAAAAATTCAAAGGTCTGAAAACCCTTTTAATAAAAAAGGATTTGGGAAGGGCCCCCCCTTTCGGGTTAAAAAAATTAAAACCATTTTTTAAAAACAAAAAGGCCCCAAAAAAATTCCCTTGGTTGGGGAAAACCCACCAGACTCCAGTAAAAAATCAGTTTTTTGGGCTTGAAAACCCCCGGTTTTCGAAACCTCTCTGAGCACCGCTGGTTGGCTGCCGGCCCCCTGCTTTGTGGGGGTGTGCAAATTACGGCTACGTTTTGTAAAGTTTTTTTCTTTCTTTCTTTCCAAATTTTGGGGGTTTTTCAGTCACGTAAACCCCCGGGGGGACTTTTCCCGGGGAACAATCCAGCCGGGGAAAAGGTGCCAAAAATGGGGCCCTGCCCCCGGGAAAAACCGGGGACTTGGGGGTCCCCCCTCCCTTGCCGGGGTTTTGGGGGTTTTTTTATTGGGCGTCACTGTGAAACTTTTGAAATAAATTGTTTTTAGAAAAGAGAGGCACCAAACAAGGGAGAAAAATTTTGAATTTGGAAAAACTTTCCTTTAAAGAGGGGGGTTTTCCCATTTTTGTTTCCCATAAAAACCAGTTTACCCCTATTCTGCGGGAAAACATTTTGGTGGGGGCCCCCCGGACTAAAGGGCTAGGAAACCCACTGAAATTTAAAGCTTTTTAAATTTAAAAAAAAAGGCCTGATTTAAAATTTTTTAAAAAAATTTTGGCAACACTTTGGTTAAAACCTTTTTTGGGAAAAAAAAGACTTTAATAAAAAACGGGGTTTTTCCACAAGAAAGGGCTAGGGGGTTAAAACCTTAAAAATTAAAGGTTAAATTTAAAATTTTGAAATTCCAAAAACAAAAGTTGCAAAATACCTTTTGTACATTTTTAAATGTTTGGCCTGAAAATATAAAACCGGGAAAAAAAAGAAAATTTGGGATTCCCAAAAAAAAAAATGTGCTACAAAAAGTTGCCGGGCTGTATTTTTTAAAAAAATTTTGCGAGGGTTTTTTAAAAAATTGTCAAAAATGGTTTGGGTTCCTTTTGAGTTTTAAAAGGGTACTTACAACTGCTTTTATTAAAAACAAATGACATCCATTTGTCCTTGGAAATATTTGAATTGTATACAGTATATGGAGTAAATGAATTCTTTTACAGCACTATCTATTTCAAAAGATTTTGGGTGCCTTTCGCCACACAAACTACGCCTACAGAGGTTTCTATAGGCAGCCTCCTTTATCAATGCAAGCAGCAACTTTAATCAGACAGAAACCAGCTGAAAGCAAACACTGCTGTGTGTGTTATGAATATTAAAAATGAAATATCATGGGCCTTATGAAAGTACAGCACAATAGGTTTAAGCTCGGATTGTCTTTGGAAAAGGGGCAATTCAGCAAACAGAGGCTAAGCAGTCAAAATCCATTCTTCTTTCATCCTGTCATTTGTATGTGAGAGTGGTAGTCAGCGTCGGGAAAGACAGAGGAGGCTTTTAACAGGCAGTGAGAAGAATCCCTGCTCGGAAAAAAGGTAGTTTATACATGGAAACAGCCTGGGAGTTAAAAGTCCACCTTGGCACTCACACTTATATTCACCTCCGAATGACACACAGGATAAATAAAATGTGCCACTCAGACAATTGCCCTTGAACAATTAGAATAAAGTCTTTTTTGTTGTTGTAACAAAACACATTCAAAACTCATACAACCATTTTTTTTCTTTTCCCATAACTGCAGCAACACTTGTTTTCCTTCACAGAGAACTCTTTTCCGAACGGGGAGCTTTGGAAACATGTTTTTCCTTTTGTTCCACTTTTAAATTCTCATTGTACTGGGTCTGACTGTTACTGATGTGATAGTCTAGCACCGCCAGATCTCTCTCCACAGCGCTGTGGAGTAAGGTCTGCCTACACCACACATACATTCTGGGAAAGGAGAACAAAAACCATTGGGGTTGTTTGCATTACTTAAAATCAATCACAGTGGTCTTGGCGCTAAGCTCCGGACGCAGCAATGGTGATCTGCAAAACAGTCTCGGGAAAGAACTTGTTATGGTGGGACATTTGCAGCCCAAAAGAAAACCTCTTCCTTGTAAATCTTTACAATAATTCCCCAAAAGAACCAAGCAGGTTTGCCTTGTTGCACGACCAAAGGTTTCTTCAAAAAATTGCCGTTTTCAGCATGTGGCTTGCTAGTTCGAAGTTTTCTGTAGCAAAGGGATTTTGAGAACGGCAACACACATAGAGTGAAAAGTGAGGGTCATCAGACGCCTGTGTTAGCTAATTGTCCAGGAAATGTCCTTCCGTTGATCTGGACTACTGATATGACAGTAGATATATCATCTGATATGAGAGGAGATATGTTGGAATTGTAGCTTCTAAATAGCTTGAAGTTGCATAAAACAAACTCACACCAACATGGTACCCAGGGTATGGATGATAATTGTTGCTTTATGGAGTTTTTGTCTTTTTAACCATTGTGTAGTGTTCATATTATTGTTACACTGCCAATGTGTTGTAAAGCTTATATTGAAAATTTTTATAATTATTAGGCTTTTAAATCAATACAGCCTTAACAATTTATGTAAAAATACATAATAGATGTTTACTTTAGCTAAATTACCAATGAAATATACATCATTCATGGTTCATAATTGCCATTTACACCTGTGAGATCACATTTATAATCATATGATAATTTTTGCTTTTTGTGAGAAAACATGGAAATTCAACAACAATTTTGTAACTTTGTGTAAGAACAGCAGGTGCAGAATTCAACATAGTTTCATAGCACCTACATTTAAATACACTTGGGTCTAGTAGACCAGAACACCTCATATGTAATAGTTATGTGCAGGGGGGGGGGGTAATAGCACAATTTTTCTTTTAGGAAACATTGAAAACGGGCCCCACAGACCCGAACAACACACAAGGGTCAATGTATGTGTCTTTTATTATTGAGTCTGTACCCCATGTGAGTTTTTGACTAACTATATTCTCCAAATTAATAGGATTGCAGTACTTGGAAATGATACATTGATTTTCAACTAGATTTGACAAAAGTGCCTGATTGTATTGCTCTTCTGTGAGACTCGGTGAAGAAAATGCAATGTCTATTTTAATATGCCTGATTCATTTCATTATCTGTGCTGTTACGCCTTTGGGCTAGGTGAGATTCACTTCTTAAGCTCTACTTTGAATGTCTATCTTACAACAAAAAGTGCACTAGACAATAGCATACAACTCTGAAAATCACATCTTAAACACACAGTTTAAAAAGAACTGCTTTGGCAGGTACATGCCAAACGTCTTTCATTAAATCATGTGTTCCTCCTTATGTGATAACACAAGCCAAATGTAACTTTTAATGCAACCCTGTGGCAGTTTAACTGCTGAACAGCACCATGTTCAAACATGGTCAGTGGCTAACGAGGACCGGGGCCTGATTAAAAACCCTGTTGAAAGGTAACAGCAGTTGGTGGAAGAAGTTAAACTTGTCATGTAGTCTTCAACATTTCTAACTGTATCCAACAACTACTATACGTCTCTGTAAGCCTTATCACAGATTATATTATTCTACATATACAGTTAACATAATTTTTGCTTTTAAAAATGACCAATCCTGCCAAAGGATGGTTGTGCAATGATTTATAATCCCCTCACTATTTAAATGATGGTTAAATATGTTGATAATATGCATGTACCATTGTAGTGTCTGTAGTTTACAGCCATGAAAGCAGATCTGTGGGGCTGTATTGACCAAACTAAGTACGGCAGCGGCTGAAGGGAATGTCATTGGTTTTGCAGGTATTTTGACATGATGATGGCACAAGAACAGAGTTATGAGATGATAATTAAACCCTGTGGGGAACGCCAAAGTGTTTGGCCATGGCAATCTATCCAACAGCTGTTGAGACAATTTGCTCAGAACTTCAAATGTCATCCTGATGCTGGCGCTAGAGTAAAAGTCAGGGAATCACCAAAGTCATTAGAATCCATCCTCTAGACACCATTGATATCAGTACCAAATTTCATAATCATCCATTCAAAAGTGATCAAAGTGGTGGACACAGGCTACCGTTCATAGAGCCGCGCTGCGTGCATGGCTAATAATGTGGTTACTCTCCTTAATGAGAGCTAATTAAGCATCTGACAGAAAAAACATCACACCGAATGTGTTTTTCCCACCATCCAGGAATATGCTCTACTCTTGTCCATTGCCATAAAGGACACAGACGTGGCGATGGCGGTTCAATGTTGCCAGCAGCCATATGCAGATGGCCGTGCACAGGCAGCTGTGGCCTCTAGATACGATGCACTACGCTCTACTGCTGCCAACGCGATACATCTCATATTCTGCCTCCGCCTATTGCATTTTTCAAATCCACCCTCCCCTCATATTCTTTATTTTTTACCTTCACGGTTCACATGTGTAATGCTCGGGGCGGTTTTTGCAGCTGGGAATATCCAATTAATTGGACAGGGGGGCCAGCTTCTATATTATTATCACCTCAGACAGAAATACACCCACTACAGCTGCCTTGAGATGGGGACATGTCAGAGTAAATGACTGAGAATGGTAAATGCTTGACACAAGTAAACAAATTCTACCTTATTGTTCTCATTATTTACATTAAAAAGCATTTGAAAAAGCTATAAGTCAAAAGCAGGAGCTGCATGAGGACAACAACGAAGGGACTGCAGGTGTTGAGACTGGTCACAGCTCTACAAGGACAAAATACATCATCTAAGGATTTATTTCTCACTGAGATTTTTCTCTCTGCTAGCTTGCCCCTGCTTCTCTGCAGCTGGAGGTTGTTCCCAAAAACTGTAAGACGCTCTGTTGTCCAAACACTTACGCATACTGTCCAAAGCCAGATTAAGCAGGTCCTTCCAGAGCATCGGAGCAAGGTGAGGAAAAAAGTTCACGCCCCGATCGATAAACATTTCTATGGAGCTCTTTAACCTGGCAGAATCAAGCAGGGAGGACGCCAGCTAGAGACGACCCGAGGAGGGGTGATCAAAGGTAGAGAGTAGGGCTGCACGATTAAGGCCAAAACGATAATCACGATTATTTTGATCAAAATTTTGATTGCAATTATTCTCACAATTATTTGTTGATTTTAACCAAAATAAATTTTATCGTCACATAGGCTATTTATAACTGCGAGAGGGAGTGTGATGGACGCTACTCACAGAGAGACAGCTGACTCACTATGAACGGGTCCAGCACGGGTCGAATGGCGGATACATACGTCGTGTGTATGAAATGTCTGTATCTTCACTGCACAGCTTTTTTATGAACTATGATATTCTGTTCATGGGTCACATCTCTGGTCCAGGTCCAGCAGCCTCCGTCTCACGCTGTTACTCTACCAACTGAAGTTAGCTGCATTCAATAACTTCTTCTGTGTTCTTCGCCGTGGCGGCCGCGATAACAGTTACCCACGGAAACACTGGTACAAATACAGGTTTGCACCTCATACTTAACAATATACAGCTGTGTTAATAAAAAATTTAAACTGTGGACAAATGTCCAAATGTCCAAAACCGGCGGCCGCTGTGTGGCCGGGCGCGGAGAGTAAGAGGAGAGAGAGTCGAGGAGAGATTCAACACATCAATATAAACAGCATTGCAGCGGATGCGAGGACATTAGCACCGGTGCGTCCTGGAGGAGCTAACAGCTAACAGACAAATTTGATCGTGGGAAGTCAAAATCGTGATCGCGATTAAAATTCGATTAATTGTGCAGCCCTAGTAGAGAGGCGGAGAAGACGGTCTGGACAGAAGTCAGGAGCGACAGGTGATGTTGATGGAAGAAGGAAGAAAGAGACAGTAAAATGTAACAGATGCAAGGAGATAAAGTATAGTCAAATGAGGCTTCATAACAGGTCAGAAACATAACAAAAAAAACCAAATGTCTATTCAGGACAATACTCTGAAGTATTGTGTGGAAGCTGAACACAATCTTAAACAAAAGACACAAAATCTTTGAACGTTCAATAAGAGAAGTGATGATATTTCAGTTGCAAACTAAAAGGTCACCAGTTAATAAACCATCCTACGCTTGCTCTCCAAGTGTAGGCAGGCAGCTCACAGCTTCAGCCTGAACAGACTCAACACACAGCAGAAATAAATAAAGGAGATGTGCACACTTTGAAGTGAGAAGGTGGATAAACAAGAGCAGGGAGGTGAGAATGGGTCAGAGGACAGACTCAGGCCATGGAACAATTACATTTTTACAACGTGTGTTTGTCGGATCACACAGTGAATGAGTATCAATGCAAAACAGTATGAAGCAGACTTCATGGACGTCATGGACGAGAGGGCGGCCGGACAGACAGAGGACTCAAAGGAAACAAGATACCTCGAAAGAAAAGGACGACAAACAGAGCACAAGGACTAATTCTACTGCTAGGATCAGCACCACGAGCAACATGTGTCAGTCTGACACAGACTTAACATTACTAGAAGAGTTAAGGAACCTCTGTAAAGAGAACCAAGATGGCCATAATCACACTAAGATAGCTCTTGAATGTCACGGACATAAGAGAAAAGATGGATGAGCACAAAGAGAGAATTAAAATATATATAATAAATATAAAATACATAGTTAGATTTGTGAATGATATGTTCCAGAAGATCCTCAAACTACCGGCAGAAATAGATGTTAAAATCAAAAGAGCTCCCTGCTCACTCATGCGTAAACCCAGGGACTCAGCAGCCACCCCCAGATCGATAATAGTGAGGCTTTTGGATGCAGCGGTGAAGGATGAGATCATAAAGCAAGCATGGAGCCAGGGACGAGTGTTTTTTCAAGACAAACAGATCTTTTTTGACCAGATCTACAAAGAAAACGAGACAAAGTCCACAAAGTTGTTGAACTTAAAAAGAAGAGCATTTCAGCAATGTGCCTGAACCCAGCACAACGGAAAAGTTAAAGTTTCCCACCGGAGAGAGAAGACCTTTGCAGCGCTAACGAGCGCCGCTGCGCTGCTAACAGAGCTCGGAGTGGAGGACAGCTGCGGTGAAAGAGAGCGAATCGAGGAAGAGTTAAAGGAAGGATGGAGGAGCAGCTCAAAGAGAAGAAGGGACATGGTACTAGCAACATCAGACATCAAGACCCTTCTGCAGGGGCGAAATGAAATCAAGGACCAGGGTAGTTAAGGAAATAGCTCCATTTATAGGAGTGGTGGGTAGGGTGGTCTTAATACGACGTATGCAATAATACATGCATCTTTACGTTATGGTCATTTTATGGTCACAAGTTCACACAAGCTATGTTCTAAGTTCTGACAGGTGCTTTATCAGACTTTGTATGAGTGGAATACACTCACCCAGACGTTTTTTTTATTTAATTTTAGTGACATTTGTGCACGAAGTGCTATTTTCCCCACAGACAAGGTCGGTCACACGTCTCTGTCCCAGCACCATCGGGAGCCAAGACACCATTAGAGTTCAGTCAGGGCAGCTGACTGGAGTGTTGTGTTCTATATGTTACTTTTGTGTTTTCTCTGACATATGTTCTGGACCAAGGGTTACTATTGTTTACACATTCATTTATTTTTGATCTACTTGTTTGAGCAAGGAAAGAGATATGAGGAGATCAAATACAATCACTATGGCTTATCTGAACTTTGTTGGTTATGATGTAGGAGGAATCATCCCCCCCAGTTAAAAGAAATGACTGGGCAACTAAAGAAAATATAGCCCTAAATTCAGAAAAAAACATGTAACCGACAATGAACATTTAAAACTAAAAATGAAACAATTGGAGGTATCAAGTTAATGATAGTAAATGTATACACCAAATGAAGACTGCCCACATTTCTTTCAAATAATTGCAGCTCTGGTGGCAGATAAAGGAGGGGATTGTAAGTGTTAATTAAATGCTAGATTACTTGTAGTAACAACACCACAAAGCTTAAATGGCAAGGGGCTTATCAGGTCTGATGAAGGAGTTGGGTTTAGTGGACGTTTGGAGGCATCTATACATCCCAATGAGAGAGATTTTACATTTATGTCACAAGTACACAGGAGCTACTCAAGGATTGACTTTTTCTGTAGCTCTAAGAAAGACGTGCATCGAGTAAAGGAAACCAATAGAAACATTTACTATCATGGACCACGGTCCAGTCACTATCAAAGTTGCAATAAGAGTAACCAATCATTTAAGGTCCTTGAAGATCAATTTCTCTTTATTGGCTGATATGCGCACTTAACAAAAGATGTAGATGGGGAGATGTAGTTGAGGACCACAATGGAAATAAGTTCTGGACTTTATTGTGTTTTTAGCCTCGATTGTATTTGATGTCTTTTCATGTGTAAAGCATTCTTGATTCAATTAAATAAATCAAATCAAATCAAATCAAATGGCTCTATCGGAGTACTTTGCCAGAAGTGATGGGGGAGGTGGCTCTCCCTCTGTAGGATGGGGGGCAGGTAAAGCCACACTGAGAGGGGAAGATTATTTCTATAGGATCCAGAATACATAAACAAAGACCGGCAAAACAACAAAAAACTGGAAAGTGGAATAAAAAGACTAGACAGGGAAGATAAACAACATAGAAAAGAAGAAATCCTTAAAAAAAACTAAAGGAAGTCAGGATGCAACTGGATGAGGTTCTAACCTACAGAGGAGAAGGAGCTCTCAGCTATACTAATAGAAAAATACTCTAAAATGGGAAATAAAACTTGCAGGCGTCTGGCTTTTCAACTCCGGAAGGCCCAATCTAGCCGTACAATTCTCAAAATCAAACATCCTGGAACTAATCTTATTGAGACAGATCCCAAGGGAATTGCAGAGGCTTTTCAAATTATTATGACCAGTTATACAAAGGAGAAAAACAAGAATCCAAGAAGGAGAAAACTAATGAATTCCAGAGACCACTCAGACTAAATAAAAATAAAATAATGACACAGGATGCAACCACATTAGTGGAACCCATCACAGAAGATGAAATTAAAAAACCCAAAACAATTGCTAAATTAAAAAAATAATAAATCACCAGGAAAAGATGGTTCCTCTGGAGAATACTATAAAGCTTTCAGCAACAAACTTAGACCTTTACTCTGCAAACAATATAAGCATGCATTCAAATCAAGAGACCCCTGTAAATCATGGTTGGAAGCAGGTATAACAGTCCTACACACAGAAGGAAAGGATCCCCCGCATTGCACTAGCTATCACCCAGTAAGTCTGTTGTGTGTTGATTATGCCATTTTAATTCCATCCTGGCTAACAGGACCCAAACTAATATAAAGAAATTAATCAATCAGACCAAACTGGATTCATAACAGGCCGTCAAGGAACAAACAACGTAAGGAGAGCTTTAAATTTACAATCAAAAGCGGCAAAGCATTAACAGCTGATCGCAGGCGACGTTTACATTTTCATAAAAGGTCCACTTTCCATCCCCCCACTTATGCAATGTCTTTGTAGCTATGGCTCAGTGTCAGGGTCTAAAATTAACGAGAGCCAAACAGAGGCGATGATGGTGGCTGGCGTCTGGCCCATGCAGCTAAATGGACTGGTGTCCTTTAAATGGCCCAGACAAGGGTTTGGATACTTGCTTTACAAAATGATTTAAAGCAAATTATAACGCTTAATATATTATATACAGTATATATAATGATTAATTTGATTTGTTGGTTTACGTGTATGTATTCATTTTACAGCGGCGTAGGTCTAAACAGGTTTCACAATTCTTATTTTATTGTATTTTACTTTATTTCATGTAGTTTATTTTATTTTATTGTGTCTTTATTTACTTTTACATATTTGTAAGTTTTTTCTCAGGTCCATTGTTAGGGACTGTTTTGTTACTTGAAAAACAGAAAGCTAAAAAAAACCCAATATAAAGCAATTGTCAAAATAAACACAATAAAAAACAGTATCAGTACTGTATGTGCTAAAAGTAACAAAGTACATTTTAAAAAGTGCAATTTTGAGGTATTTGTACTTTGTACTCCATTTAAAACTATTTCATACTTCTACTTCACTACTTTTTTGAAGAAAATATTGTACATTTTACTTCAATACATTTATGTGACAACTATGGCAAGTAGTCACTTTACTCACGACCCCCCCTATCTGTATCATGTGACACTTTTAGACACCCAGGTTAGGAACTAAAGTTAAAACTAGCTCCCCATCGATGAGCTACAGCAGTAAAATGCTATTTCATGAATAGGTAATCATACATCCCCTTATTGACGTTCATTGAAGGGAAAATCTGCTGCATTGCGTTACAGCACGAAGAGGCATTATATTATGGTACACAACTGTAAGCGCAGAGGTCTGGTTTGTAATGGTCTAATAATGCCAATGTCATCTTTGCATCTGAACAGTGTATGGAAAAACTGGCAGTGTGGACAGCAAAGAGACAGATTGATGAATGGGGGCAGAATGAAATGGGTGTATGATTACAACCACTTAACAGCTCGGCCCTTTGAGTGGCAACCATGACTCATCCCAGGAAGCTCCACCAGTAAATACGAGACATACATTAGACAATTCGACTTACAGCCTCATTGACATTTTAAATTCCTCACCAATTTCAACTCATTTTTGTTGGACTCACAAAAGGCTGTGGGTCATTTGATTACAGCCGTAAAACTAACATGTGGCGTGGATGTTAGCAGATGGTCCAAGTTATCTTGACCTCTCGGCTAGGCCTGTCCTACAAATATGGCATTCTCCCACACAATGACTAATGCAGACTGCTGATTAAAAAAAGGTTGAAATGCAGAGCACAGCGGAAGGTAAATAGATGCTTATGGTAACAGAGAGAGAGAGAGAGAGAGAGAGAGAGAAACAGAGAGAGACTAAGGGGTGTAGACAAGTGGAATGACTTATTCAAGAGGGAAGTGGGCAGGGAGAAACATGAAATTAGCACAAATAGATTATCTGTCGACGACAGGCAGGCCTAAGAGCAAGCCAAGCACTGTTGAGGGAGAGGGGGAAAAAAAGCAGATTGACTTCTTGTTTGTTCCTCCCTTAGGGGAGATCCGATAGAGCCATCACTCACCAAATTGCTGATCTGTAGTTGAAACAGCTGTATCCAAAGCACACATGCACTGAACTAAACTCCAATTAGAATGCACAATAGTATGACCCGGGCACTGTGGGAGAGATGAACTGTCTAATCTTTCACATCTGTTATATTTGTGTATGCCTCAGATGAAAGCTTTACTTTATCTTCTTTTTGGATTTTAGTTGGTCCTTGTTCCAATAATATAACAGAGTAGTACTGCCTAAAGTTATAGTTTGACATTTTGGGAAATACACTTATTTGCTTTCTTGCCGGGGGGTTGGATGAGAAGATCGATAGCACTCTGATATCTGAGAGTGGTACGAATCTTCTCATCTGACTCTTGGCAAGTAAGTGAATAAACACTTTCTCTGGAAGTATTCCTTCAAGTAATGATAATTAATTCCCAATGATATAACAGCGTGCTGCATTCTACTTAACACTTGACACACTATGGCAGATGTGCAGTACTCTTATTGCACAACATGCAATCTTATTGTGCCAAAAAACCCTCCTTTAAGTGAGTGGGAATGATGACTAAAGTCTGAAGGCATGATGACATATTTATATTCTGTGGGCGGTGGCAATGGGCATAGTAATAGGATTGCTACGGATGGATTTCACACCATTTTTAGTACATATTTCAATCCACTCTCAGATGGGATTTGAACCATTTTTGGAATTTATCTCACACCAAACCAAGTGTTTTAAAAATCCAAGTATTTTCCTCAATTTAACATCCAAATGGTTTCACGTATCAAGCGTGCATTCAAACATTTTCTTCTTCATGAACATTTCCTTTTTCATAAACATTTCCATGGTAACACCGAGCTCCACTAATGAGAGACGTTGCTGTTACACTTTAGGATTCTGGGTAGTTTAATCCTTCTCCATGATGTCGCAAATCTTTTTTTTTTTCCACTAGACAGTTGGTATCATACCAACTCGTGGCTTCTATAGGGGCATAAACAAATCGTTTCACAATCTCGTTGCTGGGGGTTAGTCTACCTTCACTGGTTACGACGTTATGGCTAATAATCAAAATTCTCGATTAAGAATATGAATGTGATGTCACCTCCAGAATCTCGCTGTCGACCTCTATAGTAGTGGCTAGTGGCTCTCTACAGATTCCCCAATATCAGCCGAGTACAAATCAACTATTTCCCGCTATAGGAAGGTGTTGTCAAATGATCCAGAGTTGGGAAATGTTGTCTGTGAAGTGGACTGTTGCACATGATTTAATAAAAAAGAAAAATGCAAGAAGAAAATGTGCAAATCCACTTTTGTTGCGGGTTGGTAGCACACTAAAGGATTTCAAGATAGATTAACAGAAAGGCAACAAGTTGAGTCCCCTCCTACCTTTGTTTAACACCCAAATGATCTTTCCAAGAGTTTAAAATGGCAAAAGTTATACTGTATGTCAGCTCAGCCATAGCAGATCTGGGGAGAATTATAATCCAGACTGGGAGATGTGCAAGGCAATGTCCTGAGATGTTGGGGAACATGTTCTGTGTGGCAATTCACAGTTACTGAACAAGATTCTTTTTGATCAATGATGTTTTAAGCCCCCAGCGTCTCCTTCCAGGCAGCGCTGCAACCATTGACTTCAAGGCACCTAACCCTAACCTTAACCCTAAGATTAACCCAAACCACTGCCTAATCCTAGTGTCTTCCAGGCAGCGCTGCCTTCCAGGAGACGTTAGGGGCTCAAAACCCCAATAAACACTCTTTTTCCATGAGGCTGATGGGGACTCCAGATCATAAAAGGGTTAGTGCATCTAATGACGAATTTGCCCCTTCAAGTGAATTTCCCATCTATCCTGCAGTCAAAGTGACAGGGAACCCTTGAGGTTGTTTCTGATCCTCCCTGAAAATGCCCACGAGCACATACTACATACACTTTGGAAATTGATTCACAACTCCCACAGGCTCAACGGTAAATGTGTGGAACAAACTTTCCTTTCCCCTATCTTCTTTGTTGCTGTACGTAAACAGGACAGAGACAAGCTGGAAATTGGAGAAGCAGGAAATTTGAGTTCGAGAATTGAAAATGAGAGTCATAAAATTATTTTTTTTACCAAGTAAGTAACACTGACAAGGTAGTTTTCTTGGGGGTTTATATTATGCACTGACAGCAGGGAACAGGTTTGGAACTAATAGCACAAGCCTGTTGCCAGATCAGGAGGTCATTTAAAACGTTGGCCTATAAAAGGGATTGTTATTGTAGATTTTGGCAATTAATAACCATGACGATGGCATAATATAAAAGTACAAACTACAGTTCTTGCTATTAGATGTATTCTCTGGTTTGTTGTGGGTAGTATTTTTCGTGGGTATTATGTGGTGTTTTTCCATTGAGTGGCGGTACAGGAATGGAATAGGGCTGGGTCTTTGTGTATTATTCAAGGAAGGAACCCAAAGCCCCTTCAGAGACACCTTTTCTCTGCAAAGGAGAAATAGAGCGAGACAGGGAGCGGGGGACGGAAGCTGAAAAAGAGAACCAGAGAGAGATTCTTTAGTAGCCTGAATCTTCTCCAGCTTTACTTACACTGTATTGATCACAGGCGGGACGGAGGAAGAGGAGGGTTAGAAGATTGAGCAAAGAGGGGGGAGACAGTTGGCCAAATTATAGGCTGCAGTTACTGTAAAGCATGTAAAATAGAGAGGCACAGCAATTATGCCCAAGTCATACAGAGGATAATTAGAAAATCCTCCCAAAGACCCACACATTCTCTCTCCACACACACATTTAGACCTACTGTTATATTAAAACACAGAGGGTGTCAAATTCATTTAAGTCACCGGGCAGTACGCATTGTTCGGATCTCACAGCTTCATGCTTGGTTTGATTTGAAATTCTTTGCATCGATTTTCTCTCCCTAGTGCCTTTAGTCCGTTCCTCCCTTGTAATCAGCCGTAATTGAATGGCCATGCATGACACCTCTGGCTTCCCTGTAACAACTTTAGCCACATGTTACAGATACAAAGAGGTATACTTCTGCAAAGTTGTTCTTTTTCCCTTCCTTTTCTATCTTTTCTAGGTTGACCTACTTTTGCAAAGAGCTTAGGTTCCTTTCTTTGTGTCTCACACTGTTGTGGCAAGGGCAGAAAATCTGCGGGGCTGCCCTACTGTATTTCCTCCACACCCCCTCTCCCTACTGATCCAGGGGGATGGCAGCTGAGTCCAGCACAGTAAAATATGCCAGATTCAACCTCACTGCCCCTGCAAAATCGCTCCCGCCGAGTCACACAGAACTGTATTCCGGGGGTTAAGGAGCTTATGTCTCGTATACGACGCATGGAGAAGGGGGCTGAGCAGCAATTCTCCATGGGAGGGGAAAAAGAAGAGTGAAGCCTCTCTGTGTAGAGTGTATCTCATTATGGCTGAACTGTGTGTTACCTTTGGTAAACAGTGGGAAACATTTCTCAGCCGAGCGTCACTCCAAAAGCAGCGGGCTGGTAAACGACAGCGGCCCGGTGGTGGCGCACAGCCATTGCTCAAATCAACAGCCCCAAAGGGATGTATTAGTTTGGTCATGATTAGTTAGTAGAATAAATAATCTGCGCCTATGACAGCCCCCTTCATTTCAGCGAGTGTTGAATAGATGCCCCGTCCAACTCTTTTGTGTTAGTAAATTCCCTCCAGTTATTTTTGCTGAATGACCTTCTCAATCATGTGACAAGTCAAAAATTCAATTTCTGAGCGAGGCATTCATTATCGTAGGCCTTTGTGCTCAAGGGTACCTGCCCATTTACAGAGCATTAGAGCCATGTGTAGTATGGCTGTACTCTATTTGAATGGCACATTAAGAATATCAACAAATGAGAGATTCATTAAATAGCTCAAAGGGATTTTTGAAAATAATCATGTAAATAATGTCACAGCAGCAAACATATTATTACAGTACGACTATAATCAGTGTAGCATGAGAACAACAATAACCGAGGTCTTTAAATTTCTGCCTGATGCTAATCCTTCCACTCAGCTGAGAAAACATAACCACATCAGTTAGAGCAACTGATTTTTGCTGCGACAGAGCACTGAACACCACTGATTTTTCTATTTGCAGTCATCTTCTCAACCTCAAGTTGTCGAACACGTTCTGCGCTGCTGCACTGCTGTACTGCGAGCTTCTCATGTGTGAAAAGCAAAACAAGAGTAATTAAATCTTCATTCCATCACCCCTACAACCATATTCACATGTGTTAAAAGGAAAAACCACAGAGTGTAAAACAGATCCATTTAGGTTTATGGCCCTGTGACTTTTGTGGTAACGTCAAGAACCGGGGGGAGGTTTTGTCCTCTGACAGTGTAACGCCATCTTGTTTTTATGTTATATGACCCTCTGCTGATTCTGTAAATCAAACACTAATTACAACGTGCAGTGAACTGACGTCTGAAATGCTACCTCCAATGTCTTCCACAGGCTAATAGACAGCTGAGTGAATTTGGCGTCCAAAATAGAGTGCTTCAGCAAGCCGTAAGCAGCTTGGTTAATTAAGACATGCTGACAACTGGTGAACTCTGCACATAATTATGGATCCGCTGCTTAATTGGAAAGAATGGTAGAGAACGGTAAACGCATAATTCTTCACTATTGGGTAGCTGTACTGTCACTGCAATAAAACCAGCGAAAAACCACTGAGGTAGTCCTAAACGTGATTCTTCAGAGAATTAGTTGACCCATTGCTGAGTTAACCGGATAGGGCACGCCAGAGCAAAAATGTCTTGTCGGACCCATATAGATCCTGCTTAAGTTGATGGGCCCCATCACCCATCGCCCCAGGGCCCCAGACACCCTAGGTGTCTGGGGACCTGGGGCAGTTGCCTGCTTTGCCCGCTTTGCAAATGGAATGAGTACAGAATGATTCAGGTCTTACCTGCCCTGGACTTTGATGTCAGAAATGGCATAGAAGTATCTGGACAGGTTATTCTCATCCACCATGGTAGCTCCTGTAGCGGGCCGGAGCAGACGGATTCTCAGGTCTGTGATGGTGAAGAAGTCCCGCAGGTTCTTGGTAGTGTCCAGTTGGCCATAGAGTGAAGCCATGTTGTGGAGCTGGGGCCCAGCAAAAAGCGCGAAGCGGTCCTTGATCTCAAAGCGCACTGTTTTATCATACTTCCACACATAACCTCGTGAGTAGTCCTCAGTGCAGATGATGTCCAGCAGGGTATGCTGAGTCAGATCCTGCACCGTCTTGGACTCCATTGTGAAGGCGTCTAGGCAGTCAGTGGCATAGAACTGGTAGGGTTGCCAGGTCCGTCCATAATCCAACGACTTTTCCAGGACCATCTGCTCGGGCCGGCCAGACTCAAAGGTAAGGACAATGTCGTCGGTCAGCTCAATGGTCTTGTTCCAAGATAGCGTGATGTTGACCAGGAGGGCCTTTGGGTATTTCTTCCAAGATGTGGACTGCCAGAAAGTTGTGGGGTTACGGCCCTCGATGTCAAACATAAGCTCCGGAGGGTGGGCGAGTTCCTCTGTGGTGGCGTCACATTCATTATTACACATATAGGGGTTCTCCTACATAGAGAGTGAGAGCAGAGGAAACAAACCAGAGAGGGAGGAAGACAAAGTAAGGAAAGGTTGTAAGTCTTGTTAGAGTGAAATAACAAATGAGGTCCTTCAGAGTTTATTATGAAGAGAACTCAATGTAGGCATGGCGTTGCATCTCTCATGCACCACCATGTCATTAGGAGAGTCATTTAGGGATTTGTAAAGCTGTTAGCTGAATAACAATGAAGCTATCATGTGCATACATATTCTCCATTGGACGTAGTGAGCTGTTGTATATGCATATTTGAAGCCACAGAGCTTTATGTTGCACATTTATCTTTTAAGAGTCTGCCAACACCTCTGTTGACTCTTGTCATTACAGCGCATTCGCTTCCTCTCTGTTGCATTGTCATATCATGTTACTACAAATGTCACATCATTCCCAGTCCTGAAATTAAGATGTCTGTTTCTTCCTTCTCACCAATGTTGGAATCACAAGAATAGTGTGCCTTATGTGTCAAGTGGCCCTGAGGAACACAAATTCATACGTAGACTGATTTGATAAAATGAATAGCACTGAATAAAGCAACACTGTTTAATTTTCAGTCAGTGAGCTCATTGGCTCTTATCTTGCAAGTATCTTGGGTCGCTCTTGTACATTATTTATTTTTTACCAACTTGACTCATTAACACTTAAAAACAGGTTATGCAACTGACTTCACCAAAACCTATTCAACATACCTTCATTCATTAAGGGTTAATACATTATTTGTATCCCTCGTGTCCGAATTTGACTTTTGGTGGTTTTAAATTCTGCACATTTCTTGCTTAAAAGAGTTCTTTCCAAAAACATTTGTCCGATTTACCACAAATCATTACAAGGCGATGTTCTGTCCTTGCTCCCTGGGGGCTCCGTCTAGCTGTCAGTGGGTGGAGGCACTTCTAAAAGAGGACCTTTCAAGTGCTACAAGCTCCAATTTATCAGGACAAGAAAATCCACTACTTGATTAGGTGGAAGATGTCTTCCCGTGTGTGTGTGTGTGTGTGTGTGGAAGTAAGTGTGAGTGTGGCGATGCAGCGAGGAAAGAGAGAGAGGAGAAGGCCTCTGATGTAAGACAGTCTAATGGAGCGACAGAGATCGAGTAAGTGCGACAGAGAAACAGCTCCATTTGTCTAATAAGCTTTGCAATTTTTTCCTGGTCTTTCAAGGCAAGGTGACAATGAAACAGGGCTCTGTCAGGCCTTCTGACTGTTAAAGGGCCCTATTAATATCAGGTCTGGACCGTTGTCCCCTACAGGCTTCTCCCAGCACTGGACAGCGGTGACTGGGAGGACACGGAGTAGGAAGGAGGCAGACTGACAGTGGAAAATTCCACTTGGGTTTTAGTGTACCATCTCATGGTGGGAGGGTTAGGTGTGCCATTAACTACGGCATCTGGTGCACCGTGTATCTACAGACAGATGTGTAATAACTCATATGCGACAGTTATGCCAGCTTAGGGGGTGTGCACGAACTCTAAAAACACACTTGGCATGCAGGATGGCTGACTGTTTGGCTTTGGCTTGTGGGAAATGTGCATTCATCGAGGGACACCTAAAACTGTTCATTGATGGTGAAGTGGTGTGCTAGAAGCACAGGTGTAGACTTGAGAGAAGAGAGAAGAACATGTTTCTTTTGCCCCCATTACTGTTAATTATACTCTATTTCTACAGTTGAATACTAACCGAACAACAAAATAAGTACTTTTACTCATATGCATTGCAAAATGATGCCCTTATGTACTTGAAATCCTATTAAATGTTGTTAAAAACCTTTATATTTGAATTAAATCTCTGCCTTGAAATCAAGTTTTCAGTTTTACAATTTTCTTTATATTCTAAATTTTTACATTTAGCGAGTAACTCTTGACCCTCATACGTGCATACTTTTTAACTGTGTGTTTGCTTCCTACTTACTTATGAACAGTGGAGTACTTAGATCCTTTACCTAAGTACCAGTAGGAATACCTTCATGTAAAAATACACCACTACAGTTAAAGATCATCCAATCAAAATCTTACTTAAGAAATAACTTAAACCTTGAAAATAACGTCTTAGTTGACTTTCAATGGGTTAACTCTAGGACCCAGTGACATCACTATTGGCTGTGGTTACGGGTTCAACGGACCCTTTTCTAGAAGAGAGCAAAACACTGCCTTTTATTCTGATGTTTTATTTTATTTTTTTACTCTATTTATTCAGGGAACATTCACTGAGAATGAGCCTCTCTTTTGCAGGAACGCCCTGATCACATTCACACATCCGCGTCTGGATGTTGGTGGTGTTAAGTTGCTCTTCAAGTGCAAGTGGGTGGTTGACGTGAACTCAAATCCAAAGTGGAAAAAAATATATTGATAAAATCTTTGTCAAATGACACATAATTATATTGCTTAATATGTGAATAAATTAAAACTGAATGTGTCCCTTTCTAATTCCTTATTTATTTTGTATTTTATTAACTTTTGTGTGTGGTAGTCCCAAATATTGTCCACCGGTGTGACAACATTTTTAATGTTAATTTTTAATTCAGAAATTGTGTGACGGATAAGACAAATATTCACAATCCTTATCAGTTTGTCCTAATTATATTCCCACATCAAAAGTAACCAATACAAATTCAAGATCATGTTATTTTCCGACTATAAGATGTACACATGGGGACTTTACCCAAAGGTCTAGATTATATTCATTATAATTACTATAAAACCTAACAAAACTTAATTCCATCCTTATATGTGCATAGTGATTATATCATTATTATAGTAGTCAATACTTTTTACATGAATTTGTGCATTAAAATGCCTTTTCCACTGAAATCAGTTTGTCACACTACAGGACATTCCGTCACACTATTGGACAACAAAAAGTACCGGTATGCCCCTGTTTTGTACAAAGTCACATTTATTGTTTCAAATTAATTTAAAAAAATCATTCAATATATTTACTTTAAGTTCAAATGTTTGTTGTACAATAAAGTGAGAATAAAAAGGAAGAAACCCACATTCCCATAAAAAAGACTTGGGAGCCATGGTAACATTTAGCAACATAACATGACCATGTAAACAAAATTGACCTGGCTTATTACTTTTCTTGTTCAATTTTATTTTAATATTCTCTGAAATAAAAAGGTACAAGTTTTAAATTAAAGCTGCAAGCAGCGTAGAATGAGCCCTTGCTCATCTGCGCACGTCAGGGTTACTGGCGGACGCCGCTCCTTGCGACCGTGTATTTGCGCGGCAGTCAGACACCGCAAAATCGTCACCATTGAAAAGGAAACTCCCTGCTGAGCTTAATGATATCTCACACGAGACTATACATTGTACAGTTAATTAGCTGTGAAAGGGGGCATATACTTCCTGATCCTTTCCTCGCTTGTCATCTCAGCCTCTCACTTTCAATATGGGTCTCAAACTAGCCTTAACAAAACAGAGTAGGAAGGTTTGACTTGTGGTGTCCTTCAATTCTGAGAGTAAGAGAAAAAGGCAAAACTTAAAAATAGAAAATGCAAACTTCACTACTAGAATTAGCAACTGAAAGTTGGGAGGGAAGTTAGGAAGGAGACAGGAAGCAGGAGGTTGGGAGGGAAGTTAGGAAGGGGATAGGAAGCAGGAGGTTGGGAGGGAAGTTAGGAAGGGGACAGGAAGCAGGAGGTTGGGAGGGAAGTTAGGAAGGGGACAGGAAGCAGGAGGTTGGGAGGTAAGTTAGGAAGGGGATAGGAAGCAAAGGGTTGGGAGGTAAGTTAGGAAGGGGACAGGAAGCAGGAGGTTGGGAGGGAAGTTAGGAAGGGGATAGGAAGCAGGAGGTTGGGAGGGAAGTTAGGAAGGGGATAGGAAGCAGGAGGTTGGGAAGGAAGTTAGGAAGGGGATAGGAAGCAGGAGGTTGGGAAGGAAGTTAGGAAGGGGATAGGAAGCAGGAGGTTGGGAGGTAAATTAGGAAGGGGACAAGAAGCAGGAGGTTGGTAGGGAAGTTAGGAAGGGGACAGGAAGAAGGAGGTTGGGAGGGAAGTTAGGAAGGGGACAGGAAGCAGGAGGTTGGGAGGGAAGTTAGGAAGGGGATAGGAAGCAGGAGGTTGGGAGGGAAGTTAGGAAGGGGACAGGAAGCAGGAGGTTGGGAGGGAAGTTAGGAAGGGGACAGGAAGCAGGAGGTTGGGAGGGAAGTTAGGAAGGGGACAGGAAGCAGGAGGTTGGGAGGTAAGTTAGGAAGGGGATAGGAAGCAAAGGGTTGGAGGTAAGTTAGGAAGGGACAGGAAGCAGGAGGTTGGGAGGGAAGTTAGGAAGGGGATAGGAAGCAGGAGGTTGGGAGGGAAGTTAGGAAGGGGATAGGAAGCAGGAGGTTGGGAAGGAAGTTAGGAAGGGGATAGGAAGCAGGAGGTTGGGAAGGAAGTTAGGAAGGGGATAGGAAGCAGGAGGTTGGGAGGTAAATTAGGAAGGGGACAAGAAGCAGGAGGTTGGGAGGGAAGTTAGGGAGGGGACAGGAAGAAGGAGGTTGGGAGGGAAGTTAGGAAGGGGACAGGAAGCAGGAGGTTGGGAGGGAAGTTAGGAAGGGGATAGGAAGCAGGAGGTTGGGAGGGAAGTTAGGAAGGGGACAGGAAGCAGGAGGTTGGGAGGGAAGTTAGGAAGGGGACAGGAAGCAGGAGGTTGGGAGGGAAGTTAGGAAGGGGATAGGAAGCAGGAGGTTGGGAGGTAAGTTAGGAAGGGAATAGGAAGCAGGAGGTTGGGAGGTAAATTAGGAAGGGAATAGGAAGCAGGAGGTTGGGAGGTAAGTTAGGAAGGGGACAGGAAGCAGGAGGTTGGGAGGGAAGTTAGGAAGGGGATAGGAAGCAGGAGGTTGGGAGGGAAGTTAGGAAGGGGATAGGAAGCAGGAGGTTGGGAAGGAAGTTAGGAAGGGGATAGGAAGCAGGAGGTTGGGAAGGAAGTTAGGAAGGGGATAGGAAGCAGGAGGTTGGGAGGTAAATTAGGAAGGGGACAAGAAGCAGGAGGTTGGGAGGGAAGTTAGGGAGGGGACAGGAAGAAGGAGGTTGGGAGGGAAGTTAGGAAGGGGACAGGAAGCAGGAGGTTGGGAGGGAAGTTAGGAAGGGGATAGGAAGCAGGAGGTTGGGAGGGAAGTTAGGAAGGGGACAGGAAGCAGGAGGTTGGGAGGGAAGTTAGGAAGGGGACAGGAAGCAGGAGGTTGGGAGGGAAGTTAGGAAGGGGACAGGAAGCAGGAGGTTGGGAGGGAAGTTAGGAAGGGGATAGGAAGCAGGAGGTTGGGAGGTAAGTTAGGAAGGGAATAGGAAGCAGGAGGTTGGGAGGTAAATTAGGAAGGGAATAGGAAGCAGGAGGTTGGGAGGTAAGTTAGGAAGGGAAAGGGAAGCAGGAGGTTGGGAGGGAAGTTAGGAAGGGGATAGGAAGCAGGAGGTTGGGAGGGAAGTTATGAAGGGAATAGGAAGCAGGAGGTTGGGAGGGAAGTTATGAAGGGAATAGGAAGCAGGAGGTTGGGAGGCGGGAGGAAGTTCAATTTCACAGGTAAGAGGGAGGTAAGAAAGGAGTGAAGTTAGAAGTGGGGAGATTGAAAGGGAGGGAGGTTGGGGGGTGAGATGAGGGAGGTTAGGAGGGAGGGGTGGGGGAGGGAGGTTAAAATGGAGGGAGGGAGGTTAAGAGGGAGAGAGTGATGGTTTTGGACCTCTTGATAGAGCCTACATCCACCAGTGTGATGCTGATTTCATGTCACACCGTAGGACAGTGCTGTCACACCAGGGGACGTTTTCAAGATCAAGGCCAGTTTGCGGCCTAGCTATATGAGAGACAGTCTTCAAACCAGACTAACAGTGTTAAGGTTTACATTATTTTCGATGGTCAATCAATATAAATTGCTGAAAATTTTCAAATCAATACTTAATTCACGTCACACCAAAGGACGACATAATGGTTACCATTTCCAACAGTGCACGGAAATAACAATATTATGAAAATATTTGAGACAAAACTCACCTTGTGTGCAGTCTATGTGCTCCAGTGAGGTCTACTGTACTTCCTGGATGAAGAAGGGCCCCTCTCAGTAATAGGGTGCCCAAATTAATGCCCAATTTATACATAAAGAATGGTGTCACACCAGGTGGACACCAGTTTTGCGGACAAAATGTAATTTGTCATAATTATTCTAAATGGGGACCTTAAAACGTATAACCTTTAGCTTCATTAAGTTAACACTAATATAACATCTATTCAAGTATTTTAATGGATTTAGACAGATTTTTCATTTTATTACAGTAGTTTTAAGATAAGCAACGCCATCCCGGACAGTCAGGCCACAGGACAAATGTCGTGCTTAAAATGAAATATTTACACATTTGAATTATAATGCGCATTAATTACAAATGTATTAGTTCTGGAAGATTACATTGTATATAAAAACATATATTTTAATGAAATATTATAATTTTTTATTGATATTTGTCACCATGGACACAAAATTGGAGCGTCACGTCAACCACCCAAGTACAGAACTATTATTATTATAAAAGTTCCCCTATTGGAGAAAGTGAGACAGTATTTAAAGAGTATTTTAGAACTTTAAAGCATGATAACATGTTCTTGTAGAAATACAAGTTTGAACCAGAAAATGAGCATCATTTAGGACCTTTAAAGTATCGAAAATAAAAATACTTGAACACTAAGTCGAGCTGTAGCGTCTACCTTTGTTTGAAGATTAAAAGCAAGTGAACACTACACAAGGTGCTGCTGTTATATCATGTTCAACCTTTATGTTCCTTTACGTCTAAATCAGGCAGATCCACTGAACAGATATTACTGTAACACACACACACACACACACACACACACACACACACACACACACAAACTGCCATCCTCACCAGCACATCTCTGCAATCAGACGAAGATGTATCCCTATTGATCCCTGTGGCCGGGCAGCTGAAAATCTGCTGCGTGTAGCATCTGGCAACCCTGGCCAGTCGTCCAGCGCTCCCCCAAATACACAGGTTAAAAACCTTTCAATACTGTCTACTCCGCTTCTCCCCTAAAGACAAAATACTGCCTTTATGACGATCAATTACCTCACCGGTCAGAAGAGAAAGGAGATAAAATGCTGAGTACTGCCTCGTGAAAATCAATGCCAGATATCTATGTTTTACTGTAGGGCACCGCTGAGGGCTCTGTTGGCCAATTAATGGTTTGGCACACATTAAAATAATTGACAGCGCCTGACATGGCAACGCAGCATTTCTGTAATTACAAAAGATGTTTCTATTAATCCCAGTGTAATGGTAAGTGGTCAGGATGGGGGACAGCCATCGCGGATAAAGCCGGCGCTCAGGTTGCTGGAGCAGTCACGCTAAATTGGTGCTAATAGAGATGGCGTCAACCCACCCAAAACACAGCGGCCTAATCCGATTATTAGCATTGTGATGCAGTGGGATAGAGTCAGAGAGCAAGTGTGTGTGTGTGTTTGTGTGTGTGTATGTGTGTGTGTGTGCAGGTGGGTGTTCATGTACAGTATACCAACATGTGCGTGGTTGTTGGTGGGTTTCATCAGGAGCTCTAAACTCCTTTGGTGTTGTCACCATTATTGTCAAACTGCTCGGGCTAATTTTACAAGCCGACTAGAGGAATAAAAATCAACAACGCTGCAACATAGAGGATAAATAAATTAGACTAATTCCATTCAGCTGCACTCCACAGACCAGCATCATTTGTAGAGTTTAGGCTGCAGGGAAGTAATTCTTGCTTTGCCAACCAATGCTCTGAGACATGTTGATGGAATAATCTGCCTTCATATCATCTGTCTGAAACGACTTTTAACATTTGTAAATCAATGCACTATTCTGGCTGCACATTTCAGTTTTGAGGTCTTTCATTGTGCATCCGTAACTGCTACAGTTTATTGAACAAATTAGTAATTTAAAGTTAAAAACATGCTGCTCTGCTATACCTTAGTTTGTTATCCATCAGAATGAAATAAGAAAAGGCTCCTGAACTTGTCCACTGAGAAATTCTTCTTACTTTTATGCAATTTCTCACATTTTTATGACTCATTACTCAACTTGAACTACTGTACTTATCTGGCAACCATACCATAGTATTTGCCCCAACAATCAGATACAGGGGTCACAGTTGGGATCCATAAAGAGTAGATAGGGGTAAATTACGCACAAAGGAAAAGTAGAGCAGATAAGTTTGATCGTGTCTAGTTTTAAAATAAGATATGACCATGGTGGCAGGACAGTCTTGGCCCGGACACGCCATACCCACTGATGGAGGATGGGACTTGGGGGAATATAAATTTACTAACTGCCGACAAGCCATCTAGATAAATGGGCTCCCACCAATCAAACAAACCCGTTTGTGTGACAGATGTCTTGGACTAACCCACATAGCAAATTGATCCCACTCTCCCATCTTTTCTTCCTTCTATCTTTCCCTCATCTCTTTTTCTTGTTGTTCTTCTTTATTTCTTGCCCTAATAAATTTAATTTCAAAAGTAATCAGTGGGCCTGAGAAAAATAAATCGATCTGAACGTGATTTGATCTTGTTTTATGATTTAAAAACTTTTTTTCTTTTAAAAGGAGTACAATTGTATAATTCCTAAAGGATGGCCATTGTGTGTGCAATATTTGTAATAACTGTAATAAATAACTTTTTTGAACAGTGTTGCCAAAATGCATGTGACTGCCGTGAAAATCACACTTTAAGCTTCAATGCCTCTCACAAAAGGAGGACAACAGAATGAGCTTCTGCACCCCTCAGATTTAGAATAATACTACATGCAATGTTATGACCACACTAACATGCTCAATAATAAATAATAATAATTTGTGGTTATTTTACAATATAGTTCTTTAAATAAGATGTTTCCTGCCTTGTAGATGCAACCCCAATCCCATATTGTACACAATTTATGATACTGACATCGATATTGTCATTTACAACATGGAGTCAACCGTCAAGCATGTCAGCTTCAAGCACCGGCTATTGTTAGGAGAATATGTTTCTACCACACATCTTCTATGAAATCAGTATGAATGGCACCACACAAAATGTATAAAGAATGACTGGTCTGCCACTTACACTGTTCCTTCTGATCCAAGATATTTTAAGAAACTAAATATTATATTTATTTGGGTTTTTTTTCAGATGCAATTTCGATCCACACAATGCAGGCAGGCAGGCAATCATCCATTCAGCCAACAACACCCACATGCAATCCTGTCTTTGCTGTTATTGCAGCACAGGAGAGAGACAAAGACAGATGGAGAGTGATCGGAGGAGTTTTTCTCTCAACACATATCGATACCAGGAACTACTAATGAGAGCAACAAAATGCTTCCTCACCAAATGCTCCAGCCTTTGCAGGTTTTGGTAAGAAACACAGTTTATTAGAAATAAATTCCAATCGCACTCCCACTCTTATCCTTTGCTTTGCATCAACGGCTATCTTTAAAGATTAAATTGTCTTGTGAGGAGAGTCTTTCGAATTGCCACAGAGTTTAAAAAGACATTTAGATTAAAGACCATGTGCTCCAGTTGGATGTCCATAAATCACTACAACGTTCATTTAAAGGAGACTCTCTCACTAAAGGAATAACGCTTCGTGGCACCTAACGGTGAGAGAGTGCAAGCACAAAAAAATTCTCCCTTCCTGTTTATCCATTACGTTACGTTTCCAGTTCCTCACAGTAAAATAAATGTATTTTTTCTGTTAGACTTCCTAAGAAAAATGGCTAAAAACAATGCTGGATAAGTAAGAAAAGATACTGTATTATACTCAAATCATATTTGTTTACTGTAATTAAAGTATCCACTCCCCAATCCATCTCTCCATCCATCCATCCCTCATCCCTTCATCCCTCCCTCCAGCCATCTCTCCATCCATCCATACCATCATATAAAAATTATTTTAAAAAATCAATTTACCAATATTAACTTACAGAGGAGTAAAAAGGTCCAAGAAATCCACTAAAGGAAATTCACAAAAGAAAATTCACAGAGTAAGCTAATGCATCTATAATGTCTATGTTTCTGTTACATATACTTCTACTTCAACTTTGTACAACGTGTGTGAACATTTCATTTCATCAACAGCATAGATTTTCTCCCACCTTCTCCCTAGACATGCATAATCTTCTTCCTCACATCTATCCAAATATCTTCTATATCCTTACCTCTCTTCCCTCAGCAAGGTGGGAGTGTGTTTATGTGTGTGTGTGTGTGTGTGTGTGTGTGTGTGTGTGTGTGTGTGTGTGTGTGTGTGTGTGTGTGTGTGTGTGTGTGTGTGTGTGTGTGTGTAAGACGGGGTGCGGGGTTAAAGCTATCCCTGCTGCATTAATGAGACCTTGTGTTCCACAATAGATTTCTTCACCCCAACCCGGGGCTTGATTGAAGCAGTGCTCTCTCAATTTCAAAACCTCTCTCTCTTTCCAGTCGTGCCAACACCTTTACTGGATTCCCTCTCTCTCTCCCTCTCTCCCTCCCTCTCTAACACGCATGGTGATGGGTGGTGCAGACAGAAAGAGGGGCTTAACCTGGACGTGGAATGAATATTGGATGCCAGTGTGACAGATTACATTGGTAATAGACACCCAGGCCGAATCCTCACAAGGATACAATCATATTTTCAAATGGCTCAGGGTCAGCCAGAGGTCGACTGGCCTGGACCATGGTCAACAAGGCAACAGGGGACCTGAAACCACACACACACACACACACACACACACAACACACACACACCACACACACACACACACACACACACACACACACACACACACACACACACACACCCCAGATTCAGCTTGCCAACTGTCTCAGGCATGGTTTTAGCATAGATTTGAAACAGCTTCTTGACAAAACTAGTTAATTTTTACAGTTAAGTGTCAAATCTCAGAATATACATTGATATTTATGATGAGCTAAATGAAGATTAAACCCTGATTTAGGCATTACAGCCTCTGAACACAAACTCTTACACAATCATCCTTACATTACGGCACAATATTGATTAGAGATCCTCATCTTTTACATTAATACATACAGTAGTTCTGAATTATATGATTAGACGGTAGAAAACTGACAACAATTTTGATCATTGTTTGTCAAACGTCATCCCAAGTGTGAGGATTGGTTATTTTTTTATCTTTTCCACATCATCGTAAATGGAATAATTGGACTGTTGGCGAGACAAAACAATAGTATCTAATTTGATGAATGAGGAGGTTACAGTCGAACAAAAGTTTTTCTCAGCATGACATTTGTTGCACACCCACACAAACACACATATAAGAAGAGTATTGGTGCTGCTCCGACCGTCAGCAGCTTCAAGTGGACCGCAGGCCGACAGCTCAAAGTATCCAACAAATGAAATTTACTGTTTTGTGGCACCAGCGGGGGAAATTCAATAGTGATCTCAGGCAACTTGCTGCACCGTTCAACCACGTTAAGCACCACATTGCGGGTCGTCCAGTCGACTGAGCCGAAGTTATGAGACAAGACGATGTGTAAATGTCTTTGTGTTGCATTCATTGCGATCAGTGGTGGCGATTTAGAAGATTCATGTGCCTTAAAACAATGGTGGAGAAAGCCTTCAGCAAGGCGCCTCTCCCCATTAAAGGATATAAAAACAATTTTATATTCCATTATCTTTTATACGGCACTGCGAGCCCCACCGGGTGCCACTGTGAGACGGTTCGGAGGACAAGACGATATCCCCTGCTTAAGAGATGGTATATTTGTGAGAGCTATAGCAAGTACATCAAGAGCTGCAGCTGAGGGTTGTTTGATGGCTGTAAAAGATATTCAATGGAAGTGATGTTCAAATCATCAGCATATACAATTTTGCAAACACTTTTACACCGACTTTACAATAAAACAAATTTGCAAAGTTGCATCACTAAAATGATCTTGTGCTTAATCGCTGTAACATCCTTAAACCAGTACCCACACCCCTTCCCAACAGAGCTATGCAATCAAAATCCTAAGCCCTCCCTGCACACACACACACACACACACACACACACACACACACACACACACACACACACACACACACACACACACACACACACACAAATTCATAAATGTGTATAGTTTTGTTGTGACAATATCCAGCTTTTTGTCAAGCATGAAAAGGTTTGAGGATTTCTCCATGTAATAAGGTGTAATGGGAGAGTATTCCACTGAATTATGGCCACAAATGAGTGGAAAGACAAAAAGTACCACTTAAAATCAAAGCCTAATCCATCTTTATTTAATTCTGCATAAGACAAATGGAGCATTATTAATTTATAAGTAGCCTAAATTAAACAGAAAAGGTAAAGAGTAATACGTTTTGAAAGATTTAAGCTGTCAGTAACTTGTCCTTTGTTATATGCTTGTTATATGAAATTGTGACTCATGCACTGAAAACTGCACAGGTATGCTAGTTCCAAATATATATATATATTTTTTTAGTCGTCTACGTTGCTGCCCCCACCAAATCAGAAATGGATCACTGTTATTTCCCACCATTTTCATTCATCGTTTATTAAGATGACATTTCTACAGTGAGCCAATACACCAGGGCATAATCGATCTGCTGGCTGCTGCAATGCTACATCTCTCAATCAAACTGTCCAGTCAGATAACATGAAGGATTTTTCTCTATACATTAAGACTTGAAAACAAAACTGGTCTGTAGCCATGATCACCCCTCTTCTTTTACAAGAGAAATCCCTCAGGAGTCGACACGAAGTAAAGGCTATATTACATTCTCACTACCACTCCATCCCCCACCAGCATTCCTCTCAACATCCTTTCATTTACGGGTATTTTTAATGGAATAATGACGCTACATATCCTGTACAGTAGCCCTCCAGAGCAACATGGATCACTGTCACCTGGACTAAGCTCAGAAGCTAACCCCCGCGCAGGGAGCTGACCTGGCTTCTTCCCCATGGTAATAAACTGCAACAATATGGCTACCTCTCAAATTAGTGCTGGATCATTTGCTGTCCTGATGTCAGGGAATGAAGTTATACAACACAAAGGGATATTTGAGCTATAAATGGTATGGCAAAGTGTGGGACTGCTGTAACCATGCCTAAGCCCCAATAGCTCCAATGTTTTTGTCATTAGACATTGCAACATGCGGTATAACTGGATAACTAATGTTTCAAAGAACATCTATTGCCAATTATTTATTGCATTGACCAAAAAAACAACAATCTGTCAGTCATTGCTATAGATTTAAGCTTAATTATCCAGGTAATTTTTAGCTAGAGCACTATGTTTTAGTCACTATAGCCGTGGCTCTATTAGTCTGTCCATTACTTTGCTCTTGACTGAAATATCGGAGGAATCTTAATGACTTTGGTGATCCACTAACTTTTCTTCCTAGGCAAGGTTGAGGAATAAGGGTTGTGGATTTAAGTGATATGTCTCGACAACTATTGAATGAATTGTCAAGCAACCCATTCATGTCTTCCTCAGGATAACTTGGGGATCACTCAATGTTTCATCTAGTGCCACCATCAGCTCAAAATGATAAGTTGTCCAATACGTTGGTTTATGACCAAGTGCAAACTACAAACTTGTATAAAAAGCGCTATACATAAAAAGTGTATAAAAAAACTAAAACCTAATAGCATTCCTATCAGCTCAACTGTACTTTGTGTTTAGTTCCAATTAGCAAATGGAAGCGTGTTACAATGCCGGAGGAATAAAGCTGCTAGGGGTGGGAAAAGAAATCGAAAAAATCATATGTATGGTGATTTTATTTTGCCACGATTTTTAAAATTGATTATTTTCCCTAGAATCAATTTTTTTTAAACAAATAACTCACCTAAATATTTTCTGTTTATGCGGCAGCTCGGATGGCAACTACATCATACTACTACATCATAGGAGAAAATGCAGAAAATACATATAATGTACTTCATTACAAATGATTTAAATGTCAGACTGACTGACTGAGATGTGATGTGCATTATTCTTAGAAAGTTCTTGTTGAAGAAGGAAAAAAAATCGTAATACTCAATACTATCAAATGCAATACTTCTAGAATCGCAATGAATTAAAATAGCAAGAATTCAATCGGGACCAAATCATATCGTCCCAGCCCTTAAAGCTGCCGCTCAGCTAACGTGCTGCTCCCGCTACACTTCCTGTGTAGACGTTGGGTTGGTGCCTGGTTTTTTCAAGCGTATATTAGTCGGTTTGGAACTTAAGGTGTAGCTTTAGAGGAATGCCACAGTATTTAGGTTCCGATTCGGAAGCATTGAGAGACAGATGATGATTTACTGATCAACATGAATGCTATGAGGAGAAATAACTTGCCACTTGGCCTGCTGCCACTCAAAAATAAGCAGAGAAGCAGAGATCCCATTACACATCTTTTTTTTTTTCATGGAATACTCTTACAGTCATATAAGTGCCATCACATTTCACTCTTAGCGATGCCTTTTCTATTAAGCTCCTGTCATCGAGCTTTAACCCTCATTAGTGGCTCTACAGAGCGCCGTGAGAACATGAAGAATATATTCCCGTTAATGAGCGCTTCTGTGACTTGGTCAGCAGCAGCCAGAGCAGGGGTTAAATTTAGCACCTTATAATTATCTCAAAGGGTGCAGGATGAGGTGGGAGAGCTATCCAATTGGTCATCTTCCAGATTCACAGCGTTTCTATTTTCTTTATTCCAGTCTCTTATTTATTTATTATTTATTTTAAAGTCAAAGCTTTTGAGAGATGATTAAAATCAATAGTGTGGTAAGGCTTAGCAGTCCCAGTGTGGATATTTAACTGCAGAGGTAGTTGGGATTCAGCTCCAGGCCTCTCTGTCAGATCACTGAAGGTCTATTTAGTCATTCTACAGGGAGACTTTCTTCTTTTCCCCCTTTATTCTTCTTTCTCTGTCTCTTTCCCTCCACTCCATTTTTTCTTACCACAAAATCTGAAGAAATGATTGGCAGATGACTCCTGGGAAAAAGTGGTCGGGCCTTTTCCTCTCAGGATCATGACACTCAAACACACTGACAGGCAAAATGGGCGCACACACACAGACAACTTGGCACTATCCCTATGATCCTTGGCAGCTTAGTATATTTACAAATATGAATGAAACTCCTAAACTTGCACCAGAATTGATTCTTTTGACAGTTTGTTTTCTCTGACTTTACATTAACATAGATTAATAACCCAGGTTATCAGCAGTTGTAACAACAGAACATAATTGTGCCCCATTTCAGTCACCGCATCTGACTTTTGCCAAGTGATTTAAAAAAAAGGGGTATCAAAGTGACAATAAATCACATACTCTTTCTTTAGAAAATTGTCAGGAACAGTCACTACGAAGGCAGCCCTCAAAAATCCTGTGAATAATTCTGAAATACTGTATGTAGTTCTCATCATACATCAATAAAACTGAGTTAAAAAAACTTGTCAATACCAGCAGCAACTGTGCACCAAAGCAAGAGACATTTGATGCATTGACTCTCTGGAAGCTTGGTGCAGTCCCAATAAGGCAGCAGTCTATAAAATAGAAACTACAGACAGACTCTTTTAGCTCACACACAGCAACATTGAAACAAAAGTGGATGCACTTGATTCCATGGCAATGACTTCAAGCATCCGGCACCATCATAATCACAATCCTCAGGGGAGTCAAGGGTGCTCCACCAGCTGATTGTCTCTGGGCTCTTGATGAGCCACCATTATAAAAGATGAGAGAAATACGAGGGGTAGGTGTGTGGGGGGTAAAAAGAAGTACGGAAATCAAACTTTAAGGCCAGAGGGGAATACTACACTAATCAACTCAACTCTGCTGAAATTACAGATGAATTAAGCACTCGGTTAGTGATTAATTAAACTAAGAGATTCAAAGTAATGAGACCACACAGAGTAGTGTGTATGTGTGTGTGTGTGTGTTTGTCTCTTTCTGTGTGCGTGTGTGTGTGTGTGTGTACATATCTGGCACCAAACACAGCAGAAGCAAACAGGTTTCAGGCTGCAGTGCCCTTTTAAGAGGGATTAGATGCAGTGGTTGATCTTGGGATCTGTGGCTGTGCTCATTAAGTCAACAGATGAGATTGAAACAGATGAAATAAAGTGACATGTGCCAATGGTGGACAGAGAACCTCTTTGTTTGCTCTCATAGGACTACAGAAATGTAAAACCATTGTAAAGGAAGACCCCAACCGGCCCGTCGGACACCGCCTACCAAGAGCCTGGGTCTGACCGAGGTTTCTTCCTAAAAGGAAGATTTTCCTCGCCACTGTCGCACTGTTGCTTGCTCTGGAGGAGACTACTAGAACTGTTTGGTCCTTGTAAATTCTGGAGTGTGGTCTAGACCTACTCTATCTGTAAAGTGTCTCGAGATAACTCTTGTTATGAATTGATACTATAAATAAAATTGAACTGAATTGAATTGAAGAATTCACATAAATGTTATGTAATCTTTGATGTTCTTATTGTGCCTCACTCAGGAAGTATGGCGACTGTATTTCATGTACCTTCATGTGGTAGGTTTATGTAATGTTGTTTTTTTCATTTGAAGAATGTCTTTTATCGTTTTTTACAAATGAATTCTTCATATCTGTATGTGTTAACAAAACACCCCTTATACAAAAGTGTGTGTGTGTGTGTGTGTCTGATGTGTGTCTGTGTGTTTGATTTGAATGAGTTCTGACTCTGACACAATTGGCCTCGAATGTCAAACTGCTACTTGTCAATCAGTTGAAGAGGATGATATTGGTATGTGTTTATAGCGCATCATCCGTTCACATCCAAATAATGTATTTGGATTCATTTACATAAAGACATGCTGTGTAATTTTAAAATGGCTAAAAAAAACATAACAGTCCATTTTGTTGTTTCATGTAAGCAGCTTCTGTGCTAATGAGCTGCTGCTCCGCTGGGTGGCCATACAAGAGGAGAGTCCCACTGACTAGAGCGGATTGGTCGAGTTCAGACACTAGAACCAAACCGCGTGTCATTTTTAAAAGTTGGTAACCTCGGAGAAACACGGCGACAAACATTATTTGGCTTTTTATTATTTCTAAAAGAAACCAAAAAAAAAAAAAACATTAAGCATTGCCGCATACAAGGACCCTCTCCTTTTATAGATACTGTACATGTCCTGGGAATGTACTATCATCCCCTTTTTCCAGCTTTTTATAAGCATACAGTAACTGCAAATGTGTGCTACACACACTACAGTGTGCAGTATGGGACCAAAAATAAAGTAATATCTACCTTTCCTTGTTGTTGAGGTGTTAGAAGTAGGTTTCTGTAGAGGAGGTTTGTAAAATGAAAGAGAACAGTGCTGACTGCAGGTTCCCATGTTCTATTTTGGTACTTGACTATTTATGAACTCCTACAGAAATATGTGAAATTTGTGAACCACAGTGAGATTTCACCTTGCATTTGAAATTCTAAGGCTTTAAAGAGGAGCATTTTCTTAAAGGTGTCACATGTGTTGGTCTCTAGACATCAGATTCCTACGTATACAATGTGGCACCAAGAGCTATATATGAACACATTTACAATTCAGCCATGAAGTAGTACTTCCAACCCTGCAGAGTCAATAATTATTGTAAATGAGCCGGTACGTGCATGGGCAGATGGATGCAGAACCGGTGAGATTTATCAATGTTCATCTCATTGTTCAGTTGTACGTGCACATGTTTGATGAACACAAACTTACCTGTCCGTATGGGCAGTTGAAACGCACACATCCCAACTTGTTCTACACATGCTTTGATGAATGTGACTCCATTTTTTTTAAACCACGTACCATTACGGTTACCAATCTGCTGGTTTTCATTCAGTATAGTGTATGAACACCAAGGTTGTTTAATTCCCAGGATCACTCTTTTCACCACCCAATCCCCTTTCCCCCTTCTTTCTCACCCTTGGTTTCCTGCAATTCTGTATCACCCCAGTCCACGCACCACTTGCCCGTGACTGACAACAATAACAATGCAAAGGGAAACTAGGGTGCAGCGCCGTGGTTCCCAGCCCCAGCACCGTCTCACACCACTTCTCGCAAAGCAGAAAAAGATTTCTCTCTTACTCCTGTACGTCTCTCTCCCCGTCTCCCCTTCTACCGCTTCTTCTTTTACCCCTCCCTTCTGAAAGTTGATTTCATCTGACGTGATAGATACATGGAAGCCATGGGCGGAGGTCTTACAAATGCTCTGTCACCACGCTGAACATGGCAGGAAGCTAACGCCTCGACAGCTCTCGGATGCAACTTGGGGAATCGGCGACGGTGCTCTGCCTCGCCAGCGTCTGTTTGACTTCAGCCTCTATCTCTCATTTCAACTACACTGGCAAACTGTTCTGTGCCTACCCTGTTCAGCTGGCCTACTTTTGATACTGGAGAGGGAGAGGCGGCTAGAAGGGAAGCGGTGGCACGGAAAAGGGATGCCAAAAGGGAAACATTCTGGGTTCAAATGATGCATAAAAAAGTAAACACAGCTTAGTAGTTGGTTAAACAGGTTTTCGTATGTTTTGAGTAAAACACTAACACACCATCGACAAACAAGATACATTATCAGAACGGAGAGCAAATAACAGCAGCTTTTTTATGATGCAACAGGGATCTACAATGTCAATACCACTCAAACTGGCGTTTCATTTCAACGTAAATAAGGAATCACTGAAGCTAGAGTTAATGCATATCAATGTGGAGTATCAAACTTCAACCTTTTCTCTGACTCAACAGTATCGGCAGAAAAGAGGACTGGCTGTAATTCAGTCTTCCTTATAGATCTAATCTCTGTGGCATTATCAGACTACTGCCAGGATTTGTAAAATATCTGTGTGGCTGTGTGAGGTCCATAAAAAAATGGCTTTCTGAGTTTGGTTTAGAAGAACTTGACTGACATGCACAGATGTCACTAGGGTGGGGCATTGTTTGGATTTTGACAATTCTGATTCCAATTGCAATTCTTCCTTTCGATTCCGGTTCTTATCGATTCTTGATTCCGATTCTCTGAGGGGTGGAGTTGAAATGGGTCACATGCTTATTTCACAAATAAAAGAAACAATTTACTTTTGATTCAATGCTGGGTTGCAGTTTAACCAGGCTTTTCAACATAAAATAAAGCCTGGTCTCTACGGATTAAAAACTTGCGCATATTAAATTTGGAACCCATGATCAAATTTGAAACCAAATAGGAATTGTTTCTTGATGCCCAACACTAGGTGTCTCGGTTCTGATGTGGTTGATAAATACATGTTGATGAGATTGATCACAGTGTATGAGAGCAGAGCTACAGTGTGTAGTCTGGCAGTGTGTTAATGTGCAAAGGATGGTCGTAAAAACACTAGAAAAAAACTGCATTAATAAATAAAGGAGGAAGAACGTGTTCTGCAATGCATCAACGTTTCTATTGGCTCTGTAGCCCCCACGGCACCGACATTGACACTATGACCCAATGCATCACAGATTATATCAACTTCTGTGTGGAGAACACTGTGCCCTCCAAGTTGGTCCAGTGTTTTCCCAACAACAAACCCTGGGTGACCTCTGATATAAAGGCCCTGTTGAATGAGAAGAAGAGGGTCTTTGCATCAGGGGACAGAGAGGAGCTGCGCAGAGTCCAGAAGGAACTCAGGATCAGGATCAGGAGGGGGAAGGTCATCTACGGGAGAAAGTTAGAAAAGGGACTGGAACAAAACAACGCTAGGGACGTCTGGAGAGGGCTACAGAACATCTCCGGCCACGGTAAAGGTGTGGGGAGAAACCAAGCCAGCAGAGACAAGGTCTGGGCTGATGAGCTGAATCTGTTTTTTAACAGGTTTGACTCTACCTCCTCGCACCCCTCTTCACACCCCACAGCCCCCTATCTCACACCTTCCCTGGACTACTCCCCCTCCCCCCCACACCCCCCAGCCCCCTATCTCCCACCTCCCCTGGACTACTCCCCCTCCCCCCCTCCCCTCCTCAGCCTGCCACCCTCAACGACCCTTATCAACAATGAGCTAAACCGCCCGCTCCTTCCCCCTCGCCCCGCTCATCAGTTCACCACCCCCCTCTCCCCCTCCCTGAAACTCTCACTTTACACCATCCCCACACCCCAGTCATCCTCCACCCCCTTCTCCTTCTCCATAACAGATGATCAGGTGAGAAGTCAACTCAAGAAGATCAAGGCAAGGAAGGCCCCGGGCCCGGACGGCATCAGCCCAAGTCTCCTCAGGGACTGTGCGGACCAGCTCTGTGGTGTGTTCAGGCACTTATGTGTGGTCCCGGTACCAAAGTCGCCGCGCCCCAGAGAGCCAAACCACTTCAGGCCTGTTGCCTTGACTTCTCACCTGATGAAGACCATGGAGAGGATCATCCTGCGTCACCTACGACCCCTGGTGAGCACACAGCTGGAAACCCTGCAGTTTGCTTACCAGCCTGGGATTGGAGTGGACGACGCAGTGATCTACCTGCTGCACAGATCGCTGCTCCACCTGGAGGACAGCGGGAGCACTGTGTGAGTCATGTTTTTTGGCTTCTCCAGTGCTTTTAACACAATCCAGCCTTCGCTGCTCAAAGTGAAGATGGAGAGTGCCGGAGTGGACCAACGCCTGGCTGCATGGACTACGGACTACCTCACCAACAGACCACAGTATGTGAGGCTCCATCACTGTGTGTCTGATGTGGTGCACTGCAGCACTGGTGCCCCTCAGGGTACGGTGCTCTCCCCCTTCCTTTTCACCCTCTATACCTCGGACTTCACTCACAACACCACCCACTGCCACATCCAGAAGTTCTCCGATGACACAGCGTTGGTTGTGTTTCTGAGGGAAACGATCTGGAATACAGGACGGTCATCAGGGACTTTGTCAGCTGGTGTGAGCTCAACCAGCTTCAGCTCAACACCAGCAAGACAAAGGAGATGATCGTTGACTTTCGGAGGAAAACATCCCACTTCTCACCGGTGAACATCCAGGGATCCTTCAGCAGCAGACTGATACCCCCCCGGTGTAAGAAGGAGAGGTAACGCAGGTCATTCATCCCGGCCTCTGTCAGACTCTACAACACCTGCACTACCTGATAATGTTGTAGTTTCTGCTCCTGTTTTTCACTTAATACACACACTCTGTATAACTTTATCTGTATTTATATTTTTCCATTACAAGTACTTCCTTTTTCAATATTATTTATGGTCACAGGTGAATATAACTTATACTATGGTTTACCTGCTTTCGCATTATCACTTTAACTAGATATTCAACTTAATTTTAGCGTAACTTACAACACTGCAATGTTGTTTTTCTTGTACTATGGTCACTGCACTTTACTTTACAATACCTCATGTGACGCCACTTCACTTTACCTTACCTTACTTTACTTCAGTCTACCTTTCTGCACATTGTCTATTGTTTACCTGTTTTTCTTGTGTGTTTAATTGTTTACCTGTTTTTGCTTTCATTGTAGAGAATTGCTTCTGTAACAAAGGAATTTCCCCGTTGTGGGATGAATAAAGTATCATCTAATCTAATCTACCTGAGCACATCCACTCAGTCTCTAAGTTGAACAAAGGCGAACACTAACCTACCGGTATGCTGGAGTCCACTGGAGACCGCACCGAAACAAGATACTCATATTTAAATGTGTCTGTTTAGCAAATGTATCAAGATTATTATTTTGTTCTCATTAATTTATCAGAAATTGGTGATGGGTCCAGCTGAAAGGCTCTCGGACCACAATCCGTCATTTGTTGATGCCTGGTATTGTACATTAATTGCCCAACATCAGAAGCCCAGAAGAGTATACAGAGTGGGGACTGTTGAATATCTTATTTAAAAGCCAGGAGCACTAATATGCTGTTGTATCAGTTAAACAGGGCTAGTTCCTTTGCCCACGTAACATAGATTGGCTTTCAACAATTAGAAAGCCCATACACTCTGACTTGAGGTATGTAAACATAGCATTGTCATATATTTTTTCCTTAGGTTTTCAGGTATTAGGACAGCCAAAAGCAAACATGGATTATTGAATGATTCTTGTCTTTTAGCAAAATATGACACAAAAAGCTACACTGACATTCATTGACAATTCAAAAACTTTTTGGGGGCTGCCATTTTTCCACTACAAATATCACCACGCCACTAATCCACAAAATAATGCAAGAGCACATGAGGCTGCATGCACAGACACACAGCGAAAGCAGTCTCGATTCACTGACTCTACACATGCTCAGACTGAAACCCTTGGAGAGAGTCTGTTGGCAGCGAGAAAGAACAGCTTTGCCAAACCTCCTCCCAGTTTTAACTTCTTAATGGGAATATGACAGCCAATCTCTCTGACTTAATGAACCTCCTAAATATCAATAAACCCCTGAAAACAGGCTGTGATGTTGTGTAAAAATTTAACATAATTGGAAACTCAATTTAACTCGCAGGCTCGGTTCTGCTGCCATACTGTAAGTGTCACAGTGATATTCTAGTATCACGCTCAACGTTGTCCTCTCTGACCATGAATTCTGTGATGCTCTGAGTCTGACCAAATGTTTCTAATGTGTAATTCATTTGTATTTTTTTCACATCCAACCATTAAAGTTGGCTAAACTGCATTCCATTGGTTGAAAATGTTCTAAAAGAAACAAACAGAAAACCAAAAAACTTTGCAAACTGAACAGTTGTTGGGCTGAGTTTTACCAATTCAAGCGAGGGGGCATTTGGTAAGATACAGTGTTTTTTTTAGTGGCAAGGCCTTGACGTCCATTGTGAACAGCTATATTGCACTTTGTATGTGACACATGAACACAAATACAGAACGGTAGTCATGTCACGGACATTAAGCCTATTATGAATGGACAAGGAAAGTCTCTGTAGAGTGTTAAATCGTCGGCATATACCGTAGCATTACATACCATTGTAGCTGCACTGGAACAAATGTGCTGTTAACTGCCTTGATTGACAAAAGATAATTAGCGCCTTCGTTACTGCTTTCTTACTTTCCTCTTCCAATATGCCGTGGTGTGCAGAAACAAGTCAAAGACATGACCTGAATGGATTCCCAAGGGTTACAATAGCTTTCACCAAGAGGTGGGGTGTTGTTCAGCCAGGTAACACAAGGTTGTATGGTTCTGCTCGGGAGGAATTCAGATGTGGAGGAAAGGAAAAAAACGATAAACGGTGAGAAAAAGACAAAGAAGAGACTGAGAGGGGAGCTACAGAGTTGTATGATATTGAGTAGTGTTACAGTTATTTGGAAATGCATGCGTGAGCCTGCATATACAACTGGCTACCAAGCACTGCCACTTTGCTAAAACTCTCTCTGCTGAAAGAAAGGCTGTATTTGAATAAAAGTATAAAACTGTAACAAAACAACAACAAAAGAAAGAGAGAGTTGGACAGGAGTGGTACTGAGAAATCCGGGTTTGTTTCCCTCAACCTGAATCTCCACACAGCAGGATCTCTCAACGAGGTGAGGAGGAAGGCTGTGATCAGCAGCCTGGCTGCATCTCAGCATTTCAGGCAGGTCTGCTTCTCACCTCAACCTGCTTCAAACAAGCCAACACATTTCCAAATGCCCACTTTGGCTCGCGCACTGTACCGTCCCCAGCAAGGTGACACACTGTACATTCAGTTAACCTTTACGCTGTGCGCATGAACAAACAAAGACACAGGTCATGGCTGCTGTTACAACTCAAACACTGCAGGCACGGTTGGGGGTAATCGGAGAGGTGAGTGATTACGGGTTAGCACGCCTTCCAGCTCTGTCAGTCGATTAAATATTGTTTGTTTCTTTCAGAACATTAGTTGATTACTCCACAGGCTCCACTTACACTGTGTTTTATGGCCGACAATGAGCTTAAATCATTGCCATAATGCTGGTGTAATTTAACGTAATGAATGTTTTGGAATTTTACATGCAGCTGAGAATGTGATACTTCCCTGCGAGTACTTTGATGCTGAACAGATGCCGATATGACAACTCCACTCGGTTCCAAACACTTTATAGTTTGTTGCATTTTAAAGCTGGGGAAAGCAACACTACATCTGTCTTACTCAAGGTAAGGCTTCTAATCCAACTTTGTTAAATTCAAGCTTTTTGCCTAAATTGAATTCTGCCGTCAGGTTTGGACATTTATTTATGAAGTTGTTTGACAGCAATAAATAAAGCTTCGTCTCTGCGAACGTTGTACTCTCTGCACTAACTATGCACTACACTGTCAACAACTCACTGGGTTGTGTTTTCGGATGACGTTGAAAGCTTTATAGTTTCTATTATGAAAGGGATAAATTCAGACATTGCAGCAGGCAGGTTGTACCATGTACCATGAGTATCTACCAGACATACTCAAACTGAATCACTAAAAACTTCAATAACTGAGGCAGCAAACTGCAGCAAATGAACAAAACCCGCTCTATGCCTGGTTGCATTCCCTGATGGTGTATTTTTCCTTTTTCAGAAGAGGAAAAACAAAGACCATTGTGAGAATATCCACTTGCTAATTTGAAAAGCAAACTAAACAGTGAACACGGCTGACTTGATGACAGCTGTCAGTGTGACAAGAGGTATTATCAGGTGGGATTTAAATTGTTATGCTGGAGGCAGCCAGGCGGTGTCCAGAAGGGATTTGAAAAGACAAGGTTTGGGAGGAGGGAGAGTGTTTAGTGGCTGTCACTCAAACATATATTTTATTTCTACCAGGCCTTTATGTAAAAGTTTCTGTTCTGAATATTCATAACGTATAACTTATAACAGCCCCGAAAAATAAAAACAAGAACCACGACACAAGCAATTAAATAACAAAAGGTTAACACTGGTTCAGTGTACAGTAGCTGAAAAAAATGTTTTAATTTTCACATCTTCTGTGACTGCTTCAGCTATTAAGGTAAGAGAGGAACAATTAGGTCTGCTATGCTTTAAGCTGAACACATTAAAGTGCAAGGGTAACATGGCTAAAATGTACTTTTGTTATTATTCTTTCCAACAGGAAGTTGCAGTATCACAGGACGCCTGAGCTTCCCCAAAGCACCACAATAGGTCACTTTTCAAATCATCTGTTGTAAATTTCAAAAAGCAAGCAATGAATTTGAAAGGCTCTGAACTAAGTAAGCTTTTAACAGGACTGGAGCGAGGGAGTTAAACCAATTGCATAATTAGCTGCGCCAATGAACCAAAGTGTGACAAGCCTATTTGTTTGCGGTCTCACAATGCGCCTCTTCAACCACAGATACTGATCCTCAGCGGTCAGACAGCAGTCTGGAAGAAACACAAGGTCTAGCAGATGGTTGTTGGATTTTTCAATTAGTCATCTCACTCTTACAATGCATGTTACCAAGACAACACAGGTATAGCAGCCATGAACCAAAACATTGATATGAAATGTAACTGTGTTGAAAGCCGTCATATCACCTTCACTACAGAGAGCACTGGGTTTCACTGTGTCGTCTTTGACTGATGTTCTCGTGTGTGTCTTTTCATGGGAATATTGTAAATTAAAAAAAATATTAACTGACAAAGTTGACAGCACTTTTTATTCACTGAGTAGTGTCTGCGGGTAATTTCTTTCAGGCATCACAAAGCCCCAACAACTGCCTGAGAGGTGTCACTCGGGGCAGAAAAAGCCCTCGCAGCTTCTTACTGCTTTATGCACACGGTAATAACTGAAGGCAAATCTGGTGGGTATAAACATTTTTTATCATCTTCTTTCATCTGGAATATGACAGCAGGACAGTAAGACGGTGAGAGTAAACTGTTCTCTGCCACACACACACACACACACACACACACACACACACACACACACACACACACACACACACACACACACACACACACACACACACACACACACACACACACACACACACACACACACGCTGGCATGACACTGTAACAACTTCGCGACAATATAAGATGCTGCACTACAACTAACCAACTGCATTATCTCAGTTCTGCACACTTGAAACAAGCTAAAGAGACAGCCTAACAAGGGTAAGCACTGGTGAGGCAAAAGCCTGTGAGCAGCGTCAGCCATATGCCAGCCTCCGCCTACACTTCCCAGCAGGCTCTGCCCTCTTGTTGCAGACCTGTTTGCTGACTGCTGCCAACGTTTCACTGGCAGGAATCTTCTGCAAGACATGCATCCAGTCGGCACAACAGTCTAACACCTTTGCTTCAGTCTCCCTGTAGTTCACTGTGTTCTGATCTGCAATAACACAGTGGATTAAATAGCATCTCACATAATCTTTGTGGTGCAATGAAAACATGAAGTGCTTAAGATTAGAGTGCTCCTGTAATCAAAACAATCAGACCAGCCTATTACATGCTAATATTTCTAATCACCATGTGGAACTACATCCTCCACCAACAATGCTTTAACGCTTCAGTTTCCATCCAGCACGGGATTTCACTGCTTTTTTTATTCTCTCTCAAGTGCTTTGCCATTGATAATCTATTTCAAATAGCTTCTCATATTGAGCATGTACAGCCTATAAAGTCAATATGGCGCTCTGCAAGAATTGTCACTTCAGAAATAGAGCAGCCCTACAACTTCCAACAAAGACGATTCAGAGGTGAAATCCAGTAGGCTGGCGCAGCGAGCAGCTTACCCTGTGTTCTTATCTCTTGGCAGAGCAAAGCTGAGTTGCTCGATGCCACATGGCACTCGGATACACATCTAGACTCAGTCACACACACCAACACACACACAGACACACGTTGGCTCCTATGATCTGTTCCCCAAAAGCACTTCCGCAGGTTCAAAAGAGTCAGTAGCAATGAATCAGGCGCTCGAGCCAGCTTTTGCACCAATACATCATTAACACCAGGGTAAAAGCTGTAAATCTTTGCTCTTGGTTTTGTTATCTGATCTAAATCTGGCTGTGTTTTCTCTTTGCTAACGCATAGATAATCTGCAGCACAAACAAAAGCGATCTTTTTTAATTTATTATAAAATTCTAGTGATGGTGAAACTAAATCAGATACGGATGAGAAGGACGGCTTGGGACTGATTTAAATGGACAAAAAATCAGCTGGTGTTTTTAAAATGAATGAGAAAACTCTTTTCTCCATTAACACCTATAGTGTGGGTGTACTCTTGAGAAAGCCATTTAATCCCCAAAAGCTCAGCGGTAGGTAGAAGAACAGGTTAAAAAGGTATGAGTACAAAATGTCCAACTAGAAAAATGTAAAGGCTCCGTTGACTTTCCATGGCTTATAAAAAATTAGACACTGGATTAACCCACCATAGTGCATAGTTGGTACCAGGGAAGGGCTTGGGGGTGCTGAAGCTACCCCTAATTTGGCCAACAGCACATTAATGGGAAACCCTAAATTCCCGAGCACCATCACTGAAAAGGCGAGCAAACCCATAGCCCCAGCAGAGGAAAAGGTTTGGCGCCGCCACTTGCATATCAGTCAGACAGGCAGCTGGGAAGCAGTGGCAGGGCTGAATGAGTTCCAACCTCAGCTGCACACCAGAGGGAGTATTTAAAGCAGGAGGGGGGCGTGAATTAGGGGAGCTAATTAGGATTATTAGTAGGACATATTTTATTCAGCTACGAATAAAACAAATTGCACATGCCCTTTTTTTTAAAGCCATTGTGCGTGTGTGTGTGTGTGTGTGTGTGTGTGTGTGTGTGTGTGTGTGTGAGAAGCAGCATTGCTACATGCCTGAACTCAGAGGAATTCAGTGATGCCATGACTCAAAATCTAATCAGCAGCTCCAACACAAAATACGACAATCTTACACGGATAACACAGCTTATGTCTATAACTACAGACTACTTTCACAGCAAACATTTTGGCTTGTCAAAGCAGGAAAAGCACAGGTGTAAATTAAACAATTTGTTAACAAAATGTCCCAGTAAACCATGTCAGTGAGTGAGCCTTTACAATACCAGAGCCCTTGAACTGGCTCACCTAACTGGAACGCAGCCAGCATTAATGTTATAAATTCCACCTGTGCTTTTCCTGCTTCGACAAGTCAAAGGGCCTATTGTAGCTGTAAATCATGGAAAAAGCAATGATGGCTAAAGTATTACAGAGTCATGTGCCATGTATTAAAGTATGTACCTTGCTGATAGGAGCATATAAGCCATGACAGAGAGCTAATGGGCTCTCTACTCCAACATCAATTTCCATTTTCTTGTGTGTCAATGTGCTGTATATAAAAAGACTAGATCTGACATTTTAGAAAGTACACCCATATGCTTTCTTGCCTTGAGTTAGGTGAGAAAATCCATAACTCACACCTGCTATATATGAAGCTTGGCTTAGAATAAAGATGAAGCCTTGTCACCACGAGGTTGCAGGGCAACCAGTGGAGACTTAAAGAAGTTAGCGCGCCCGGCCAAGAAAAAGCTAAAACGTGTTAATCACTGAGCTTCAGAGGTGCTTGTAGGCTGATTTTGTTACTTTTGAAGCCGTTTCCCACTCTTCCCAGTCTTTCTACAAAGCTAAGCTACGGAGATTTTGGCGGTAGCCTCATATTAGATGTGCAGACATGGGAGTGGTGTCGATCTCCTCGATCTGGTTCTCATATAGAAAGCAAAGAAGCGTGTTTTCCAGAGGGTCTAGAATACTGTGATTACATGTCCTTTAGCTGAGACAGTTGATAAAATTAACACACAGCCTAAACTCAGGCACATCATCATACACAACATGAAGTAAGTGTTGGCATACAATCACTATGTAAGGGCTAATTCACATAAGGAAAATGGAAATGACTAAAACGGTCTGAGAGGTTTGGTATGATGACATCCCATTCTAAAGGGGCAGGTCAAAGATAGATCTATCAACCATATCAAATTCAGCTTTTCATATATGTAATCCACAACTGATGTCTAATTGTCTGCTTCTCAGTGTTTCTCTCATATTCCCTAAAGCAAGAAAGGTGATGGCAAGAAAGCAAGCCAGCTAATAATACGTGGAGAAGAAAGCTCTTGATGAGATCCAGGGGGATTCAGGCTAGGAGGGGGGGTAGCTGATTCGTATCAAACGCCAACGCTCCCTGCCACAGCGTCTGCAGCTTGGCTCATGGCCCTCGTCTTTCCGGTGGGGGAATAGTCTGAAGCCATGCTGAATGTCGTTGAAAGAGAGCCTTCAACGTGACAACAATGCGTGTCCCAGAGTAACAGCAAATGCCTGGCACCTCTATGTAAATCATTTCATTTAGAGCCTCTGATGTGCAGACAGAGGGAATGTAAAATGCCTTTTCACGGCAAGCCTCTCAATCGCTAGCTGTCCTTGCGAACATAATGAACAGATTATCGTTTGCACCCTTGTCACATGATGCTTCACTGACAAGTGCCTTGCACCTTGTGGGAGATGTTTTTACTGCATGTCCTCTCATTCCAGACTGAAAAAAAGAGACCAAAACTAGTTTAGCAGCCACAGGAAATAAAACAACTTGCTAATTAGGGGAGCAATGGACTGAGGCAGACAGTATTGCCTGAGTGGATGGCTTGGGAGATGGAGAAGTTAAAATGCCAAGTGTCTTAGTCCCAAGCACCCTGAGGCTAAACTCCTGCAGACACTGTAAGTCTACACCCAATTTACCAATTACTCTCTTTGTCCTGACTGGGGTTAATAAAATGCTAACCATCTCAATATCCATGACGGCACTTAGCTAACTACTTTCCCTCTAGTTAAATTCAGCTTCTCTTGTCTTTTCCGCTCCCATAGAAAGAGACTGTAACTCCTGCCTGGGCTTAATCAGGAGGATTGCTTATTAAGGAGAAGCTCTTGGGTCCTTCCTAAATTGGGGAAAGGACAGTCTCGCCAGTGCGATAACTGCAGATTTATGTCAGAATTACGTGTAAATAGCTGCACTGGTTCTTCCCCTTCTCTAATTAAGCAAGCACATTTTCCAGACCTTCGTCTTGTGCGCTGACCGCTCCAGTTCCCTCTGCTGAGCAGATGTTAGCTTACAAAGCAACTCAGCCATGTGTAGGACAGTGCACAGAGGAGCCATTTTAGTGCTCTCCCAAAAGTTCAGATGGCTAAAAACCTCAGTGACAGTTCTTATGTTTGTGTGTATACCTGTAGTAGATTTTCAAGTTGAAATGTCACCTGTTTCGTTTTGTTGTCTTCTGTCTTTTTGAACTAGTAATCCAGCCTGTTTGCAACTATCAATGAGTAGTCATCCAAAATGATACATGGCAGAAAAATGTCAAATTACTGCTCCGTGTCAGATCAAGCTGAGCGCACAGGAAAATGGAAATATTCTACGAGAGTGTAATATCACTTTGAAAGACTGCCGACTCTGTACTTTGAAGACAATTCCATCTGTGGCCTCTCATCTCCCTTGTATTTCTATTTTTGATGCTCCGAAGAGGTGCACGTTCCAACAAACTTTACACTTTCTCTTAATGCGGCAGTACTTGTACTGTATCTGCCAGGGAGAAATAGACCTGAGATGAACAGTGGAAAAATGCTCTTATATTGTTCATAAGGGGGTACTCAGCATTCAAGATTCAGCATTCAATTTCCATCACTGATAGCTTTGCTATTGATTCGGAGTTTGTCATATGCTCAGTTTGGGCCAGACACAACAGATCTTAGGGTTTGGGAGCTGTCAGTCAAGGTAATCCAGGAGTCTTTTTCAAAGCCTGTCAGGGTGAAACATACAGCCTCGCATTTCCCTCAAACAAGGAGGATGACAGAATGGGCCGAAAAGCTATCTGATAGGAGAGGAACGCTCCTCAGAGAGCTAACAGGCAAGAAACACATTAAACTTCTGAGAAAGTGGCTTCCCCTTTATTTCCCTTTACTCTCTGAGATAAATAACCAATAATTAATGCTTTGGGCCAACAGCAAAAAATATAGTGTTTAGCATCAGGTCATACCCCGTTTTGCCATTAAAATGATTTGATGTTTCCTAGGAAAGCTTTCTCCTCTGTCTGCAAACGGTCTCATACTCTACAGCTGAGGGTGAAACACTTCTTAATGTTGCAATTCCTTGTGATACAGATCTGATAATTTATAATACGCCTGAAATACAATAAGCTGCAATTCTTCCCTTCCAATCAGGGTGACGTGGACATGTCATACTGAACTGATCCCAAGGCATGCGGCCTATATGTTGCTCACCTGAGACGACTATCGTGACATTAGTAAAATGGCAGCATTGCAGTTTGGCTGCACCCACTGGTTTTAAGAATGCAAAATAGGCAGAATTTGATGACACATACTGGCGCATGTTGTTCTGAACATCCTTGTTTCCATATCATAGCAGTTGATGTTTATGTTCGGGACATAAAGTAGGTTACATCCTAAAATAGATGTGAACAGTCATCTAAAACAGTAAGACGTGAGCTGCAGTTCAGAACTCACAAAAGCCTGTAGTGTGGATGTAAATACAGACACAAATAAAAACAGATGCATACATGCATGCCACATACACCAGTCGCTTAAAAAAAGAAAAAAAAAAGAAGGGTTTTATTGTGCTGATGAGAGGCCCTGCTGCTATGGAATGCTGAGTAGAGGAGGGAGAGCGTCTGCCACGGTTGTGGGAACATCTGATCCCTCCTGCCGTGGATAAAAATGAGAGATGGGATCACTGGGATTGCTCCATTCACAACACTCCTACTTATCTCCAGCAATTAACATTAAAAGCCCCCCCAACAAAAATAAATGAAAACATGAGTGCCTCTAAATATGAATAACACTGCATGCCATGCTTTGGGCTCTGTGCGCTTGTCTATATTGGCCTTTGTGTGTGTGTGTGTGCTTGCCATTTGTTATCCGTGTCCCAAAGAGGGAAGGGGGATTGTGAAAATCAGTGTTCAAGCAAGTGAGCTCTGAAGGGAAATCCACCCCAGAGGTTCGAAGAGCAATTAAAATCAACAGCTCTCTCCAGCAGCAAACCACTGTATCTCCTATTCTCAGAGCCCCGTGCACAGAAATGGAGGGAGTACAGTACAGGGGGATGATGGAGGGGGTTACAGACCATAATTTACCATGAGTGATGAACTGTGAAATGCAACAAAAGTACCCACTACCGCAAGAGGGATTTGAAGCCCACAGAGCAAATGGAGAGAAAAGTGGGTAAAAACGCCTTCGTCAAATAAAATAAACGAGAGAAAGTCTGTGTCATACAACTCAGACTGTGGAGGTCCATATGCTCGGTTCATATTATGCACGGGTCTTCAAATCCAGTGAGTGCAGTGAGCATTTAACAATGAGACAATATGATATCGCTGGGTGACTTGAAGTCAATAGCGGAGGCTAAATCGGAGCTACGAGAGATCAGATCATTCCTCTCTTGACTCTTATTCAATACTAATTTTCTGGGAATTCATCATGACAGTATCAGCTAACCAAAGCTGAATGAAAATGAAATTTAATGTTTTCGTTTCCCAAAAATAAAAAGTTAGCCCTCCTCCCGTTGACGTGCTACGTGCATAAGAATATATTTCAAGTCATGCTTTCATAGTCTCACATATAGTTTCACATCTCAATACGGTGGGGAAAAACATTTTCTTTTCCATTCTTTTTCAGATTCTCCAAGCTTTCCTCTCCATACTTCATGGCAAAGGACATGTTTTGCTCAAAACTTTGAAAAAAAAAAAAGAAGTCAACAGAAAACCCTGTGGGAAGCCGGAGTCAAGGAGGCCCCCTATTATCTTGTTATGGCAGCGTAAACGGTGAGGCAACACTGAACGCCTTGATAGAGCCCAGATAGACGAGTCACACACTCGCACAACACAACATCACAGCAACGCCTGATGTTGTCTGAATACCAACTCTTCACCAACTTCACTTTTACAAACTTTTTTCCCTGGAAGTAAACATATCCTCCTGTTTGCAGGAGGATATGCAAACATATATTTTTTTATATAAAAACTCATTTCCATTTATATTTACCCCATAAAATATCACACAGTAATGAAATTGGTGGTGATCGTGTTAAAGATGATAATGCTGCTGCTGATGGTGATGTTATTAATAAATAAAAGAATACACAGTAGATAAAAGGCAATATTCACTGCAGCAATGACAGCAATACACATATAACTGACCTTACCCCCCCCTCACATCATTAATAAAGGACATGCTGCCCAAAAACAAAACCCTTGTGGAATACATTCAAACATCAAAAACGGATGAATGTGATGTAAGAATATGTAAGGCCGGGTGTTTCTGCACTATGTCTCACTCAGGCTGGACTGTGCGAGCCTGGGCCACACAACATGCCCGTAACAGGAAGTGTGGCTTTTTCTGCCGACACCTGTTTAATGGCCTCCTCGGCCTCGGCTGGCTGACAAGGCTGCACTTGTGTTGGCGCCCTCAGACCTAGAGGACGAGCAGTTTGAGGAAATAAGAAAATGATAAAAATTCAGACAGTGGCCGACGCTCATGCAAAGTTTATGACACAGGATGGGTCGGGGAGAATTTGATGAGATCTTCCTGTGACCGCGGTGGGTATAACCTTCACATTGGGCAGAGAGATGCAGCCTGACAGTTCTGGGCTTTGTTAGACAATATTCAACCTGTTCTCACTGTGCTGGTAGTGTTTCAGCTGGATGTGTCAAGCTACAAAATGAACGCTTGTTATGGGCGTTCAGATTCTGTGAACTGCAGGGAGGTCATACCCCTAAAAAACAGACTAGAACTAGTGATTCCAACTAGCAGTCTTCATCTTAAGAGAATTTGACAACTAAAAATGTGATATTCAGGTGTCCGTTATGTTACGAAATTTAGCATGAGTGCATCATTTAATATTTCTACATACATTTGTAAGCTAGATATTTCCCTTTGGAATACAATGAATGACATTGGGGTGCAATGCCTGTCCACAGTGCATCGTGTGCCCTCTGCCTCCCAACGAGAAAGCATAACATTAGACTGATTAACAATTGTTGTATCCACTGCAATGAGTGAAAGTAATTGTTAGGAATTTTTTTCACTGAACAATGTTGACTGATGCACCATCAATCAATTCTGGACTAATTATTGTGAGCATTTTGAGCTGTCCAGATGGCTTCCTATAATAATATTTTGTTTAGTGTCCTGTAGTAATTTGTCTGTAGGCCCGTTGATCTGTTGTGGCAGGAAGGTTTATATAATATATAACATAATATAGTACATATAGAACATAATATAGTTCAAATGCAGCAGCACTTTTGTCACAATGAGTGACTGCTCTGTGTTGTCAGTATACCGAGGACTAAAGTGTTACTATGCTGTTTTCACACTGTCATGTTATCCTTGTTATTATATATTAGATGTAATTTACAATATTGCAAGGAAATTCTTTTCCCTTTTGAAAAAGTATAATGCTATGGTTTTATTGGCGAACTTACAAATGCATTGCGTGCGTAAGGGAAAAATCCCATTGCATCACAAAACCTTTGTAAATCTTGCATAAGGATCTTGATGCAACAGCCTCAGGTACATACCTGTCCAACAATATATATAAAATTAAATATATGAAATTAAATGTAATTATTGACAATACTGCTATTTTTTCCAATCACGAATGCTGAAAACAGTCTGCCCATGGAAATCACTTGCCCATCTAATTGGCTACTTGTGTGGACCAGCCACCAGCAGGTTGCAGCAAAAAGAGGTCCTGGGCAGAGTGCAAGACAGTAGGCCACGACTGGGCCGGCAGGAACATGTGCAGTTCTGTTCCAAAGCTATGAGGCGGCAGCGGAAGACCATGGCCGTGGAAGAGGTCACGAGGGTGGAGCAGAATTGCTACCTAATCAAGGCGGTGTCCCAGGGCCAGTGAGGAGCATGGGTAGGATGGGAGGCCACCACGAGCAGAGGCATCAGCTGGGCAGACATCTGGCTAACTCCACATGCTTGGCTCAAAACCATTTACTACATCAGCCTTGGTCTGTGCTGCCGTTTTGGCATTGTAGCCATAGTTGGAATTGCAGGTCATGTGACACACTGTGGCCCCAAAAAAAACTCCCAACACACATACACCCCAGAATGACACTTTACAAATAAAAAATACAAAATCTAAATGTCTTGAGGAGCACATCAAGGTCATTTTGTATGCTTAGTGCGCCCAGTGAGCAACTTTAATTGGAATGAATTGAACATCTTTTTAAATCACGGTATCCACTTCTTTTCGTTTATCCATAATCTTCCACTTGAGACCAAAGGTCCAACGTGTGAAATTTAGGAATTCAAATTCACATGAGGTCAACACAGCTGAGTAACAGAAGTGCTTAGGTTCACAGTGATCATGAGCCCTTTTTCTGTGCATATCATTGATTTCTTTCCATGCCTCCTATCTTTAGGTCTTAATCGCCTCCACCTGAGATGCGAGCAAGACCAAAGGAGCACCTCACATCCCTTATTTGATAACTCCACGGTCCACAACTGAATCGGAAGTTGTCCTGTCCCTGACTCGTGAAGGCCATCTCAAAGCTCTTATTTTTCCCACGAGGACCAAGCCTCCAGGAGGGATCATCGAGGAGCTAGAAGTGAGAATCCACGTGAAAAGCCTTCCTGGAAACCGTGCAGCCGATAGGGTTAACTCCACCCATACAGCTGACAAATTCAAGGACGTCTCATGTCTCTAATGGCGTTTTCCCATTAACGGTACCTGCTCGACTCGCCTCAACCGCGGTGCCCGGTCCTCCTTCCACTGCAGATTAGTACCGCCTCATGCGTGAGGCGAGCAGTGGCTGGTCGTCATAGCAGGAAACTGCCGTGACCTAACGTGACACACACGGAACATCTAGGGTGTTTTGCTTTTGATTCTCGGCATGTGGCTGTTGCCACAGCCAGAAGACAGATTAGATTCAAAAAAAGCTGGCGGCAACAAAAAAACAAAAACACTCCATAAGACACATTCCTCATTTCCTCTCTCCTCCCATGATTTCCTCGCGGGGAAGGGAGGCAAGTGGAGGAGCCGGGGATGCCATTTAAGAGAAGTGAGATGTACCGCAGGAAGAGACACAAGGAAAGAGGAGTCGAGGCAACAGGCATTTAACAAAATGAGACATCTGTGCTTCGGAGCCGTCATTTTAAAGTATGAGTATTTTTAGGTAAATTGCGAGCCTCTTTTCCTGCAGCGTGATATACATTAGCATTGGTGGTTGCATCAATAGTAATGTAAGTGCAGCTTTAGTCTTTAGTCTTATTTTATGGCTCCTTAGATAATGAAGTGCTCTACTCATAAAAGAAAAGTGTTATCTTTCAAGTACAACATTTAAATACAGAGTAGCGTGTGCTACCGAAACTTCAAATTGAAATTGTTTTTTTAAGGGTTGAATAGACTAATTAAATTACATAAAAAGTGTGCTCAGTTTCCCTGAGCACAGATTAAGATCATGTAGGAACAATTCAGTCAAGTCTCAAACACTGCCTGTTGGTGAATTATGCAGAAATAATAACTCCAGCCTTGTTTTGCACTCCAGATAGCGATCACTAATCAAACAAAGAACAATGAAACAAGAATTAGGGAATTACACACATCTTTTATTTTCGCTTGTTTTGGTCCATACCCTTGCCTCTGTCGCTAATTTCAAGAAACATTTGATTTGGTTTGGTCTAGCAAAGATGAAAGAAGACACATAAAATGGATCGAGTTTACTTAATCCTCTGACGTTAAACAGTTCTAGTAGATGACTAATTCATGTTTCAATGCTGGTTAATTGCTGCTACGTTCTTGAATCTGGCCTTTTTCTCAAATCAATTAGCAGCTCTAAAAAGCCACCTTTGTGCTTGTTTTTGCAGTCCTGCCTTCTTAGAAACGAAAGCCAACATAAACAAGTGAGACCGAATGTCCCAGACAACACCGTAGCCACGGTCTCTTTTCTCTACCGCTCACTCTCATCTAACCCTTGCAGTGACTGTATGAATACAATATGAAATGAGACATATTACTGCTGACAGCGCACACGTTTCTCAAGGAAATGTCAGCGCCGAGCCTGTTGAGAGGTGTCACCGTTTGCTAGTGTGTGTGTGTGGGGGGGGGAAGTACGGCAGAGTTCAAACACTTTGTCTGTCTGGAACCTCTAATCTGAATCAGCTTAGGAAAAGGGCAATGTAATGTATTTCCATGGGAGCCCAAGGCACCCCCCAACTCACATTTATTGGACATAATGCCTAGGAAAACCCTTCTGTGGTGCTTGGATAAACTGAGTGTTGCTTGTCTTTATAGTGAAGGCCCATACTAAATTTAAAGTAACTATGAGGAACTTTTAAACAGTTCTGAAACTGTTTAATTTCCCATATATTGATCTTCAATGACCTGTAACAGCAAACAAGACTAATCGTGAAAAGAACTCTATTTATATGTAGCTTTTATTTATACTTGATTTACAGCAAGTAGACCGCCTCTGCAGTAACACATTTTGATGGGTCACGGATTTCGGTGTAACACCAGAGAAGTAAGTGAGTATCCAGCCATGTAAAAGGTAGCAAAAATAATTTATATAGGCCTAATTGTATTTTAATTTAAGACGTTGTTGTAGTTATGGCTAATACTGGGGCATGGCCATCACAGAAAAAAAAGGAAATTAAACAAAGAACAATTAGTCCATCTGGCTTTCAACAGATCTTTACAAGTGTGGTAAAAACCGCTTTTGCCCAAAGGGCCGCTAGAATCAACACAAATTAAAAGTCCGTGATGGCCACTTTAATCAGGCAAGCCTTTGGAAGTTACAATCTTTTACTCAATGCTGTGTTACTCCGTTGTTTTCATTATACATTACTGTCAGTCACATGCAACACCCTTGGGGTTTGCTAGGGGATTTCTTTAGGCTTTATGAACAATTGTGAACAATGCCTCATCTAATGACATTACTGTAAAAGAGGGGGGGGACTTTTATTAGCAGAAAAATAAACTGAACCAAGAGTCAACAATTAAAACCCCGGCTAAGTTCAACACCTAAAGTAAAATCAACAAACAGTTCCATGTCAAGCGGCAACCTTCTCTCCCACTACAGAGGAGTAAGTAACACTGTTAGAGGCTCAGCCTGTTTTAACCTGGAATGTACCATCTGCTCTGGTAAGCACAGGGGGTGAGTAAAACAGTTAAACAGTAAAATACCAAAAGGAAAATAAAGACCTAAGATACTTAAATAGTTCTAACATCTAAAGTTAGCTACAAGCACACACAGGGGGACACGTGAGTGCACCAAATGTACTGGTGTCATGTATTGTGGAATAGGATTCCCATTCCTTCACTTGACAGTGCCCAGTCACTGCTGAGGGATTATAACGATGCACACCTGTTTTCACTGTCACTAAACGAGCAGATGATTAGCAACACCACATGCAGAACACAACACACAGCTCCCATCTTCACCGCAGCATTTGTTTTCACCTCCACCAGAGTTACAATGCTCATAATATGGCTAACCTTACTGCTAAGGACTACAGATGGAAATCCGCCCTCGGGCTACAAGATGGCATTTTTACTTGTACTGTTGTACATGTTCATTAATGTACATTGTCCTGAAATATTAAATTAAAAAATTAAAAAAAAATCATCCAGCTGTGCAAATGTTCATAAAATGGGCCAAAACTCAACTTTTATAGGTGTTAAATCAGTACACATATCTCATTAGCTAATCAAAATAATTAAAACAATATTTGTTAGCTACCTACTCTTATCATGCCACAGATTTAATAACATTTAATGAAGGCAAACGTGTGTGTGTGTGTGTGGGGGGGGAAGAGATTTTAATAATCTCCTTTTGTTTCCTCATTTATATTTGATTGGCTATGAAATGCACCGGCCTGCCGGGACTCGGACTCAGGTTTCAGCGTTCATCAGCATTTCCTGGTTGTAAATTGACGGCTCAAATAAAGACACACAGTACTGTCACAGGAATTTATAGGGACATACACACACACATGCATACACACAGACACACGCAAGGTTAGTATACATTATGGAGTTACACCTAGAAAGGAGTTTCTTCTATTTTCTATTTTTAATGCCATGTGCATTAAAGAAGAACCAACACATCCAAGGTTATGCTGGTTGGTAAGTTTTAGTGTTGGAGTGTTGATATAACTGAGTAGATATTATTTAAAACCTCGCCAGCAGAATAAATGACACTGATCATTCCCTTGAGCTCCCTTCTAAATATGGTACAGGGGCTAGACATGAGGAAAGCACAACTACTACTCTGTTTAATCCACCTGTACTAGCCAGCCCAGACTTGTCTGGATGTAAAATAAGTATTTGCATTTGCTATTTTGTCATTTTTCCAGTATGGAGCTTTAGAGAATACCTAATAATCAGAGCTGTCAATTAGTCTTGTTGGACAAGTTGGTTAAAAAGAATCAGCTTTGCCTGCAATAGTACATCGTGTTTGTATGAAGTCAAAGCTGCTCTCTTGAAACTTGCACCAAGTCAATCGTCAACCTGTCGAGGCGCTGCGGCCTGTCCATGCTTTTAAAGGCCAGGCTGAGTGGAACTGGAGGGGACAGTCAAATCTCACATGATGGCAGATTTGTGTGCCAGAGTTCAGTGAATGCCAGCTTATTGCTATCGAAAAGGTCACCAGACTAGGAGCAGAAAAAAGGCCTTTACCGAGAGAATGGTGTGTGTATGTCTGTTCATACATGTGTGTGTGTGTGTGTGTGTGTAAGAGATGAAGGACGAAACCTGAGGTAACCATGCTCATTTAACCACACCACACCTTGGAGCTTCTGCATCTCTCTCACTCTCTCTCTCTCTCTCTCTCTCTCTCTCTCTCTCTTTCTCTCTCTCTCTCGGCGTCGGTGTCTGTTACCTTCAGCACTCCAGGAAGCAGACGCGAGGCTTTAAAATACACCCGCCTCCACGAGCGCAGAATCAATTACCAGAGAGATGAAATTCTCCAATAACGCGGCCTAATGATAATTGCCCTGAATCTGCAATGATCTGACTTACGATACAAACCACTATTGGCACTGTAGCAGCATATTGGCAGCCGAAGTAGCTGGAATATCAATAATAATTGTTCTCATGTTGATTTGGAGCCATGTTACTGCCTGGGGTAAACATAAACCAATTGAAGAGAATTGGGCTCTATGGCATGCAGCAGGGGTTCTATTTCACTGATGTTTGTGTGATTTGTGATGAGTACAGTACAGCAGAGAGAGGAAATGGTTATGTGGGAGCTAACCACTGTCTGTTTAATTCAAGCACCCCTATCACATTGACTGCCGGAGACATGAGGGCGACGGGGCGGCGCAAACTCCCGCTAATTCAATAAGCGATCATCAGACTGTTAAAAGGCTGGCAATAGTAATAATAAACTCCAGAAATAGATGCGTCAGACACGCATGGCCGCTGTTCATCCAGTTCATCCACAACACAACTCGCTGCACAGCAAATACCAGACACACTTCAGGTTCAAATGTGGATCAATCACAGGTCACGGGGCCGCCCAGAGGGAGAACGGAGGGTGACCCCATTTTGACGATGACCTCCCGGATTTGGCTTCCTACCGCCTCACCACCCCCTCAACCTTCTCTGCCTTCACCCAACCTTGGCCGCTGACGGGAGTCAGCATTTTTCAAAAGTGCCTGAGAGATGTCGGGCTGAATAATGTGTCCTATGAATAAAACACATTAGCTACAAAACATGTTGAATTATTCACATTTCAGAGCCTCCATCCCGCCCCACGCAGGAGATATTAGTTCTTCAGTCACCGTCTGCTTTGCACATAGTCCTCTGAGTCTCTGTCTCCCCCATGTTCGCGCTGTCTCGCGTCTCTCTTGATCATTCTCTCGCTGTCTTTGTCATCTGTATTTTGTTAATCCCTCTCTGTTCCTCTGTGTCTCACCTCAGCTGACTTTCCGCTGATGGCAACTGTCTATTTATAGTCCTCAAGTTACTACTTTTCCTGGAACATCTCGCTATTTATCTAAAGAGCTCTTGAAGCTGTTGAGGAGTGCATTTGTTCTGAGAGAATCTTTGATGACTCTGTAACACACGACGGCCCAAAATGGATTCATCATTTAGCATTAATCTGAGGCGACCAGCTGTGAGTTTTAAAGTGAGAGGACCCGGAACAAGAAGAAGAATTAAATACTTGACCTAATATGCGTCTTTTGCTCATTTACTTTTCAGCACCACCAGGAATTTGTGATTTTTATGATTGCAATGTAATTTGCGGAATCAACAGCATCACACGCACTTCAAAGGGTAAAGCAATCAACCAATCAGTGCTTTTTTATTGTGCTGTGTTTGAATATTAAACCCCTCTCATCCTACAAAACATCACTTTTAAGTCATCACCATTAAACTAGTGTGCAACAACATGGAACACTCCGTCAACAAGTCGATCATGGCAAATTTATTCAGTGATTCAACAACCCTGGCATTCTTAAAAACTAATTGGTTCACGATTTTAAAAAGCCCTGCTTTTGGTCATAAAACAACAAGCAAAACACCATAAGCGTATTTGCTAATTGTTAGTATTCTTGTCATACAGAATAGGCTTCTCTCTATGATTTGAAAAAGGACAATACGACAGTAGTTATATTTGGTTTGTATGGGAACAGGACTAAAGCCAGCTGTGGGGCCGTACCAGGCCCCCAGGAAGGGCACCAGGCTTGGAAGCAAACTGAACATACCCACCAAACGGTGGAATTGTAACTCCCGGGCCGTCACATGATGCCCTCTGGCCTAAAAAGACTTTTCCCCATAAGCTTACACAGGGTGGAAATCAGTAAATCGTCACAATCCCCGCAAAATGACTCAGAGTTTGATCCATTCTGTCCAATAACATTTGGAAAGTCAAGAAGAGCTGCATGATTAAATCAGTTAATGTCCTTTCAAGTTAGCGGAGTGCTCTAACGCGCCCGCTTTATGAGCCGCACAGTGTGGAAGCAGTGCCGATCATCTGGGTAATTTTTGCCTCCATGATGGCTTCATGCGCTACTGAGCAACTCTCAATTTGTATTATACATCCATGGGCTGTACATAGGCACAGTGGTGCTTTAAGCTAAATCCTAAGGTCAACCTGCTAACATGCTCACAGTGACAAAGATAACATGCAGGTATAAAGTTGTTCACCATCTTAGTTAAGCATGCAAGCATACTACCATTTGCTAATTAGCCCAAAACACACAAGTAGATCTAAGTTGTTAGCAGGGGTCCTGACAACCACTGTGGCTGCAGAGGCACAGCACCTCCTACTTTATCTCGAAGTTGATGACTGTCGGACACAGAAAGACATATGCTGTATAAGTATCAGCCTTAAAGGCAAAAAGTGGGACTGGATTCCTTAAAAAAACATGTTAAGAGTGAAACATGACCATAAGGACAAGTAATGAATGCTGACTGAATATTATGTTGGGTCACTTACAGCACTGCTTGTGCAAAGATATTGCTAAATGTAAGAAAAACAAAAAAACCTTGTGTACTGGCACTTAAAATACTGCTCCACTTAAGTTCTCATACATCCTTTTGTATTTTTAGTCCACCTATACACTATCCCACCCAGAGATTGTTTGAATTTTTAGGCCAGCCATTCATCAAACTCTAAAAAGACAAACACTGACGCAACAGAGAAGCTGCAATCACACTCTATTTCTATAACTCTGATGTGTCCGGGGAGTAACATGAAGAGTGTGTGTGTGTGTGTGTGTGTGTGTGTGTGTGTGTTTCCAGGGTAAAGTCACATTACACTTTGTTTTCTGCAAGTAAACATCAACAGCACATGCGAGGGGGTTTGCAGTGCATATCGAGAAGCAGCTTTCTAAACAACAGAACATGACGTCAATGGGCACAAGCCTCTATTTCCTCAGCTACAACGGATCTGAGTCATACAGGCTTTAAATGTGTCTGTCACGACAGTGGGGTCAGAACAAGCCGGGTATAAACTGTATATATACGCGGTACACAGACACAGATAAGAAAGACACCTTGGTATAATGTGTGTGTGTGTGTGTGTGTGTGCGTGTGCGTGCGCGTGTGTGTATTTGTAGGGCTGGGTATTTTTTCAAATGTTTCGAATCCCAATGCGGATACCAATACCATAACATTAATACCGGTTCCTAAACAATACTTTCAATTCCAATTTTATAAAATCCATTTCAACAAAAAGAAATTACTAGCCTAGAAATCTAGATGCACCATAGCGACAGCAAATGTAATTTGCAGCTAGGGTCAGTCTAGGAACTCTATGTTGGCTTGTGAGTTGGAAAAACCAAATTCTGGTCAGGCCAATCACACTGTGTATAGAGTCGGTGGGCGGGCTTAACATAAGGACGGCAGAGACTGTTCCACGTGAATTCCCTGCTACTTGAAAACAAAGAAGATGGCTGCAGCGGTCTTTCCAATGGGCTGTGGCCGCGACTCTGGAAGACTCGGAGTGAAGCACTGAAGTCATTCTTAAAAAAGGAAGATGTGTTCGGAGTTTTGCCGACTGGATACGGCAAAAGTTTAATCTGTCAACTATTGTTGCTCTGGTTGGTTGTAGAGCTATCCTATTGCGTGCAGAGGGATTTTGAAAGACAACCGTTTATCCCGCCCCTCTGATTGAGCCCTGCCAATGGTGAGTTCCCAGACCCGACATCTTGATGTGGGTCTGGCTTGTCAGGCTAAGAAATTACAACATTACAGCACAAATCTTTTTAATTCTTTTTCAGCTCCTACTATGTGAGGCCCATCTCACGTATAGTTTATCCTTCCTGCCTCTAAGGCATGTAACTTTAGACAGCCAATCAGTAGCATTATTAGATCTCGGTAGAAGCATGCTGCATGCTTACTGGCTCACTGATACTGATGAGATTTGCTCCTTAGGTATTGAATTTGTTTTCAATACTCATTATGCAATTCAGTGCCTAAATTCTATACACAGCCCTGTATGTGTGTAAGTGTGTGTGTGTGTGTGTGTATGTGTGTGCGCATGACATTTTTTTCTAAGAGAAGATTGTCTTTCACTTTTGCATGTACTCACCAGGGCACAGTACGTCTCCGGAGGGTCTCCACAGGTGATGTTGGGGGGATCCAGAGATACCTTCAGGAACTGGGTCATGTCTGCTGCCTCTGGCTGGCAGGCCATGTAGTCCCAGGTTAAGCCTTCGTCTGAGTAAATCTTAGACTTACACACATCATAGTGGCCCCACGCTGCAGGGTAGTGCTGCATGGCCGCCTGGCAAACACCTGTCCACAGTGCCTGCAGCGTCAACGCAAAATGGAAACGCATGACTGGTCCTCTCTCGGCTCCTTCCCGAGGAGCTGTATCTCCTTCTGAAGGTGTAACAACAAGGGATCCCTCTTCTACTTCCACTTACTACAACTCACTCAACTGGAGTGAGGAGGCATGCCAAACTTCCCTCAGGTGGAGCGACAGTCTTTTTAGAAGAGTTGTTGTTGTTTTTCTTTACTATTTCTGTCTCTTTCAGGTTTCTGGAGTAGTGGATAACTAGGAGGGATGGTGAGGTTACCAGCCCAGTGAGAAGATAAGAGGAGAGGATTGAGGGAGGGAAGAGTATGGTGGTGGTGGAGGAGAAGGAGGAGGCAGAGGGGGAAGGCAAGAAGGCGATAGCCCACTGACACGCTGATAGGAAGATGAGTGACAGGTCTTCTCAGCTCGCCCGGCTGTCAATCATGGTCCTGTTCCTGCGTGGCGATCTGGTGCTGCTGAGAAACAGGAAACAGAAGAAGGGGAGGGGGGGGTGAATATACCTCCCTTTTGGGAGTAGAATTTGACAGTGAGAGAACATTAGCTGGCGCCATGGCACGGGCAAAAAGATGTATGGGTGCCATGTTGGTGTTTGTTGTCCATCAAAACACAGAAAATCAGTGAGTGAGGCCATCAGGGTAAATTGGATCTCGCTGCTTTCACACAAAACCCTCATCTCACTCAGCGGTATCAGGTCTACAGTGTTATATACAGCACTCCCCATCTCCTCACACCCCTCCCATTCCACACTGTATGAGCTGGAATGATAAAGACTAGACATCAAGCTACATTGTGTGTTATGCAGGGTCATCAAAGTAACTAAGATGTTTTGACTAACTAACTTCACATGATCTGACCGTGCTGTCACAATCAAACATAGTAAGCAGAACTGTGAGGTGCTCCACAATGTTGTAAATTAAATGTAAATTTGAGTTTCAATCTACTAGTTCCATGACGGCACTTAAAGAGTTAAAATCAAAGGCATCTGGAATTGGGTGAAGATGCTCCGAAGACGTTTTGTCCCTCATCCAAGAGACTTCTATTAAATACCATACTATTAAATGCTATTGTTTATAAAAACCAAAGGAGTTCTGGGGAAAGAGAGACTGTATAGAATGAATAAATGAACAAATGTGTCTGCAATAGTTGAAACTTGGCAACATCCACTTGATTAAATTATGATTCTTAATCAGTAAGTGGACAACCATCACTCAAATAAAGTGCTATCATGGAGTCAATGGTCCACCAGAGACTCGTGGATGACTTTTAATTATGACTGTGTTGTCATCAATGGGTGTGGGATGTTGTCACGGGCGTCAGTTTGGTTTTTAAATGTGCTGGGGACAGACACATTCGGAAGTGCATTTTCAGAAGCGCTTGGTACAATTTTTTTTTCTTTTTTCTATTGAACAGGTCATGTTTTCATAGGCGCTGTCCTGTAGCTGACTAATGTAAATGAAGAAAAATGTATGCAAAAAACTATGTTCTTCTTCAAGTATCCATGTAAGCTACCATGATGACCATGTGACATGACGTGACATCCGACTCAGAGACAGGAGCTAAGAAAGTAATACAGGCCTGGCCTACCGTAGGCTACATGTTGACGTTCAGCGGGCAAATGTGTGGCTGTGCCTTTTGCTAATATTTAGATATAATTCCCAGGACGTTACAGTTGTTGCAGTGTTCTGAACACAGCAGTGTGTAGCCAGCGCAGCAGCAGAACGGCTGTGTTTTTCTGCCCTGTGGGGATAGAGATTTTTGTGGATTTGTTGGCATCTGTCGCTCAAGAATTATATGTTATTATATAGCTTACTTTTTACTAGAGTGAACAAGTAAAAATATAACACCACCCTTTCACTTAAACGGGATAAAGTGGCTACTCACTTTGCAACTTAGGATAAGAGCAGTCATAAGTTAACATAAATATCTTGCTGCTTTCATGTTTCTTCTCTTAATTGGTAGAGAACACCACAATACTACTGCATATTGCATGCACCCATTTATATGTGCCAACCACTGTGAGCTGTGGCCCCACTTTTTCTTTTGTCTAAAGTTTTTGTAGCTGAGCATCAGGATGCCTTGCACACATAGACCCCCTGCTGTCTGTTTTTTACTCCTAGCATAATCAGAAATAGCCTATGTATGTTTTGTTTTAGAAAACATTCTTCCTTTTCTTTATTTGGATTTTGAATTGACCTTAAAAAGTCTTTTAAATTGGGCTGTGAACAACCTGCATGTACCTTAATGTCTCTCTAGCCAGAAACGCAGCAGTAAGCCATTTGGCTGAGCCCGTGGATACAGCACAGGTATGTGGTATGTTCCCCGCCTTCAAACAGCAGCCTGGCTGCAGGTGGTGGATGGAGAGCCGAGTCAATGGTCGGAGACAGGAGGGACAGACTTGTAGACATTTTAGTGCAGCTTAATCAGTCAGCTGATTCACTGTGTTTCTGTGTGCTGACCAATGCACCGTCCAGTCATCAGGGATCAATTAGCAGCTGCAGTATATATAGATATGGTGTTTATTGAAAAAAGGGTGGTATTAACACACACACTGCTAGTTACTGAAACATGTAATTTATCATTTGATTTGATTAGATAAGACACTGGACCACAGAGCAACATTAAATGAAATAATAGTATCAGTAAAAAAAGGGGGAGAATTGGATTGTATTAGCATACTACATACAGATTAGTGATGTATAAATTGTCAGGATTTCAGTCAAGATGTGCAAAAAAAACAAGTGTCGAGCAAGTGTGACAGCATGACAAGGTGAATGTGAGAAAAAGAACATGTGAAGAACAGTAGACTGTAAATACAGCATAGGAGCTTTGCTCACATTTAACGATCTGCCTGAAGACGTGTTGAAACAACTAGAAACCTTCCAGATGATTCCAAAAGAAGCAACAGATATGTGAAGATAGGCTGTACACAGGTGCTGAGCATATAATCAGATTATCATGAAAAAGTTGATTTATCTCTAATTCCATTCAAAAAGTGAAATTTGCATATTATACTCATACATCACGCACAGAGTGATACATTTCAAATGTTCATTTCCTTTAATTGTGATGAAAACTGACAACTAATGAAAATCCCAAGTTCAGTCTCTCAGAAAATTAGAATATTACTTTAGACCAATACAAAAAAAAGGATTTTTTGCAATGTTGGCCAACTGAAAAGTATGAACATGAATGTATGAGTATGTACAGCACTCAATACTTAGTTGGGGCTCCTTTTGCCTGAATTCAGATCAGTCTGTGGCACTGCTCAGGTGTTACGAGAGCCCAGGTTGCTCTGATAGTGGCCTTCAGCTCTACTGCATTGTTGGGTCTGGTGCATTGCATCATCTTCTTCACAATACCCCATGGATTTTCTATAGCGTTAAGGTCAGGCGAGTTTGCTGGCCAATTAAAAGCAGGGATACCATGGTCCTTAAACCAGGTACTGGTAGCTTTGGCACTGTGTGCAGGTTCCAAGTCCTGTTGGAAAATGAAATCTGCATCTCCATAAAGTTGGTTAGCAGCAGGAAGCATGAAGTGCTCTAAAACTTCCTGGTAGACGGCTGCTTTGACCCTGGACCTCAGAAAACCCAGTGGACCAACACCAGCAGATGACATGGCACCCGAAACCATCACTGACTGTGGAAACTTCACACTGGACTTCAAGCATCATGGATTCTGTGCCTCTCCTCTCTTCCTCCAGAGCCTGGGACCTTGATTTTCAATAAGGAAATTTAAAATTCACTTGTCTTCTTCAAGAGTGGCTTGACACAAGGAATGCGACAGCTGAAACCCATGTCTTGCATACGTCTACGTCTGTGGTGGTTCATGAAGCACCGACTCCAGCTGCAGTCCGCTCTTTGTCAATCTCCCCCACAATTTTGAATGGGTTTTGTTTCACAATCCTCTCCAGGGTGCGGTTATCCCTATTACTTGTACACTTTTTTCTACCACATTTTTTCCTTCCCTTCACTTCTCTATTAATGTGCTTGGACACAGAGCTCTGTGAACAGCCAGCCTCTCTGGCAATGACCTTTTGTGTCTTGCCCTCCTTGTGCAAGGTTTCAATGGTCGTCTTTTGGACAGCTGTCAAGTAAGCTGTCTTCTCCATGATTGTGTACCCTACAGAACTAGTCTGAGAGACCATTTAAAGGCCTTTGCAGGTGTTTTGAATTTGAGTAATTAGCTGATTAGAGTATGGCACCAGGTGTCTTCAACCTTGTCACATTGAACCTTGTCACAATATTCAAATTTTCTGAAATACTGAATTTCGGATTTTCATTAGTTGTCAGTTATAATCATCACAATTAAACGAAATTAACATTGGAAATATATCCCTCAGTGTGTGATGAATGAATACAATATATAAATTTCACTTTTTGAATAAAATTAGTGACATAAATCAACTTTTTCATGATATTGTAATTATATGACCAGCAACCGTATATATGAATGTGGTAATAGTAATAGTTGCGTTTGCCTTTTCAAAGTGTAAATTTGATGCGTTGTACCAACGTGTAGTAGATCTTGAGCTGAATCTGTGTCAGATATTTTCACATTGTGCCATTCAGGGCCATTGCAACCATGTTCTTAATTGAAACTTTTTAAAAAAACGCTTACTTGCGATGCTAATCGCTAACGTTACAGTCCCGCCTTTCTCTGCCTTGAATGGACTCCATGCATGTCTACAGTTTTAACCATTAGCAGAGATTTTGGTTTGATATCAGTGCACAACGCTACTTGCTTTGGAGATATTGATACGTGCTTTACACCGTCCTGTATCACAGAGGGACGCAGGAGGACACCCGGCAGCTGATCCACTTTCGGGTTAAAATCAAGCAGAAGATTCTTATCATGTGTTCATGTTGTATTCATTCATTATTGTATTGGTACTGTATTATTGTAATTATTTGTAATCAATTCCTGTTCATGCACGTATATTGTTGTTGGTTTTGATACGGGACACTAATGTGAGAATTGTGAGGGGGGGGGGGGTTATTGGCCTACAGGCTTCACACTGATCTGAAATATTACAGCTTTAGTTTATCTGTTTGTTTGTGGTCTTGTGTGTCTTTTTTACACATTTGAGTGCCTTTTTATGTGTGATATGTAAGTTATGGTTCTAATAGTTGATAAAGGTTCTGTAATAAAATATATTTTATGTAATGTTTTGCCTGTTATGTTTAATTTTTTGGACAATAAAGACTTGGGCAATTTTGGTTAACGAAGACATTTTTCTGAACATCAATGACATTCAAAACGAAACAGATATACAACACACCATGCAGTGTGTAGACACATGTGTATTGCAAACAGACTTAAGTACTACACAGATAAGAACATCTGCACCACCACCACCAAAGTGAACATAAAATAACTAAAATGTATAAATTCAAAACCCACGCAGTCAACATAGACACACTTGCAGACCTCATCTTGGAAGTTTGTGATTAATAATTAATCAATAATAATCAATTCTGTATGGTGATGTAACCAATTGGTGTCCCATTTCATGCGGGTATGTTTTCACCCCTAGCCCTTACCACTTGGTTTCGAAGGCCAAGGGCCAGGGGTAAGGGGTAGGGGTAAGATAGAGGAATGGGATTCAGCCTGAATCATTATGTTAATGAACAGCCAAGGTCAGGGGCAAAGTCTCAACAGCATACAAATATGTCAAATACAAAGCAGCGAGTGCACAAAAACAAGATGGTGTAGGCAGAAAAACTCGGGAAAGGTGAGGTATTTAAGAACATGGCACAATGAGATTAAAAATATTCTCTGAAAACTGTATGCAAACTGAAAAAGAAATGTTGCAAATTGCCCCTTATGCCCTATGTTCTGTTTAAAAAAAAAATCCCATTCATTCTAGTGCAAAATAACGATCATCACATGAATAGAAAAAATCATTATGCACAGATATGGCTGGATACTGGGATTCAATTTTGCACAAGATGATTGAAAGACAATGTAAAATCGGTACAAGGAGAGAAAAAAAGTACAAGAACAGGTATTGTAAGTCAGAGAATGGAGGAAAGAGGAAAGAAGTTAAGGGGGGGGGGGAAGAAATGAAGCCCCTTAAATGTAAAATGTAAGAATGTCAATGGGGGAGATGTCAGCAGGTGAGGAAGCAGCCAATTATCCAGAGGAACTCTTGGCACTGAGCCCCCTGTTCCCATTAGGAGACATAATATTACCGTGTTAGGGAGGAGACGAACGAGATGGCCGGAAAAGTGTCTGCACGTGTGCGTTTCACGTGCAACCTCTGGATAAAGAGAGGTTCGAGTCATGGGTAATGAGACAACAAGCGGTGGTGAGGCTTTGATAACAAGCAATAGAGATCACTAAAGCGGGGTGATTACCACTGTACGGTCCTGGACACAGCGGCCCCTTCTTCTCATTACTCCCTGCTTATAACCCTCCGTCGCCCCAAGGAGAAAAGGTTGGAGAGAGAAAGGGAGAGCAGATGGAAGAAGTGTGGATGTGCATTTTAAGTGAGAAAAAAAAGGTTTATTTTAGGGCAGGTCGCTTCCTCCAACCATCGATCAAGGTCTGAGGACATCAGAGGAGGCGCGCTCACAGGAAGTCTGAAGTTCTCCCATGTACAGGAATATATACTGCACCGTAGGCACACCGCCACGGACACTTACAGGAACAGTGGGGGGTCGCTGGGTGTGAGGGTGGGACTGCCAGCCAAACTGTTTTTGTGTTCAATTTTGAAAATCAATAAATAAATGAAATTAAAATGCTCATTACTGTACATTACTGAAGCCTGGTCACAACATATCTAACAATGGGATACCTGCAGTGTTTAAGCTACTAGAAACAACTTTACAAATGAGAACAGTTGCATATGAAAAATAGAGATGTAACATTTTTAAATATGAAAAATAAAAGCTAAATTGTTGAGTGTGATATAGGGAAATAGACGTTTTCACTTTTTGGAAATATGAGGAAAAAATGTGATTCACCTGTTTATGAGGGTGAAAAAACCCTTAAAGCAAAACAACTTTATGGATCCCTTCCAGACATCTTCAGACCAATACAAATACTTTAAATGATCATTTCTGCTGATATGGTTTTCCACAAAAGTGTCCAATTAAATCTAGTCCTTCTACCTAATTGACAATGCAGAATCTATTAATATGAAAATATTTTTAAAAGTCAAAAGTTCAACTAGGGGACACAAGGCTAATTTAACCACTCCGTTCAAGTTTCCACATCACACGTTGTGTAAGTTGCATGCTGGACCATGATTGGCTTCCAAATTAGTTGTGATGTCACAAAGCCCTGCTCATCCATGCATCAGATGTAAGGTAAGCATATGTGAATATGAAAAATGTAAATACAAAAACATGAAATAAAAAAAAGGTAAAGCAGCAAGGTGTAACAGACAGGCAAGTAAATCAAAGATATTTACAAAAGTACGCTTTCAACACTAAACTGAAAATGGAAGGAAAGTAAGTTAATAATTTAAAGTAGCCAATATTCCATACAATGTTATTGTATGTTTGCAGGTATTAAACCATTACAATATTTTCATCCACTCTAAAGAATATTCATTGTAAAAACCAAATAAATACTTGCAAATAGGGGGAAAAAAAAGAAGCTATTGGCAGCTTCTGGTCAAACATACCAACCTTCTCCGTACACAATGCTAGTACACCACATACAGTAGGCCAGCGAGATGTGCACTCAGCCTGCACGACACCACAGGGGACTCAGGGGGCCAACCCGACAGAGCTCAATATTATATTTAAACACATGAATCTTTCACTAGGCCCGGTCAACACAGGAGAGGGTTTGTTTGGCTGGGGAGTTCATCCCCACCCACCCAAACAAACCACGCATGAAGCGGACCACTCCCCTGTCTCTGGGGCTGAGAAACAGCCCTCGGTGTCCACATCTATTTCATCCCCGGGGCCACTCGAGCATCACTGAGTGTTTCTCCAAATCACCAGGGGAAATGTTACACGCCTCTTTACTACTACTGGGAGTCACTTGTAAATCATGCATATCATCAAATGAACAAATGAAGGAGATTGTCCCTCCGTTTTTAGCTCTTCTTACTCACTTTAACCCTCGAAGTAATTCACTTCTTACTCAGAGGACATTTGGAACCCTTTCAGTGGCAATGTTATCAAACCGCTAAATCATAGCATTCCATTTCAAATTGGATAATTTAAACACTCAGTGGTTTTCTCACTTCATCTCCCAGCCTTCCACTTTTCAAGTCATGGCCATATTGATCATTTCATTTTTTTATTGACCGGTGGTTTGTGTGAGTTCAGCATTTTTCCCTGCTGCTGGCTGTGTGCTGCCAACATTTTTAACCAGACTGCATTTTGAGTTGTTCTTTTTTCCCCCTCACCCAGCCAGGACACTGGGAAGAATTGTCAGGTCATAATCTCACACGAATCACCTACGGTGGCCCACAGGGGGCAGTACTTACACACCGGCCTGCCTATTTAAAAATGCAACATATTACAGTATTATAAATGTTCCAAAATTGAAAAGATGTCAACTTTAGCTCCAAATGATGTGCTCAGGACAGAGGAATGTGGAATAATTACAGGGTTACCACTGATATCCCTATTTCCCCCCCCTTTCATTTTTAATTTCACGCATTTTATGCACTTTCAAGGGCAATTCCTGACCCTGCTACTGCCCTGCCTCTACCTGCTTTCATCTTTTCTGACTCTACCTGTTTCATATTCCACACCAGCGCCTTACTAAAAGAGAAACAGGAGTGCGGGAGAGAGAAGGGCAGAAAGACAGGAGGGCAGACAGTCAGAAGCAGATGAAAGATAGATAAAGATAGAAGCTGGCCCGGCTTCAGAAAAAAAAGCCTCCTGCCAGCTCTCTGTGCTCCACTCACCAGATTTCTCTTCCTGCCTATCCAGAATCCCTAATCTTGCGTGTTAACAACCTGCCAATAGGGCCGCCGTCCTCATGAATAAACATATGGGGAGTGGAGCATGGCCCCGCAAACATGACAGCCAGCGTTACCGTGGAACAGCGAGCACGCCTATAAAGCATCCCTGGGGCTTGCCTCAGAGTCAGCCCATCACTTAACGCTCTTTTCCACTTCTGAAAATGTCGCCGCCTTCAATCGACAGGCTCATGATCTTTTAATAATGACGACAGGTAGCAAATGGCTGGAGTGCTGACAGCTGGTTAAGTGACTCTGCGTTGGGGATGGCTGGGCGGCGTCAGAGGGAATCAAAGCTGTGGCTCGGCTCTAGCATCAGACAAACAGTCCAAACTGGGTTTGTTTTCCTCATCTGATATGATAGACTACGACCTGTACAGGAAACCCGCATGCAAAAAAAAAACAGCTATTAAGAAGGTCTCACACTGAAAGAAGGATCTTTTAGAGTTTTAGTTTCTCATGTTCGAGAGGCTTTTTTCCCACCCATAGTGATAGATTTGGGAGAATCAGTGATATATTAGTGCTGGCTATCAAAAAGCCATGCTTGAACCCTGCTGAGGTAATCACCTTTAACAGGATGTGGCCGCAGCCTCTTCTCCAACCCAACGTCTACTGGAGCCAGACAGGTCAGGCCTCTGAAGCCAGTCCCTGACTGCTGAAGTCGTGCTCCACTTGCCTCCACAGGCTGCATCTGCCACACTCCTCTGTCACTCCCTCTGTCCTTTCCAACTCCTCCTGCCCTCTCCCCCCTCCCCACTCCCCCGAGCTGCTGAAGCTGCCACATGCACTCTGTGTGTGTGCGAGAGCAGCACTTTTGACAGGGTGACTGGGCCGAGTGCTGCCCCAAGTCGTCAGTTACTCCAGCGCCACATATACAGCAGCGCACGGGGCGCCCGATGAGACAGTGAGACAAGATCACGTCTCCGCCACCCTCCCTCCATGATCCCTCTCTCTCTCGCTCTCTCTTTCCCCCTGCCTCTCCTCGCCACTAAGCATGCTTCTCTCTGCGACACAGGAACACCTTATGCATTATTAAAGACACTTTTCCTAAAAGGCTGCGAGCACATTATTCTGCAACCACAGTGACATGTCTGGATACTCAAAATGTCCACTTTAGCTCTAAAGAATGGGCTCACCCAGGTAGCTCTTTCATGCTGGAAATGTAGGCAGGAATAGCAACATGGTTTAAAGTGACATCTGCTACCAACCCCACGAGAGGTGACTCATTATTACCTGTCATTATTTCATAGGATGAGTAAAATAATAAGATAATAAGAGTGCAATCCCAATTACAGAGGCCGTAAAAATGACTATTGATTGTGACTGGGAGTTGCAACTTGAGCTCTAATAACACCTCATCCAGTTTTGAACTTCAAATTCAAATCCATTCAGGATGTGCCTTAGCCCTTAACCCGTCGTGTTTAATGATATTAGTAATCAAGATGTCCTAATAAGAATAATTGCTAGGTATTATCCGATACAAGGCCAAGATGAATCTTTTGGATCTTTTAGATTATAACTATTATGAAAAAATAATAACTTAGGAGCATGCACCGCCACGGACATTTTGTAATAATATCTGTCCCACCCACAGGGCTATAAAGCACAAAGAAGCATTGGAACAGTGAAAGCATACACCAAACACAAATCTTACTGTAACAGGCTGCTCAAACAGTGACGTATTGAAGGCAGGCCCACTGGCTGCAGCATGACACAAATGGTATTATGCGTGATGGATAGGCAACGATTAGGTAATAAATTCCACCAGGGGGCGCCTCTAAAAATGACCTAAAGACATGCTGTTAAGTTTTGGATGCTTTCAAAACCGCCTCATTGTAAATGTAGTTAGGTCTTCCTTTGTGGTTCTGAGTGTCATAAAAGTTGTGTATGCTGTTTAGAAGGGAGGGAGTCACACAACTATGCCCACTGCTCATCTGTTCATTACAGAGAGAGATAAATGAAGCCAGGCCAGAGTTAAGTTACTTCCAACGACAATTAGCAGCCACTTTAACGCAGGAGTGTAGCTCCAACACACCGAAAGTAAACTTTACAAGCAAAAGGAAAAACTTACATGTCTTGTACGGGCTTGTCCTCTTCCCCGGCTCTTTAACGCCGTTCAACAAGTTCAGAAGCAGAATGAACATGAATGAAGAAAGAAGCTCTTTAAGATGCGTTGCTTAACGGGAATGTGATGAGTACGCACGTCAGACTCTGAGGAATCGCTGCACACACCATTTCGCACTCTCGTTTGGCGACCGAAGGGGGGGTGAGGGAGGGAGGGGGGGACGATCAAGAGGATTTTCCTGCCACTTCAAAACAAATGACTGATCACCGTCCTGAGGGCTCGGTCAGCACCGCGCCGGGCGTCAACAGGAGGATTTCTGAGCAGGAGCTGCGGTGCCAAAGTGTCCATCATGCTCTCTCCAATTGTCATTCCATCACGGCGTCAATCTGAGGCACAGTGATGTCCGCAGAAAAGGAGAAAAAAAACACTTCTGCAAAAGAAAACTTTGACCTGCTGGCGTGCGTCCCTCCTGTTTATGCGCCGTTTATAATTCCTTCATTTCCAAACAGTCCTGCTAGCGGATCTCAGCGAGAATCTCGTCCCAACTCTCACCTCTGCCTCGCTACGAATAGGTTAGCAGACAATCAACTCGGACAAGAATCGCACCAATTAGACTGAGAGACGGCCGACGAAATCCGCTCTCGTCAACGCACCTTCTACTGATGGTTTCCCGGAAAGGCACGGCGCACCCCCGACCGCCCAGACGGAGATGACGGGGAAGATATTGCGCTCCTAGGCTCTATTAGATGAGACGCACACTCAGCTTGTTTCCCCTCCCACGCACACCTATGGTTTCCCTCCCCACCCCTCTAGCCCGTCTCCACCTCGCCACCCACATCCACACACAGGCGCGCGCACCATCCTCTTTTGGGACCCGTTAGAAACTCAGGAGGGAGGATGATCGCCGGTAGTTCAACCTCTTCTGGTGGAGTTCACCCGAGTCGCCTGATCGCGTTAAATTATCTAACAAATGCGCGCATTAATAGTCTCAATGGAATTATTGCAACCGGATGACAATAGATGGAGGGATATCTCTGACTCCCAGTGGGAATTATTAATGCGCAGCCAACCAACACCGTGTAAAGAAATCATTATTTTTCACAAGACATTTAAAAGTGTTACTACGTTTGTTTCTGTCTCCTCAGCTGCCCAATCCGTCCTGAAGGGCTCGAAATGCCACACCCTACTGCTTAATAAGGTGTATTACTAATCCTTACATGTATCTAATAAAGTAAATGTCATATTTGAAGTATTTGTAACAATTCAGACGAGTGCGTAATTGTTCCAAAAAGTGTTTTAACTCTATTATGTAAATAAACAAGGAGCGTACCCGGGGTTTAGGTAGTTGCACTATCATATCCTACTTCAGCGAGTTGTTTCAACTCCAAATATGTGTAAATAGAGGAAGTGTGCATAAAATAACTAATAGGAAGGTGTCACTGCAGTGCGAAGGCAAAGGTCCTGTTGTGAAAAAGCGTTCAACTGACTAGAGATAATTGGGCAATAAAAATATAATATATATATATATATATATATATATATATATATATATATATATATATATATATATATATATATACAGTATAGGAGAAAGGGGGTCTTGCATTTATTATAATATCACACCAAAACGCACAGTTCTGCTGCCATGAACTCATTTGTTTTCTAACTGACTGGGACATCATTTGTGCTTCACCCTATGCATTCAGATTGCACCGTCGCTCACAACTTAATTGATTACCACAAATAGTGAGATGAGAGAGAGAGGGCGTTAGGTGGGAATCAGGTCATGACACTTGGCGCACAGGTAAACCTCACAGCAGGCTGACAAGCCTCTACACAGCTGAATGTGCCATGCTTACAGTGTGTATGCAGCATCTATAGGCCCACAGAGGCCCTATTAACCACCGCACATATCCCCCTGACCCACGTTGGTGCATGTAATATTCAGTGGTATTACCAGAAAAATAGAAATAAAGCCGGACCTCACAGAAACGCGCGCCAAAGCCTTCTAACGAGATCAATATTGTTTTAAAAAGATGAGATCGTGATAAAATATAGTTATCCAGGGTGAGAGAAAAAAATCAATTGGATGACAAGAGGGCTGCCTCCGTGTTATCTACAAATGACAAGCTGATGGCTGGTTCACAATGTGGAATGCACAGTCCCCATACCGCCATGGTTCTGTGCGCCCACAGCGCGTCCATGTGTCCTTTATAGCCTTGTACATACAGGTGAGTTATGCATAGCATTGTAAGCAGTTTAGTGAAAGAAAACAAAACAGCTATTTCCTTTACAGAGTCTGGAGACTTCACATTTAAAGCTACACCTGATTTCTTTCCTTTTTTTTGGAATCGCACCAAACGGCTTTTGCTGATTAGTGCATCCCCACGCAGAAAAAGCCCGAGCGCTGAGTGGAAGCAGACAATGACAACCAAATAATAATAATAATAATAATAATAATAATTAATAGCATCTGTTCTCAAAATACTCGGAGGACTTTCTCTAATCACGATGCAAAATTTGGCCACCCACTCGCTGCGCGTGGCAGCGAAGCTTCAAAAGTTTACGCGCTCCGGCATTCGCATGGAGATGAATGAAGTGAAAAGAAATCAGCTGCCGGGAGCTCTTACCTTGGTCTTTAGTGCTTCATACCGCCGATGACAGCCGGCCATGTCGCCTATTGCAGCCCAATAAATCCGCTTTAAAACGGGACATGTTAGCGCCGCGCAGGAACCGTGGACTCGCCGTGGAAGCGACCAGCTTGTCTCCGCCGCTCCCGGGGAATGGAGGAGAGAGCTCCGGGTACCAGCGCAACGTCACTTCTACCAGGACACACAAGCAGAGGCGACAGGAGAACAATCGCCACGCCAGGTGTAGGGATTTTTTTTTTTTTTTTTTTTTTACAAAAAGTTGTTTAAAATGAAGCGGATGACAGAAATAAGATTCCAAGTGGCTCCTCAGAAAGAGCCTCAGAGACAGCGGAGAGGGGCCCCACTCGCTGCTCTCAGACACAGTGAGGCGGCCAGTCTTTGACAACTGACTTTCACCTGAAGTTCATGTCTCTGCTGAAGCCTGTGAGCCGCAGCTCAGTGCAACCGTGAACAGAAACATCTGTAACTGGTTAGATGATCTTAAAAAAAATCGCCCAGTTACATTTGACCACTAAAATCCATTTTATTGTGACAAGTCACTGAGATCACAAGCAAATGGGATCATCAGCAGTGGCATTAGTGGCAGGAATTCTGGGAACTCTATTGCATTGCTTTATGGCATAAGGGGAAATGCTGCATCACAAAAACAAAAGGAACATAAGACTTGCAGGGAAGACTGATGGTAAAATAACTTCCTAATGATGTAAAACCGCCTCCCCTAGACACAGAAAGCAAAGCGGATTATGGTAAACATGTAGATTTTGAGCAACCACTGCCAGATAGAGGCTGTCACTCTCCTTGATCACGCTCTTGTTTAGAGTCATTATTCAGAGGTGTAGCAATTGATTTGTCAAAATATATTATCGACGTCTAAATGGAACATTGGCAGATCTCTGGTACAGTAAAGGAAACAACATTACCACAGTGGAGGGTTTAAGCCAGAGAATCAGTGGATACAGCCAACAGAAAGACACAATAAAGAGAAAATAAATAAATAAAGAGACTATATATCAAATCCCTTGTGAATAGAAAATGGGATGCCAGTTGCTCACTCACTTTCTGAGCAGTTCCAGCTGAAAAGGTGGCAGCATCTGAGCCAGTAGGTACATTTTGAAAGCCATACATCTCAACAACAAGCCAAATTGAGTTTATTGTCGGTATTTATCCATAAAGCCGACCAAACCCAGCATATAACAAGCACAAGAACATGATAATCTGGTTTTACAGGGCAGTTCAGATTGTTTTAAACTCATGTTGAACTTTATTAGTGAAACAGTGGACAGGTTAAGGATCCAGCGCTGTTGAGACAGCTCTTCACACAGCTGCCTTTCTCTCTCGCTGTCTCTTTCTCTCCTCTGTGAGCCCAAGGGCGACTTGCCTTACACGGACCTCTTTTTCTAAGTCACTCAGCGACAGGAAAGAGGAGTGCACAGTGGAAAGCTACCAAAGAACAAATTCTCTCTTATTGACTCAATGCAATGACAGTATAATGTGTTTGCTCACAAGACATTTTCAAAGTTCATCTGAAGATTGTAAAGCGGTTTCTACATTCTTTTCTTCAAGGCCTAAAAACACTACGCTCAGGCAGACGTTGCTCTCTGAATGAAACCGGACACCGATAAAAGGTGAAGATCTTACACACCAATAGGTGTCTAATGTGTGTTAACAAGGTGTGGTCAGACTGTGTCACACAAGATGTGCTAGAGGTCAGATCGGAAAGAGGATGCGTTTGAATGTAAAGGATTATCCACCCACACACCCAAACACACACACACACACACACACACACACACACACACAGACCGTGTGTCTTCCAATCCATCCTTAGGTTCAATAGATCCCTCTTTACTTAGAGACCGATACTCACGTGACCCCGTATCACCTCCCCCCTGTGTGTGTTGTTAAGTTTGTTTTTTTGATTTTTTTTCATGCTTGTCATATTTCATGATGGTTATTAGAAAATTGATGGGTCAAAGCTGTCTTTGCACATCCCTGTCTGGCAGACGCCAGGCACAGTGGTATTGGATTTTGTATGCCTGTTCAATGAAGGGTAATGTTGCCTTCATCCAGAGGAGTGTGTATGTGTGTGTTAGGAGGGGGGCAGCAGGTTAATACTGTATTGTATATTGGTAAATATGGTGTTTAAACTGGTTTCTCAATGTAATCTCAATTTCAATATTCACTACATTGTGATGTGTCAATATCATGATGCACAATTAGTGAAATATTGATGCATAATGTGTAATTAAGGTTAGCGTTATAGCTAGTTTTAAATATGTCATGTACTGCTAGTAGTTAGTATGTAGTTAGTAGTTTAATATACAAAATTGCATCCATCATTTATAAACTGATCATACCTTTTGTTTGTCAAATCTTAATCTAATAAGACATTTGCCCATAAATTGTACTGAATAGGTGGAGTATAAAGTAACATAAAATGGAAATACTCAAGTAAATTACAAGTGCCTCAAAATTTCTCTTAGGTACATTACTTGAGTTTTTGTATTTAGAAACTTTTCACCACTGGTGCTGCTGACTTTGGCAAATACATCAGCTGGTAAAAACTTCTTATATGCAAAAATGGTGATGGGTAAAAATAAAAATCGAAATGATTAATATTGCATTGCATGAATGTCTACATTTTAGAGAAGAGTCTGGTGTGGATTTGTTGATGACTTTACCTGTATAGAGCTGAAGAGACAAACAAAAGGGATGTGTCCTGGTTGCATGGTACGGACAAGGCGAATCAAGATGGTGGCTGCAGAGCTGCTATCTTCTTTAACAAACTGCCTGACCATGCACAGCATCCTAACTTCTCAGACAAATACAGGGTTCACATTGCAATATGGGATACCTTTGAAGGACTGAATCAGGTCAGTCCCAGCACCTTTGTGCACCGGCTGCATTTGGACTTTGTGTCCAAGGTTTATCACGCTCCTTTCTGCCTGGCCCTAACCCTCCGCTCCAATCTGCTGCCTGCACACCTCCGCTGCTTATCCAATCCATCACGGTGTCCTAAACCCATAACCCGACTCACCCCACATTGAAATATCATATTAAGTTATAAAACAATACCTGAGAAGAATTACATAGAGGCATAATCCAAAAAGTGCATGATTGGAAAAGGATTAGTGGGGAGGAGAGGGGGCGGGGGAGAACGTGGCCGCACAGTTTGGTGGATTTGTACTTTGCTCACAGGCTGAGAGCCGTCTGCCTCGGGCTGATTGGGATGCGGGGCCATCCCGTTTAGATTTACGTGCCCCTGCGAGTGATTTGGGATTTACTTTCTTAACAGGCGGCGTCCAGATCTGTCCTTGTTGTATGCTGTGTGTCCGTCCATGAAGTCACGCCTCAGTGCTTTCTGCTGGATGCATTTGTGATAGGCAGTGGGTTCTTTCGGCTGAGATTTGCAGCTCAGGGCTAGAATAAAATACCGCTTCTCATTTAAATAAGTGTACTGTTTTATTACTGTTAAGAATAAATATAGGAACATACAGTGGGACAGAGTTATTTTGGGGTTTAGCAGCAGGCAAGGGGGTCAGTTCCTGTTGATAACAATAATGATGACAAATGGTCCGACCCCAGAGAAATGAAGTCAACCTCTCTGGGGGGTTGTCACCAAATTAGCTTTAGTCAATGCCACGCTCCCAAATTGTCCTCACAGGATATGCTGACAGAAATATTGGTTACTGTAAGCGAGGGTGGGAATTGAATCCTATTGGCTTGTTCGTGGTGTCATTAGCATACAAGGATGAATGACCGGCCATGATTAGATACTGGGCGCCACCGGAGTCCAGTCAGGTTTCAACAGTGATCGAAAAATGAGCTCCGTAGAAACACGTTCAATGATTTACACACACACACACACACACACATACACATACACAGACACACCCAGATCTGATGTGAAGAGGGAAGTTTATGATTCATACTGTATGACGACCCACAGAGACATTTTATATGCATGCTAATCTGGTCCCTAAAAAAAATCACAACAGGAAGAAATTACTGCAGGGATTGAAATGAGCTTGACATTACTGACCACTATCTCAAATCAAACCAAATCCCATTATGGAGATTTACAGTTTTTCTGTTTTAGTTGAAAAATACATAATTTATAACTTTTGTCACAGAGGGCACTATTTGATTTTAGCAAGAGGTGACAGCGAGGTATTGAATGTGGAGGTGAAAGACCCTGAGATTCATCACTTTTGGGCACCATTGATCTTACAATTTTTGTAATACGGTAAAAAGCCCACTATTGTACTTTTTCCTAAAGTCAGGTTATTACAGTCACTGATGCGAGTGCTGTTATATTTTAAAAGGAGTGCTGTTGAGATAGACATCAAACTGAATGTTCTAATTTTTTAGGCCAAGACAGTGGGAGCCTGGTAAATGGAGCCGATAGGATGTGGTCAACACAGATGTGAACAGCTGTACACCGTGTTCCCATCTTTCTAGACACCGACGAACCCATATCACCATTGTCACTTGAAAACCACATAACTGCAAGTTGTGTATGTCTTTGACATGTGCCTTGAGCTTTACATTGTCACATTGTCGTCTGTAGAGAGTTAATTGAAATCCTTCCTGTGACCGCTGTTGTATATTACAACTCCATTGGCAATCATCAAAAGCAATAAAAAGTGGTTCTCTGTTCTTCGTTCTGCTCTGCTCATGCATCGCCAAGTGTCTACAGATGTTGGATACTGTGTACCACTGTGCTTTGCTTTTTATTACTGCTGGGGTTATATTGTACACCATTGTATTTGTATGCTTCTGCAACTGAACGTATGTGTGAGCGAATATAACTGTGTGTGTGTGTACAGGTGTTCCCAGTGGTCAACTGTTCTATAATGAGTCTCTTCTTGGGCTGGTTCCTCCTTATCTATGTAAATACAGAAGAGAGAGATGAAACAGATATGGCGTGCACTCTCACATGTTCTGTAGACAGCAGTTTCTCGCCTTATGTAGCTCAGTATAAATTCATTCAGGAAGAGCTAACTTTTAATCGATGCACTCCTAAATCAATTTGGCTGTTATCCTAATAAATGTATATTTGACCATGCGTATATAACTGTCGCATATCTGCAACTAGTCTCTTCTGACTGAAATGTAGCTCAGTGTGAATCCTTTCAGGAAGACCTCACTCCTCATCAATGCTCTACCTAACTCGAATCAGCTGTTAGAGGCGTTCACCTTCCTGCTAAACCAATCAGAATCGTACACAGTCGCAACGCTGCTTTATAAAATCTGTTTCTCCCCCGTGCTATTCAGCTATCGTTGCAGGCAAAGAATCTAACCCTCCACCCCCCTTCCTCTTCCAGTCATCTACTCCAGCTGACTGGTCCGGAGCCTCCTTCAGTCTGGTCTTCAGGCTCCTTCGTCGCCCCCACCGGTGTCTAGATTCCATCGGGGGGGGTGATGGTTCTCTACCCCTACACATATATACGAAATAGTTGTACAGTGATGGAGTCTAATCGCCAAAGACTTTGTACATTTTATTGAGCTGTACAATAACTTCATTTGCATATCTGCAAACATGTCTCTCCTGATTGAAATAAAGAAGTTGGGCTAAACACAAATATGTTATGCTTTTGTAGCGTGTGACACTTGTTTTAGCCTGTTTATGTTGTATGTGTGTATCGTTGTAACAATGTTTTAACGTTGCCTTTACAGCCAGGTCTCTCTTGAAAAAAAGTTTAAACTCAATGAGACTTTTATCTGGTTAAAGTGAGAGAAAAATGCTTTGATTACAACACATCTAAATTCTAAGACATGACAGTGAGGAGCCATGTATCTGGGGGAAAAGGAATCTCTAAGTGTAGTCTTAATCTTCATCATCAGTACACTTGGGCTGAATCTCAAGTCTCTTATTTGATAGCTTCTCACTCCTTGCTTGAAACAGAAGTTGTAAAAGGTCATCTCTACATTATTATTCCTGCCCCGTTGGCGAGGAGCGAGGATCGAGGAGGGATCGAGGAGGAGCTATGAGCGAGGATGCAAAAGAGCAACCTTCCAGGAAGACGTGCAGCTGCAAGCCGTTTCTAACTCCGCCCATACAGCTGGCAAATTCATGTGACACTTCAGAGGAAAGGAAGTCCCATCTCTCTAAAACCCATTTCCTCATTTCCTCTCTCCTCGCGTCTCTCCCGTGCTTCCTCGGTGGGACGGACTAAGATGCAAGGAAGGGAAGCAAGTGAAAGAAAACAATTGCATGCAATGTAACAACATGAACGGAGACACAGGACAAAGACTTCATGCGGATCAAGCAGACTGTGATCAAAGACCACTTTGACTGAGTTCCTTGGATATGTGAAGATTTTGACAGAAGGTCAACAGTCTAAAAAAGGACATGCATAAGAAAAGATGATGCTGTCATCTAATGTTTTTGGTTGGATGAAACCAAAACTGAACATCGGGCATAATGCATAGTGCTCAGCATTGAAGCAACAATATATAAAACCTGGCACAGAACGCCAAAGACCTCAGACGGGGTGTTCCAACAAGACCTCAGGCATAAAGGCTGGCCAAACACAACACTGAGCCCAAAGTTTAGATTTGTGTAACAATTTAAAGTTCATTCATGTAAAATCATAGATGTTTTCTGTCCAACTTATAGCCTGACGTCATCATACTCAGATTCTAGTCAGAACATGAGTCTGATACCGCTCCGTTGGGCTGTGATTATGGGGCGTGTATCAAAATGCCTCTGCACTCAATTGGATAGACCCACAACCAATCAGAGCAACGGAGTACGTGACAAATGTTGAACTTTTACCGAATCCCGTAAGAAGGCCGGCAAAAACATCTTTCCGATCGACAAATGTGCTGATCGCGTTTTTTTTGTTCCTCTTTTAAAATGAATGCACTGTCTTTGATCTATCTTCTATAACAGACGCGATGGCAGAATCTACACATCTCAATTCTCTAGTGGCAGCCGTCTTTGTTGTAGACTAACTCAACCCAAACGCTCTTTGGTGATGTGGTTGATTACATTACTGTTGATCATCTGTCCATCATCGTATAACGCCTGCCCTGACAATTTGATTGGTCCGAACAGCTCTGGTTTGAACATAGTTGCTCCACAACGGATCAAGTCCAGACCGCACTTCCCGACCTCAAATGTTGCGGGCGGGGCTAAGTTGGGCTGGCATCCCGGCTATCCAACTTACATAACGTTGAACAAATCTAAAAAGAAGAAAGAGAGAAAATGCTAGGCTGACACAATCTGTATACAGTAAAGCTTCATATATAATAGGGGTGATCCGAGTCCCCGGCTGAAACGAGTATCCGGTACGGATAAAGCACTTTTGCCGAGTACAAGTATTATACGAGTAATATGAGTCAATATCCGTGCTCGGATTGAATACAACTCCTCAACTGGCCGCGCAGCGTTCTGTGATAATCACAGCGCGCCCCCGCCTACAAACCCGCTCGGATCAATCACACACACAGAACATGGAGAAATGCTCTCTCTCTCTCTCTCTCTCTCTCTCTCTCTCTCTCTCTCTCTCTCTCTCTCTCTCCCGCTCCGTCAGTCAGTCGGGTCTGCGGATCTGTTCCGTTAACGTTTAGGGTTTCTTCAGCTTCAGGTTTGTTTTTAACTTCGGTTTGTAGTCCTTACATAGTAACCAGTACATTTCTGGTGAACGTGGGGTTTGTAGTCCTTACATAGTAACCAGTACATTTCTGGTGAACGTGGGGTTTGTAGTCCTTACATAGTAACCAGTAGATTTCTGGTGAACGTGGGGTTTGTAGTCCTTACATAGTAACCAGTAGATTTCTGGTGAACGTGGGGTTTGTAGTCCTTACATAGTAACCAGTAGATTTCTGGTGAACGTGGGTTTCAGACGTGCTGCTTGGTTTAAATGTGACTCCCGTTGTGTCTCTGCCATCGGAGATTTTTTTTTTTTTACTGTCAGCATCCCCCCGCCCCCTCTCTCTCTGTGTCTCTCTTTTACTCACACACACAACACACAACACACACACACACACACACACACACACACACACACACACACACATATACCTTGTGTGGAAATAAAAGAAATAAAAAAAATAAAAAAGAACCCAAAACAAAAAAATCACACTGATCCTAAAAAAATAAAAAGTTAAAAAAAGAAAGTTATATTGATGAAAACTCTTGCTCATTACATTTTACTTCATAATTGCAACCGCATGTGTTGTATTCATTGTTGCAAAACGTTCTGTATATAGTTTGTTTGTTACCATGACAACACCATTGATCTGAAGCTCGATGCTGTCATGTAAATAGTTTTCTAATCAGCAATAAATATAAAAAATTTTATCAACTCATATCAATTGCATGCTTAAATAACATACCGGTTAAAGCCCCGCACATTTCAAGACAACCCGACCCACTTCCGGGTTAACTCTGACCACTTCCGGTTTAGGCCCCGCCCAGTCCGAGTACGGATACGGATACAGATAATTCATGTGGTAAACAGATACAGATACAGTACAGATAATGCTGTACTCGCTCATCCCTAATATATAACCAGAATATAAGATGATAAATATAATTCTACAGAAATCGGATTAAATTTACTATACACATGACTTTATTCCTACCCATCATGTCTTTGATTTAGATTCTAAAGGCAACGGCACATATTGTGAGTCCAGTTCAGCGAGTCCTGGACTGTGCTGCCTTTCAGTCTCGTTCAACAGTTTTGCATTGAACAATGAGTCTTGAAATCAGTTAGATTAAGCACATTGTCTATTGATTGGCCCCTAAATTGCTGTGCAATACAAGACAAATAATCCTATTCCAACTTTTAACACTTGTTTCTAATGGTTTCCAAACCATTTCAGGCAGAATTGGATCACAATTAGTTTAGCATTTAGCAGCCAAGAGTGGCCATGCATGCATGAGCGTGATTCTGGGCTTAACGGTGGCTGCCTGTGCTGCATTTGACATTTCCATTCACTGGACACCTTCCTTTGTGCTGTCTCCGGGGCTTTTTCTTCTTCAGGCACTTGTAGGAGACATTTCGCCACTGTACATGCACATGAGGCCAGATGCAAGTGTAGAATTTCATTTGAATGAAAAGCGTAGGGATTTTTTTCTGTCTCTCACCGACACAAAAGCGCTTCTTTGGCGACAAAGAAACTGAAAGACCATCATACTGTACACTGTATAGCCCTTTCACAACAGGGCAATGACCCAGGAAAAGAAAATCCTGTTTGACATTTGACAACCAGGATCTGACCTTGGTCGGATGTGGTTACAACCAGCGCTTTAAGTCAATCGGACTGCTTGACTTTTGAATGAAAGAGTGTAGAACTGTTGTGACTGCAAGATCTCAGCCATAAACTGTGAAGTTAACATGATCTTAGAAGATTTTGTTCCATCAAAGAGTCCAAAAAAGAAAGAAAAAATACTGCAAGGTTTATGAGTATTTACTGCTATTGCAATGCCACTGATAGCCTGATGTTTAAACATGTTTCGGAAACCTGGAAGCCGATACTTACACATGACCAAAGGACTGGTATAATTTAAAAGGGAAAAAGTGGGTTATTCCCATGTCAAATTACTATGGGAAAATATCAATTTTCTTTTCCACTCCACAACGCTGTCATCTTACACCAAGCTAAGATTTGGAATCTGACATTCCAGAGACATCCTAACACTTTTCAATGTCTGTATGTGCTTTAATTGACCATCAAAAGTACTTGTTAGTTTAGACAAAAAAGTGCTCCAAAGGCTCAAGTAACGACTGTTACATAATGGAGCAGTATGTCCAGTTTGTTAGCTCCACATAGTGCTTTCTGGACACTACAATAGAGCTGAAGCTCACTACAGAAATGCATTGATTTCAGTGTGCTGGGACAGGAGAGACTTCACGGAAGACTGCTTTCTTCTCAATAGGTTTCTACTGTTCGTGTGTTCTCGCTGATCGCATGCATCGTGAGTTTGATGGCTGTACTGTTTATTGTTTGGAGTTGCTGTCACCGTACACAGCAACTGAGGCTCTCCTGTGTTAAGGCACTGATGGTTGATTTCCCCGTTAAATGTTTTAAGCACGTCTCCATGTTGTGTAGTCTTTGCTTCACAATTTGGTTTCAATACGGAACTAATATCTCACACAAGCCTCACGATCAGGATTAATGGCGTTAAAGTGCCAAATGTTGCACGTCAGGAAAACCATTGAGGACAGTTTTACACTTCACTGGTTCAAGTCCCCATACGGACCAAAGTAGGGTGGTGGACTGGTAGCTGGAGCGGTGCCAGTTCACCTCCTGGACACTGAACCCCATATTGCTTGGGGCGCCTTTCCATGGGCAGCCCCCCCACTCTGACATCTCTCCATTTAGTACATGCATAGGTACTGAGCATGTGTGTGTAATTCAGGCCCATGTGTAATGTAATATGTAATAACAACAGAGTAAAAACATTGTAATTTATTGTAAGTATACATTATTATTTTTTGTTTTTATAAGAGGCTTACGGGGTTTAGATAACTTTAGCCTTTCCTATTCCTTGCGACCATAACCAACAGTTAATCAGCTTGTTTTATGTCATTCTGAAAAGGCAGTGAGCAACGTGAGTATTCTATCAGCTGTGGATGTGTGTTTTTTACTCTCGCTCGACTCAGAATCTGGCCATGTAGTTAAAGAAAGCGGATGCTAGATGTTTGCAGTTTGAATTGTGATTCATCCATTATTCCCTTTTTCCTATCCTGACAGACAATGCCCTTGATTTGTAGACACGATAGCCTGTGATTAATTTCCAATGTGTTCATTACAGAGTTGGTTCACATTTGTACTGATGACACTGATACAAACGAACACCATATTTCAAATGATGATGGGGTGTGAAAAATGAATCATCATCTAACATTTTCAGGAATCTATGTGTATTTATTCACTGCCGTATAATTAGAACGTGCTTTGTGCATCAAGACTCGTTCACATCTTATGGCTTGAATTCAATGCACACTGAAATACACTTAATCAGCACAGTCCACAGTGTCTACTTTAATTACATAATGGTTTAATTACCATATTGTCCTTGTTTTGACTCGGGAATAACACAAATATCAAAAGTATCATCTAAGTGAAGTTTTTATATTTGTATCCAATCTAGTGTTACAAATACTTCTAAAGAGAAGTACAGGAGTTTTGTGGGTCAATGCCAATACTGAAATGCTAATCGTGGGGTGGGGGTATGGTACAGTTGTATGTGCCCTTGTATATTTTTTAATGTGGCTGTTTTATTTGTGTTTTTCTTATGACTGTTAAAGGCCCTTCTAGAAACGGCATTAGAAATCAGCAATCGCTATAAATGTAAATGTGCTGTATTTATATAGCGCTTCTCCAGTCTTAACAACTGCTCAAAGCGCTTTTACATCTACAGGAAACATTCACCATTCACACACATTCATACACTGTGGCCGGGGCTGCCGTACAAGGTTCCACCTGCTCATCAGATATACATTCATACACATTCACACTCCGATGCGCAGCACCGGGGGCAACTCGGGGTTCAGTGTCTTGCCCAAGGACACTTCGACAATGACTGCAGCGGCGGGGATCGAACCATCAACCTTCTGATTGGCAGGCAACCGCTCTACCACTGAGCCACAGCTGCCCAACTAGGCCGCCCAACTAACCATTTTCAATAACTGCTGTGATGCTGCACACAGGAGACATTTGTTGTTCTAGTGTCTATGTGACAGCACTCGTCTGGATCAAGGACAGCTCATATCCAGGATAATCGCCGGGAATTCCCTTTGGTAAAAAACAAAAAAATGAGCTAGCGAGCTACACGCTGAAAATGGCAGGTTTAGGAGAAAATTTAGATCACGCAACAAGGCAGGCCTGCTTGATTCTTTTGGGGAATGGCCGTAAAGATTTACAAATAATATATTTACGGCGTTGACTTTCTAACTGTGATGTTTTGGGACCGATGGTGGGAATGTGCTATTGACAAAGTACACAAGGCGATACCCTGGTAAGAACAAATGATGTTTAACCGTGTATCCAGCTAATTTAAATACATTTAACAGTGTTACTGTCGAGTACCGAGACTAATAAATAAACGTGAAATGAAAAAATATGAACAAATTATATGATGAGTATTTATAAGTATTCATTTCTGTTTTATCATAATGATGCTGTTTTTTACATAGCCTACATTTTCATACAGTATTATTCATTTAGAAATAGTTACGATGTACCTCAATACAACCCAACATCCAGATTTTTATGATCAAATTCAGTGTTTGTAATAATGTCTTATTAGTGAAGCTGTACAACAACAGCTATTGTGTTGTGTACATGCTCATCATTCTTTCTGTAGTTAGCTATTTCAGTCAGGACTCATGACACATGTAACAGTCAAACAGTTTATTAGTCTGGTTTGCATTTGCTCAGTTCTCTTTGAAAAGCAGTTTCCCTGCAACACAATCCGCCAAACCCACTTCTGGAACGCTGACTCGGAAGTAGTAGAAAAAGTGAATCAGTGACTAATCAGTGGCCAGATAATGTGTTCTGTTAATCCAGGAGTGAGAAATTATTAAACGTAGCCAACAAATTATTAACTTTCAAAAAAAAAAAAAAAAAAAAGATTTATCCTTGATTGTTAATGATTAAAAACAACTTAGTCACTTACTGACAGCAAGATCCTTAATGGCCAGGAAGGAAATATTGTGTACAATTAATATACTTGTTGCTATTTTGCAAAATGCTGCAGTAGAATTCCAACTTTGGACAAAGTCAGGGGTGTCTGGCAACCACTGCCAGTGCGTGCTTGTTTTAAACCAAAAGAATGAGCCAATTTAGTTTGTTATTAAAAACTGAAACCAAGCCCATGTAAAACACGTCCTGCCTGACTGCAGCTGGTCCAAGTCAATATATCAGTCCTCATTTAAATACATCTTTCTCAGATCCAACACAAGATGAATGACTACATTAATTTAAATATCAGATGTCTGCAGCATGGCATTGGATTTATTTAAACATTTTTAACAGCCCAGAGCTGCACCCCTCTTAAAACTATTTATTAGTCAAGCGACTTTTTGTTACTTTTGATGGTCAAAACTGTTTCCAAGGCTTTTCCCCACCAATTATAATTATTATTAGACTGTTACAATAAATGATTAACATGATTAGAAGATTAATTGATTAGTTGGTCGATAGAAAAGTAAGTAAGCAACTATTTTGACAATTGACTAATTGTTTATGGGAGTTCCAATAAAAAAAAAAAAAACATGCCCTATTCCAGCTTCTCAGCTGTGAGGATATGCTGTTTTTCTCTGTCTGTAATAGTAATAACTAAGTACCGTAATTGAGTATTAAAAAATAAACAATTTTGGGGTTTTGGGCTGTTGGTCAATACGTTATGTATGTTCAGACATTTTATAGACCAAATTATTAATCGGTAGGATAATTACAATCCTACTCTTTATTACTGCAATGTTTTGGTATAAAATGGATCATAATTGCTATAAACTGAATATACAGTATGCAATACAAAAAACACATCTAATATATAAGGTATTAGATAGATCCATGTGTCCTCTTCCAATTTAGATGTAAAATGAACTATTTATTAAGTGTGAAAACAAACAAACACTACACAGCATAAGACACTCCAAACTAAGAACATGTACTGTAGGGGACATACTGGTTGTGTGTTTATGTCTACTCAAACTAAATTTGTTAAGACTTAAAGCTAGAGAGCTGGGTCAAAACGAGCATGTGTATGTATAGGCTAGATGTCAGCTGCAGTCCCAAGTGAGACCTAATGTGACATTATAGATTTATGGATTATTTACCACACTGGTCAAAAATACAGTCATCGGTCCACTTCTTCCAATAATCCCATTGAGCAGGTTGGGAGTCTTAGTGACAGATAATACGAGGACTAGGCCTTTGAGTGTGTTGCCTGGTGATTGAACTGTAACACTAAATGTTGTTGCTAAACTATGACTGAGCTTCACTGCTCCAGTCAGGGATGGAAAAAGTTTTGGACTGTCTTTTCTGCTCTCCTATCGTGTAGTCTACATGGACACATAAATGTCTGGCACTCTCCTCGGAGGGATACATGCTGATTTCTCCGGTAACCACCGTGTCTTGCACCACATCCACCGGAGCATCCAGGTACAGCACCGCCTGCTTCCAATGCGTCTCAGGTTTGAACGGGGACGTGGAGAGCACCAGCGCCTGCGGCTTGTCCGGGCAGGGGAAAGTGACCGTGAAGTAAACACAGAACGCGTTCACTGCCGCCGAGCCGAATGACTCGCATCTGAACTTGCCTTTCACCATCCGCAGCTCCTCCACGGTGACCGAGTACAAGTCGAGCTCGGCGAAGCGGGCCGGGTGGGACAGCACGTCCTCAACGGTCACCGAGTTCACAGTTATGTCGGAATTCATGATACATCTCCTGGCGAAGTCGGACATGGAGGACATGTCGACGCCGTACTGGTCTTTGACGGTGTACCAGAAATGTAAGCGGTCCTCTACCACCGGGTCGCTAATTGGTGCGACGTAGAGCTCGGCTTTGCTGGGCAGGATGATGCCGCCCGGCTTTAGCCACTTGTCGCGCGCGTACAGGACCGAATTGAGCATGGACTCGTGCAAGAGGGCATAACCCATCCACTCGCTCACTATCACCTCCACCATCTCCGGTAGGTCCACCGTCTCCACTGTGCCTCGAATGACTTCAATTTTGTCCTCCATGTTGTTCTGTTTCACTATTTTCACCGCCTGCTCTGCGATAGAGCAGGCTTCAACTGCGTAGACTTTCTTAGCACCGGCTTGGATACAGAAAATGCTTAGAACGCCGGTTCCTGCCCCGACGTCCAGTACAACTTTCCCCCGTATGGACTCACTGTTCCTTAGTATTGCCATCCGGTAAGTGTTCGTGCGGACTTGGTCCGCTATCATTTCCTCGTGAATAGTCACATCAGTATAGCTGTCAAAGTACAGTCTGTCCTGACGTGTTTTATCCAATTTTCTTTTCTTTACGACATGAGCCATCTTCTCGGCTCTTGTGTTACAACCTCACAGTGTTGTTGCGCTTCTTCCGCATTGTAAAATCTGGGACTTGTAGTTTCCCACCGCTCACAATACGAGAGACACATGTTTGAATAGACTACAATTCCCACAATCAAACAACAGTGACGCAGGGGTCGGGTTGCTGCATTCAGCGTCAAGGAGGAGATGGTACATATGAGCATCTGCTGTGTAGCAGCGAGCGTTGAACAAAATTCACGGCTGTTTAAGTGATAGGTTCAAAACAAACTGAAAAGTGCGCCTTTTCTATCATTTGAGACATTGATGCAATAATCCAAAATAGAAAAAAGCAGACAAAAAATATTTTTGGGATGACGGAACAAATATTTGGTTGTGCAATATTAACATGGACACTTATTTTTGGGAGATGTCTCTTGTAAAATAGTAGTATTTTCATACATTGCGCTACAATGGTTCAAATTGAAGACAGCTGTTTTTGGTGCCTTTAGCTCCAGTGTGTCTCTGATCTATGCTAAAAATACTCAAATCATTTCCACAATAAGTTAACATTTCACTAAACCACCATTGCTCTGTTCAGTAGCATTGATAGTGTTTCCTAAGAGAGCCGTTTCAGTTTGTGTTAACCATTACACATACAAGCAACTTTAAATCATAAAAAGAAGAGAATCATAAAGCAAACAAATAGAATCATAAAGCAGACCTCGTGCAAATGTAGAAATACTGACTTTCACTGTCACATACTCTGTTGATTATAATTGTATATGAATGTTTTTCTTCTCAGCCAACAAGTGCTCCGTGCACAAAGCTGGAGTCACCCCAACCTCTTCGTCATCACATGCTAAAAAAAGATATTTGAGTTGTAACCTGTTGCTTCCATTCGGGCATGCCAATAGCAAAGTCGTTTCATTTTAGTACTCTATAGTGCAACTTTGAGATTATAGAAGCCCTTTCTATTTTCCAGGCAGTAAGTTTCACTGTGCACCACATGATGCAAGATGCTTTATCAGATCCTTGATACGGTATCTTTTTGTCATACTGCCTTTCCGCACAACTGTGAGCATTTCACACTCCATAATTAATATAGGGTCCAATTCCAATCATCTATAGTACATATACTGTACAGTGCCAGTCCCATATAACACGCTGCACAACACAGCATGGCAATTACCAGTTCTGAGCTTTCCCCAAAGTTATGGCAGGCAGAACACAGCTGCCTGTGGCTCAGCTCTCCTCCCTTCTAGACAGTCCTATGGGACCCTCTGCACTCTGTTTCAGAGATCTTTGGCAAAAGATACTGGACAAATGAGCAGGAGCTGTATCCCATTCCACAAAGATGAGAAAAAGAGAGAAGGAAGCAGTAGTTCAAGACGCCCGATATTTTGTTGTTTTCCAGACTAGCTGTTAAAGCAAGAAGACAGCCCAGTTTAATGCAGAAAATGTGAAATAATAGCGTTGAGAAAAATAAATAAATATTAAATATTGCTGGCAAATATGTGTGTGTTTGTGTGTGAAGGGGTGTATGTGTGTGCATTCACATTAACATGCTTCTTCTAAATTTGGATTCAATGCTTCTTTTCAACCACAGGCACTACTGGGACAATGTGTGCATTTAATAATTCAGTCTTTTCAAAATGACATAGAGAAGAAAGCAGGGAAATAATTCTGCATGAACTGATATGTTTACAGCTTGAGTAATGGAAACAGCAACCATTAAGAGGAAATGAGACCTACCTTTGTAGTAAACATTGACTTGATATTCAAAGCTCCAGTTTCCCCTTTTGGATATATTTGATTTATGTTAAGCCAGAACCACAATAACACCAAACAGTATCTAAAGATGCAGTGTAATCCTAAAGTGAGCTAAATATCAAAGCTGAACACCCACAACCGACTGGTCAAAAACAAAATTGGACTAAGTGCGGAAGAGGAATAAAAATATACAACAGCATAGATTACTGAACCGTAAAATACAAGCCGTGGAATTTAGATTGCACTTGGCATAAGGCAATGTAGCCAGTAGACACAACAGACAGACAAGCAGCTGTTGGCCATGTTGTCATCCCCTCCTCTCAAGCTTCAGGTAGAACTGCTGCCAGGCCCACACACAGCCAACACCCAGCTCCCACTTAGATACCTGGCACGGTTTACCTTCATCCTACAAGGAAGTACATGAAGATGCTTCTGTATTCATGTAGAGAAAAGTCTGCTATCCAACGAGCTGTTACAGCATGTGTACCATAGCTGGGTTAGCATAACCCGATAAGATTATACTCTGATTGTGGGAAACAAGATTAAGATGTCTTTCACATTAAAAAGTGGCTATCCTTGACCAAGCGTATGATGCCTTTTAAATACAAATGTAAAACTTGTTGTGTTACCCTCCTTCTTATATTGTTTCTGTTTAGAGTATGTATATATTGTATATATTGTGTATATATTAGTGTGTATATTTCTGTTTTGGTTGATATGTATGTGTAAGCACAGTGTGAGTAACAATGCTCCAAAGACAAATTCCTCGTATGTGTCCTCATACCTGGCGAATAAAGCTGATTCTGATTCTGATTCTGATTCTGATATCCTTTTCAGGCTGTTCTCATGAACCATATGTACATATCACTGCAAAAATGAATGCTTCCACAGTTCTTTTGGCGCCTGAATGTTACCTCTGCCGACTTGTGTAACTTCTGTGACTTTTTGTTGTTTAAACTCCACTGCCTCGGCCGCTGAAAGGACCGTCACCTCGCTGTGCTCTGTACCCGGCTCACAGCCACCTGCTGCCGGCTAAATGTAACTGTAAAGACCGCTAAACTTAACTGTCAGAATCAGAATCAGAATCAGAAATACTTTATTGATCCCCGAAGGGAAACTCTGTGTTGTAGTTGCACAATATTATAAATAGAGTAGAAATACAAGAAATAAAGAAATATAAGGAATTGGATACGTACGGTATTTACATAAAGGAATGTTATTATACATTATTTACATAATTCACATAATTAAGGATTTGGAATGGTGAAAAGTTAAATAATAATAATAATGTGATAATGTGATAATAATGTGACCGGACATCACGGTTACTACTGATACAAATCCGTTCAATGCATTGTCCTTTTAGAATTTTCACCTCAACGTACAGCCTCGATAGTCTCTCCAGTTCCTAGAACTCTGAGTTTGTAAAGAAATCTTGCATGTTTGATGCCACTAGAACTTCAAATAAACTTCAGAAAATGTTCAAATTGCTATATTTTCTTCAGTGTGGATTTTAATTGCACTTTATTGATGTTTTACTTGATATTCAATCAACAATATTTCAATTCATAACTTACTGTAATTTGTCTTTTAGTCCACTACATTCGTACTGTTGATTTATATTGATGTATATTGTGTTTGTTATTTTTAAACTGTGTCAGGGCTTATGGAAAAAGCACTATTCTGAATTACAGACAAAAAAAGGTATACTCACATTATTATGAATACATTTATATACATTTATTAACTTTTTGATGGTTCAGAAGTTTTCCTCATGTGAATATTACCTCTTCTTTCTATATCATACACCACGCCTTATGTTAAGTTAAAGAAGGATGGGAAATATTCTGTTATTGATTTCTTAGTCTTGCATTGCCAGACCCATCTCCATGGCACTGCGGAGTATGGTCTGGCCCCTCGACACATACACTCCTTGATAGGAGAAAAAACACTCTAGGCTGTTTGAATTCCTTTAAACCAATCACAATCGTCTTGGGCGGCGCTACGCTCCGGACGCAGCAACCGTGGTTCTGCAAAATAGACTCGGGAAGGAACTTGATTTGGTGGAACATTTGCACCCCAAAAGAAAACGCCACATACAATATTACCTAAAGATAACTGTTCACACAATGCAGTAATGTGACATGTGCTATTTAAATTAGCAAGATACGTGGTTAAACGTAATTTGCTCTTACCAGTGTATGGTTGTGTGTATTTTGTCCACAGCAATCCCCGCCAACCGTCCCAGTTAGAAAGTAAGTGTAAACATATTCTTTGTCAATCTTTACAATCATTCTCCAAATCAACCAAGCAGGACTGCCTTGGCACAATCCCAATTTTATTAAAGAAATTGCCATTTTCAGCGTGTAACGTTAGCTTGCTAGCGAGGTTACGGTTCCTCGATGCGACCTACAGTAGTGTAACATCAACACAAAGCAAGCGGAAGGAGAGGGGCATCCGGCCCAAACTATCCGGTAAACTGCCGTCGATCCAGACTACTGTTCCATTGATGCTAACATGGAGGCTAACTTGGTATAAAAGTTTGTGTAACCTTAGCCTTCACACCCACCTTATGTCAAACTTAATCAGCGTTTTAACGTAACCTCTGAAAAGACATCACAGCGGCAATCCTATGATCTTTTGTCAGGATGATGGCAAGGTCAATAGAATTAAAAATGCATGTTCCATAGCTAACTATGAGAAATGTATGCTAAATGGTCCAGCGCTACCCAATATCGGGAAACGCAATATAAATGTAATGTAAAGATATTACTAGTGATAAATGAACAGATATTAAAGGGTACTCAGTTCTTGACTCAGACTTGCACATTACCTGCAGTGTAGTGAATGTACAGTAGATATTTATATTTACTTCACTTTGGTCTTGAGGAGCTGGAGTGTTTATTCATGGACAATCTTGAAACCTACTTTTACACTGACTACCACTTGACATCTTTACTGTTAATTTCTCCTCTGCTCTGATCGCCAACACCAGTCTGCTCTGAGCTCATCCACCGTTACTCTCTCTCTCTCTCTCTCGCTCTCTATCTCCCTCCACACACTCACTATGCACACAGCATGCACTGAGCTCTTCCCCAAAGGAGCTACACTACTCACGAGTCATCAGTTTCAACCCAGTCGTATGTTCTTCTCCAAGACGCACTAAATGTTCTTTCACATGGTTTTAGGATTGAGTATAATCTAGGAAGTGACCAAGGTCTAAGGGAGGGCAGAAGGGTGGAGATACCAACACCGGTATCGCCTCCCATACTGCCTTAAACGCTGGTATTGGTAAGTACTGGAGTTTATGCATCAATCCGATACAACGTAATAAAGCCCTACAGAAAATCTACGTTAAAGTAGTTTATTTATTTTCTTTTTCTGTTATATAACTGACTATCAAACTAGATATTAAAAGAAAGTTCTGTGGCATTTATTGTTTGTGTTTGTTCATGTTTCACACAGAGTTTGACCTGAGCCAACAAAGATAGAAATCATATCACATCCATACAGGGATAGTACTATACAGCTGTTAAAACGTTATAAAATATCTATAGTACTCAGTATCTGGAAGCAAAAAATGGTATTGGAGCATCTCTACAGAGGGGTGCTTGAGGGTGTATGTGTGTGTCCTTATTATTGTATGTGTGTCAGTGCCCCCATTTGTACCTGAAACATGTTGTGTAAATCCAGAGCTAATGCTGAAGGCGGGAGAGATGGTGGAGAAAGCAGCGCAGGTAAGGGCTGGTCAAGCATGGCGGGACGGGTGGTAGCACAATCACTTTGGACAATGAGGGGTGTCGTGGAAAAATCAATAGTCAGCTTTTATTTTTTTCATCTCCCGCCTCCCTCAAGCACCAAGATGTGTGTAGAATTCATGGTGTATGTGTTTGTCTGTGTCAAATGGAAAAAAAGGATATGATAGGATTTTTGCTATATAAGTAATGAAACAAAGAAACTGTAATACACAGAAAGTGAATAGATGTCTAAAGAGGGGGAAGCGCAGTCTGAGCTCCTTGTACTGGAAGCCCAGCAGCTGCTCTTCTTGGCCAGCTGCTGTCAGCATGCACAGCCTCATGGGAACTGCCTGTGTCCTGTCACTATTACTGGACCTGTCAGCTGCTGCAACAAACACACGCACACACACAATAACCCAACCTTGCATTCTTCCAGTAGATATGTACACACGCATGCATAGCGACCTGCACAAACAGCATGCAGAGGCCACTTCAAGACAATTCAACCCACAGTGGCATGATACACACATGCACATACTGTACATAATACATACGTGCACAAGTTTGTGCGCACACTGCCACACACAGCCATCAGTTTTGATGTCATTGTCACCCATTTGAGAGGAAGGTAGACTGCTCAGCAACAAATACAAAGGTGCAATGGCATCATATTGATTGTTCCCCGGGATCAATACCAGGCTACTTTGATATCTCACTCCCAGAGAAAGAGCCCAAATCCGTGAATGCTGGTGGGTCAAAACACACTTTTCATCTCTTATTCACATTCTTATTCATCTGTTTCTTACAGCAGACATAATCCATCTCTCCAAAAGAGAGTTTCACGCATGTATCCACCTGGATACCTTTTCCGGGAGTGTGTTATCTAGTTTCATGCTTTGACATCTACTTATTTGAACACAGTGTATGCCAGTACTTATCATTGGAAAAGTTATAACAGCCTTGTCTGTACAGCCCCCACACACCACACACACACACACACACACACACACACACACACACAAGCCTACCTGAGACCTTTCAATTGCTTCAACCACTCACTTCACAGGATCATGGTCTGTCAATCCGGAGCCCCGGTAATCAATTCATTAATTACATCCCTTTCCCTGCAGACTCACTTCCCTCATGCCACCCCAGTATCAGTTACATTACACTGCAATTAGATTAAATTACTAGGAACAACCGGCATGTGACAGCCGTTATGGCAGGTGGGGTATTATGCTGACTCCACGACAAACCCACTGCGCAATTTGTTAAGCGGAAATATTGTGTGTTTGTTAATGGAAGTTATTTGATAAGTACATAAATAAAAGAGATACTGTAATTGTCCCATCAGGATTCTGCAAATATCACGGAAGTCTAAGGGAGTGGTGCTGCTCAAAAATAATAGTTTACAATATCCCACAGACATAAAACAAGGTTTATCACCAATTACTATATAAAATATAAGTTCATTTATTTATCAGTCAAGGTCTGTGAGACACATTACGTCTTTAAAGGAATAGTTTGACATTTTGGGAAATACATTTATTTACTGTCTTGCAGAGAGTGAGATGATCGATCCCACTCTCATGTCTGTATGCCTATTATAAAGCTTGAGTCAGCAGGGGATTATCTTAGTTTAGTATAAGGACTAGAAAACAGCTAGTCTGGCTCCATCTAATATTAATCTAGCAATAGCTCAAAATTTGACAAATTAATATTATATTATAATATCTTGTTGAATCCTTTTTACATTTTTGTTTGTGAACACAAACAAACAATACGTTCTCATTAGTGAGCTACAGAGTGAGTATGAGATACAGAGGTAGTGTTTTTGTTAGAGAAAATCCTGCATATTTTTACAACTTGTTCATTTTAGATGAATCATAATTCCACAGCAAAGCCAGCCTTCTATTGTAAATTCCTAATAATGAATAGTGAAATCCTGCTGGGGCAAATATATGCAGACACAGGTTTTCTAGTTAGGTGCCTGGGACTTTGTGCTCTGGAACCAGTTGTGTTCTGTACGAGGCAGGATTACCTGATAATCCTGTTTTGTACGTGAGACTTTGACTCCTCTTCTACTTCTACAATAACATTAGGACGAGGACTATGGATCACCAGCGAGCCGCACCAACTGCAGACCACTAAGGAATCAATTCTGCCCCCATTCCTTTTTATATGAGAAGTGATTCACTTGTGTTGCAACGCTGCACGCAACATGAGACAAAGGGCAAAATACATGAGATGAAAATCCAGTCAACTTCATGCAAATGCATGTTGTGTTTGCCATGGGAGGATCAATCCATTTGGCCAAAGAGGATGACATTTCGTGTAATGCTTCTTGCAGCTTTCACACACTTTCTCAAGAAAAGGAAGTTAGACTTGCAGGAGCCCTTTCTCTCTAGCTGTGGGGATAGCAAAGGAAGGAGCCAAGTGTTGCCAATGGATTAACACAAGCGAGTAAGACATATTAACTCGAAAAACTCAAAACTCAATTAAAGGAAACACTGGAAAAATGACTAAATAATCAAGTGAGACTTCTCTCAGATAAGATAGACTTTATTAATCCCACAATGGGGAAATTCCTGTGCTACAACCGCTCAATAGAAAATGTACACACATCAGGAGAAAAAAATATACAGAAAGTATTCTAAGAAATAGCTCTAATAATAGAGCTTCCACGTGACCCTTCAGAGGGATAATGGAAGTAGACTGATAATCTCTTATGTAAGTTACAACTAGGCCTGGAGATTCTCACAGAGGAGAAGCAACAAAGTTGAGTGGCTGTCCTGACCTCCTGAAGATTGGAAATGTATTAAATTAAAAAATGAATAAATTGTGACACTTAACAGCCAAAAGCTCTGACATCTGGTTTCTTTCAGCAGACTCTGAGACAAGTCACTGAGTCCAACCAGTTTGACACTGTGTGCTTTTAAGCACAGAAAATGTATTTTTGCCAGTAAAAATGTACATTAATTGATATGCTTTGTTTAAGTAACCATCTGACAAGTACTGAAGCTATGTTTTCTTTACTGTAAAACCATGGAACTGTGTCTATAGAAACTGTTAAAGATACATTTAATAAGAAAAAAGCATGCCATGTGTTTTGACTCTGTTAGCAGCTCATGAAACAAAATAATTAGGAATACACAGTTATACAACCAGTTTATTGATCATAGCTTGTAATAAAATGAATAGTAGCGTGTTCTGTTTTGAAACAGCCACAGAGAACCTCTCTCAAACCCTCTCCTTCAAGAGAAAAGAAGAACACAGCCATAATACTTGGTACTAGTTCAGTTTAGTGTTTCATTTAGTCCGTTTCAACCTATATAACTTATCGGTCTTAAGTTTTACATTAACCACTTTGGTACAGTCATATCCAGTTAATTAGTACACTGGGAATACATATTCTATATGGGCATTTTAAATATACAGAAATTCCTGGGCACACCAATGCTCATGCCTCATCTTTTGGGTTGGTTAATCCTCTTAGTGATAATATATTTATTTCAATCTATTTAGTGTATTACCCATTTTCATTTCCCATTTTAACTATCTTTGTTTTGTGTCCATAAAAATTCCTCTCATCCGGGCAGAGAGGGGGGTAATACATGAATACTGTTTGTGCATATTTATATATACACATGTCCAGGGAGGGAGGATGCGTGGGAGTTCCTACTTTCTGGTCTATACATCACTGCCTCTGCTATTATTATTTTCATCCCCATTGGGGACAAAATGTACGCCGTGTAAGAAGCCTTTCCCGGGTCAAACTATTTAGTTTTTGCTGCAAAGGGAACTTGGCTTAAAAGCGCTGTGTTTTTATGTTGACATGACATTGTGATATTTCATTTTTAAATTATTTTGCATCAAACATTGAAGTTCATAATTAAGTGTTTTGGCGGGGCTGGCCGAGTGGCACTATATCCATGGTGTTGAAAGGGAGGATTTAGTTCTCGCATGTTTTGTTTTGTTAGGCATGATCAAAACACATCCCCCCCCCCCTGCTTTTCTCACAAATTGCACCCTGCATGTCTGTACATGTGCTTGACCATCAAAGAGTCCACGATTGTAATATTTTACATTTAAACTTGGTTTAATACTGTCTGCTATTTCATTTCATCAACAGCAGGGGGGGGAGAAATAAAGAAACTTCCCATTGCAACGTGAGAGACCAGGTCCAAACTACATGTGAGCTCCTTAAGAAGTTGCGGCCACGCCCCTTCCTCCAGAGCAGGGGCGGCTCTAGAGGGGGGGCAAATATGATTACCACCCTGGTGCCCCAGCCATCCATTGGGCTAGAGTGCTATCAAACCAACAAATCCCTGTAGAGCACTTGTTGCTGTAAGAAATAAATCGTGTATTGCACATTATTTCTGTCCTCTTTCCTATTATCTGAAAACTGTGGACAGCAAGGTTTTCTTGAGGCAGGTTTATTGTAAGTGTACTGCAATTTATTTTTATACGGTTCTGTAAAAAAAAACAACTTCCCAGCCCTTCTCACATGACCAATTAATGTTTCCATGATGACTATCCATATGTTTTCCTTAACAGCCCAGAGGAATTGTGTATTGTATTTTGGATACACCATTTATTGAAAATAAAAACAAGTGAAATTAATAATGAATGTGATGGGTTTTATTTAGCAAAATTACATTGTGTTGTTCTATCCTATGCAAAATGCCCTTTGATGAATATGATGAATATGCTTGATGCTAAATTCCTAATTAAGAAATTAACAAGCGTTGATTTACAGGCTTTAGACCAAACATAGAATCCCCCTTAAAACTTAGAATTAGGCCAAATATTAAAAATTGTTTCCTAATCCTCCCTGGTGCTTCTTACACTCTTAACTGTGATGCATTGGAATATAATTTAATTTGTAAACATCAATCAAAGATCTCATTTACTAATTCTATGTAACCTACCCGGGGGTCTGCTTTCATTCATAAAAGGTTCATTATTGTATACATTCATTCATCATTCATTAACTTGGTTCCGGATTAGTGTGTAAAATAGCATCTTTCAGATTATGAGACTAGATTAATTAATTAACTGGCTTTCAAATCTCCTTTCTATGGATGCTCCCGAGGTCTTAAATTTGTGTATATATTAAACATTAAACTTATTCTCTCTGATAGCCCAAAAGTGGTCCCATCACTCTCCTTTGCCTAATGCCCATTAGTGTTTTTATATTTTATATCATTTTGAGTTGTTAATTATAGTTACATATGTCCGTATCAATTATTAATTCTGCTACAATAATTGATACCACTCTTATGTATGTACGATAAATACGAATCCACAGCCAGCAGCCAGTTAGCTTAGCATTAAAGATAAGAGAAAGCCTAACATGTGCTTATATATCAGATTTAGACATCGTTTTGAAAAATTAGGCATTTAATGTCTGTGTTAAAGGTTTATTTTTAGCGGGAGTAGTACAAAAAATGTAAAGCTATGGTGCGTAGTTTCTGTCGGCCACATATACAGTATTCTGTGATCGTGTGATGCAGTTGCTAGCAGCCAAGGAGGACATGGAAAGTAAGAAAAACATGATGGACTCTTCAGAAAAGGTAACTATCTTCACTCGAGTTTCTGCGTGGGAAAGTCAACACACAACAAAATGTTCTGAACATAGTCATACTGAGAAATCCAGAGAGAGTTGTGTGGAGCTGAGAGTCTTAATTAGCTTTGGAGCGACTCATTTGGCAAAGGCTTGAATCTAACAGATGTTTACAAATAATTACGCACTAAAGCTTTAATACATGTAGCCTGAAAAGTTCTATTTAGAGTGATTGGAAGATTTTTTTTAAATAGTATCAAATGTAATCATAGATCTATTGACATATACGAACATTAAGATATACAGTATGTTGCGTATGCAACGTTGAGTTGACAAAACGCAAAGTGTTGTATTCAGTGTTTGTGAAAAATACAATTTTGGATTATAATGGTTTGCGGAATCCACCATGAGCATGTCATTCAAGTGTTCAGTGGAGTAGGTCTCTAGACCACGCTCGATAATTTACAAAGACCCAACAATTCCAGTAATTCCCCTGTTTGTTTTACAGATGAAATATAGGAAAACAAGTGGTTTACAGCATGTGATTCGTGACACAGTGGCACTGTACTGTATGTGTCAGAAGAATTTCTATATTAACACAATATTATAAAGAGTTTGTTGGGAAATTTTACATCGTCTTTATTCCCCTCTTTGATGCAACATTACCTTTTGTGTTCTGCTGTCAGTTTTAATTCGGCACTTTGGGCCAAGTTAAAGTCATTCACTGGGAAACAATTAATTTGGAAATGCTGTCACCTGCCATGATTAGGCCCATTACTTGTTTACTGCCTCGGAGGCAGTGTGTTGCCTTTTGTAGCCTAAGTATGATATCACAAACTGCCAAGGAATGCTAAGTCTGAGGTTACGTGGTAAATTTCGTCTGAGAAAGAGTTGGAAGATAAACAGGCCCAGAGAAATGTGAAAACACATGCATAGCTTACAGCAAAAGCATTAAAATGAAAAGATATGTAACATCATAACACATTGTTCAATTTTCTTTTAATTCAAAGCGCCTCACAGTTTAGCTATTTGTTGCTCTGCCATTATGCAAGGTCATGATGAGTCAGACAGCTGTGTTCTCAACTTCATTTGTGTTTATTTTCCCTTCAATAAATAGATGGAGAGAGAGGCCTGTACTTCTGAGGTGATAAGATCCTCCCGGCGTGTTCTTTGCGCTGACCTTGGGTGCTGCAAAGTAAAAATCGATGCTCTTTCAGGAGGACAGAAGGCAGTATTCACTTTCTGTTAAGGTACCGTGCATCTTCCACAAAAGGCATGAAGAGAGAACCTTAGGTGTTAATGTGTGTCAGTGGAGGGTTTATCTGAACAGATAGACGCAGACACAGACACACAGATACACTGGCAGAGACATTAAAGGATAGGGTTAGAGAATAGCTCACCTATAGGGGCATATTGTTTTAAGGCAGGTATTAGGCAATTGGCTTCTTCTATGTCAAATCCAACCTGCCTTCCGCTGTGTCATGGAGCTTCTAATGCTTACAAAAGTGCCACAATAGCTGCTTTGAATGTCTTAAAAGCTAAAGGTTTAAATAGAAACTCCCATAATGCTGAAAATAGAATGAAAATGAATATTTCACTTTTTTTTAACATTAATATGTGTTCCCCCAGCCTGCCTATGCCCCCCCCCCCATGGCTAGAAATGGTGATAGGTGTAAACCGAGCCATGGGTATCTGATCTGGTTACCTCCCCTTTCTCTGCTTTGCCCGCCCCGAGAATTTGGCCCACCCATGAAAGAGAGACATCATGGCTTTCAAATGAGCAAAGTGGCAGTTGGTCAAGGCCGAACCCCCAGCCTCCACCTTGACCCCCCTCTCTCCTTCTCAAAAGCTAGAGACTCAGAAATGACACATACTAAGAATAGCTCATTTTGGGACTTGCTCTAGTGGCTGTAATTCTGCACCAAGGCTTCTGCAAAAGAGACTTCAGATACGGCATTAGGGGACCACTAAGGTCTATATAACAGAGACTACAGATACAGTATTAGGGGACCACTAAGGTTTATATAAGAGACTTCAGATACAGTATTAGGGGACCACTAAGGTCTATATAACAGAGACTACAGATACAGTATTAGGGGACCACTAAGGTTTATATAAGAGACTTCAGATATGGTATTAGGGGACCACTAAGGTTTACATAAGAGACTTTAGATACAGTATTAGGGGACCACTAAGGTCTATATAACAGAAACTACAGATACAGTATTAGGGGACCACTAAGGTTTATATAAGAGACTTCAGATACAGTATTAGGGGACCACTAAGGTCTATATAAGATACTTCAGATATGGTATTAGGGGACCACTAAGGTCTATTTAAGAGACTTCAGATATGGTATTAGGGGAACGCTAAGGTCTATATAAAAGAGACTTCAGATGTATTAATAATAATAATAATAATAATATATTTTATTTATAACACACTTTTCATTCCAAAGAATCTCAAAGTGCTACACAGGAGAATAATAACAATAAAAACAATCAGCACAAAAATGCCTTTCTGAATAAAAAAGTCTTCAGTTAAGCTTTGAAAGTGTCCAGGTTCTGTACTGCTCTCAGGTCACTTGGGAGCTGGTTCCAGAGCCGTGGTGCAGCTGAACAAAAAGCTCGGTCACCCATAGTACAAAGCCTTGTGGTGGGGACCTGAAGAAGCAATTGTCCTGTTGATCTGAGGGTGCGGGGGGAGGGTTTCAAGGTGATGAGTTCTTGTAGATATGATGGTGCATGTCCAGTGATACATTTTTGTGTAAGCATGAGGATTTTGTAGTCGATCCGGAATGAAACAGGGAGCCAGTGCAATGAGTATAGAATGGGAGTTATGTGATCATATTTTCTGACTCTCATTAGGACTCTGGCAGCGCTATTCTGAATGTATTGAAGCTTCTGGATATTTCTGCCAGACATCCCAGCGAAGAGTCCGTTACAGTAGTCCAACCTTGTGGAAATAAAGGCATGAACAAGTTTCTCTGCATCTGGAAGAGTTAGAAGGGGGCAGAGTTTGGAGATGTTTCGAAGATGGTGGAAGGAGGTTTTACAAATGTGTTTAATGTGATCATTGAAGGTCAGCTGGGGGTCAAACCGAACCCCTAGGTTTATGACTGAGGAGGAGGAAATGATGACCTGATTGTCGAAGATGAACTGAGAAATCGGAGAGGAGCGAATCTGATGAGGGGTGCCAACAAGTAATGCCTCAGTTTTACTAGGGTTCAGCTGGAGGAAGTTGCTTTTCATCCATGCCTTTATCTCCTCAAGACACGTGGTGAGTCGTGACATGGCTATGGAGGGGCTTGAGGCAGTCTTCATATAAAGTTGCAAGTCATCAGCATAACAATGGAAGGATAGTCCATGTCTGCTGATGACAGAACCGAGTGGTAGCATGTACAGAATGAATAAGATTGGGCCGAGAACCGACCCCTGCGGGACACCACATGTAACGGGGAGCATCCTGGACTCACATTCTCCCAATATAACACGCTCAGTCCTGCCAGAGAGGTAGGACTCAAACCACTGCAGTACCGTTCCCGACAATCCAGCTGTGTTGTGGAGGCGGTCCCGGAGGATGGAATGGTCTATTGTGTCAAATGCTGCTGTTAGGTCGAGGAGAATGAGCAATGATGATGATCCTGAATCAGCTGCCATAAGAAGGTCATTTTTCACCCTGAGCAGGGCTGTTTCGGTACTGTGGCCCGAACGAAAGCCTGATTGAAATATCTCATATAGGTTGTTGTTTTTTAAATGGATATGAAGTTGGGAGACAGCTTCCTTCTCTAGAACCTTTGACAGAAAGGTGAGATTGGAGATTGGCCTGTAATTTCCCAGGACCTATACCCTTAGTGGACCTATTAGAGGACCACTAAGGGTATATAAGAGACTTCAGATATGGTATTAGGGGACCACTAAGGTCAATATAAAAGAGACTTCAGATATGGTATTAGGGGACCATTAAGGCCTATATAAAAAAGATTTCAGATACGGTATTAGGGCACCAATAAGGTCTATATAACAGAGACTTTAGATACAGTATTAGGGGACCACTAAGGTCTATTTAAGAGACTTCAGATATGGTATTAGGGGACCACTAAGGTCTATATAAAAGAGACTTCAGATGTGGTATTAGGGGACCACTAAGGGTATATAAGAGACTTCAGATATGGTATTAGGGGACCACTAAGGTCTATATTAGAGACTTCAGATATGGTATTAGGGGACCACTAAGGTCTATATAAAAGAGACTTCAGATACGGTATTAGGGGACCACTAAGGTCTATATTAGAGACTTCAGATATGGTATTAGGGGACCACTAAGGTCTATATTAGAGACTTCAGATATGGTATTAGGAGACCACTAAGGTCTTTTTAAAAGAGACTTCAGATACGGTATTAGGGGACCACTATGTCTATATAAGAGACTTCAGCTATGGTATTATGGGACCACTAAGGTCTATATAAAAGAGACTTCAGATACAGTATTAGGGGACCACTAAGGTCTATATAAAAGACACTTCAGATATGGTATTAGGGGACCACTAAGGTCTATATAAAAGAGATTTTAGATACAGTATTAGGGGACCACTAAGGTCTATATAAAAGAGACTTCAAATACAGTATTAGGGGACCACTAAGGTCTATATAAAAGAGACTTCAGATATGGTATTAGGGGACCACTAAGGTCTATATAAAAGCATCCAAAGAGCACCATGTTATGGGACCTTTAAAAAGACATTTTTGAAATCAATAATGACTAGGATGCAGTAGTCATTTAAAAGAGTTCATTAGAGGTGGGCTGTAAAACATGTGGACCAACCATCATCCAACAATTTCATAAACTTTCTAAAATGTAAATATATGTTTGATATTGTAAGCTGTCTCCACTCAAAAGCTGTAGAGGTGTTAATTTACTTATACTGCTATCATAATTCAGTGCATTCTATGTGCACTAGTAAGATCCCACTTATTCTCTCTTTTAGCTCAAATGAAATTCTATTGACTGGTAATCGCCTACAGGAAATAGCATGTCTCTCTTGTGCCTTTTGTATGCTTTGGAAATCTTTGTCACAATACGATTTTATTGGGATATATTTCAAATGAATTACCTTTTTTCCAATTTAAATCTCCAAAGGAAAACAAATCATCAAAAAGCATCTGGTGTTTATAAAAACATACATTTTTGTTTGTTTGTATCACTTCAATTTGCCATCTAGTGGATTGAAAAAGCAATTAATTTCATTATTCTAGTACCAAAACTTAAATTCTCATGTGCAATTTATACAATAAAAGATTGGCATCCGTGTATCCATACAATATTGCGATACTACTGTTAACTTTGCACAGATAAAGACTGATGGAAAATACTAATGGAAAAAAGAGACTTTTCCCATCCATTTTCTTTTTTTCAAGGATTCACTGCAAAAACTGTTTCTCTGGTATATAAAAAAAAAAAAAAAAAAAACCCAAGCAAGCTCTGAAAAATTGTCAAATTGAATATATGACAGTTTAAATATATACTCCTGCTGTACCTCTACAGGAACAATTAGAAGCTGGTTATATGACTAAGACTGTAGTGAGGCAGAGGTGCTTTAGACTTCTCTGACTCTACTGTCATGGAGACGCTGACAGAGGACAGGTGGCAGGAGATTTAGCTCTACAGTATTGCTTTCCTCCAACTAAATCAGAAAATCCATTCAAGCACATTAGCACAACTGCTAATTGCTAGACTCTGTGTGTCTTATTGCACACATTGATCTGTCCACAACCTCTTCCAGTTGAAATGGAATTGTGAAATTAAAGACCGTAAGTGGACAGATGAAGGATTTTCTGCCACGTTTAGCCACATAATTCAGATTTGATGAATAGAAATAGTTGCTATAAAGCCTGACTGTAAAGGCCAGTGGTGGATTTGACACAAATTCTGTATGGATAATTTAGGTTTAAGAACATGAATGTTTCAGCATAATCAAATCAGTCCTGCACTATACGTGTATTATTTTATCCTGATCTCTAAGTGTATTGGAAAAAAGTAAAATCCACCGTCCACATGCAGCTAAAAATACTCTGGAACTAATTTGTTAATCCAGCCTCACTGATCGCATTTTAGATTCAGTACAAAGGGTTTGGATGTAAGTGGTCAAATTCTGCTGTACTACTGAACTGTCAGGAGTATTCAAATTAACTTTGGTGCAGAGTGCAGAGATGGCTTGTCAATCAGTGTTTGAGCTGCTTGTGCTCACTTTAAACTGTGTGCAAAAAAATCATCTGTGGACTCACCCATCAGCGTGTACTTTAAAGCTCAAGGCAGACTTGGTGTAATTCAGGGTTGACGTTGCAACATTGTTGCATTTTCAGTTGGTCCAGTTAGCATTCACATTACACTTTGTCAAACACCAAAATCCAATAATGGAGCAAACTAAATGTATAACGTCTTGGGTTTCTGGTGTTGTCACACAGACAACGAGCAATGTACAACAGGTTGTGGATTTGAAGATTATCATCGCATATATAGGTCCAACTTGTGTGCAAGGCTGAAATTGCAGGCTAGTAAATGATCTGTTTTCGGCTCACTGCCTGTATTGTGGGTCGAATCTCGCTCTCTGGTGCAGTTGGAAGCAAACCGAGACCCCCGTTTTCAAGCAGACCACAGTTCGGTTTTTTGGTCCTCACCAGAGGTCGGATGAGTTTGCAGACCAGTCCAAACAAACTGCACTATCCGACAAAATGCTCCAGGGTTCGGTTAAAATGGACCAAACAGCTCAGGTATGAAATTAAGCTTAGAAAGTGTTTTATTGTACGGAGTCAGAAAATCTTAATTTCTGCATCAGGTTAATAGCTAGAAGAAGTCAACCAAAATATTTGAGTTTGATAGGACAGGCTATGAAAACTCACCCAAGGCAGACACACCTAAAGGCAGACACACCCCAAACGTAGCCATCTCATGAGGTCACCATATTTCGCCTCCCTTTCATTTCTGTACAGGAAAGGCTGATACATTTACTTCCAGTTGCATCTTGTCTTTGGTTAGGTTTAGGGAAATGATCATGGCAGAAAGTAATAACAGTACAGTGTTGGATAAGAGACTGAATAATTTACAACCTAGTGGAATGATATTGTAGCCTGCCAGCAACGCTAGCTCGCACAGTTCGTTTCCAGCCCTACCCAAGCTATGACTTGTCCCACTGATTGCTACAATAACATAGAAAGCAAAATTTCCAAAAGAAACCTACTGAATGAAAAAAATTGTGCTTAAGGAGAAAACTATTTTCAAGTGGTTCCATTTTTTTAAAGTTATACACCTATTGTTTTGAAATATTGAGTGACCTACCTGGAACTTTTTTTCCTGTACAATAATAAAAGAAGACTATGAAAACATCACACTGTGCAATGACACAATATATTCCTAAAGGAGTGCATCACTCAGCTTAATTAATTGTTAGTATTATCAGTGTGATTGAGGTTTTTTTCCCAGGACATGAGCTGATTGTTACACTTGACCCAAAGTAAAATCTACAGTCTTGCCTTGGGTGGTTTTGATGTCCTTGTCTGAGCCTGTCATGGTGACTGTGTAGGCCTCAGGGTGTCCTCCGGCAGAGTAAACAAAGTGCTACTGTCCACCCAAAAAACACACTATTTTTTTCACATATAAAAAAACTTTACACAAAGCCACATGTTAAATGTAATGTGTTTTATTTTTGTGGCATGTGATGTGAACACTAGGTACACATTGTCCCACCAGGGGAATTGCCTGATTTCCTTCCGCAATGTTCTACTTGTCTGAACCTGGCCAATAAGTTACATTTTGGGTATGATGTAACGGTTGCTATAAGTGAACTGTTGAAGCATTTGCCTTTATTTTGAGCTTTCAAAAAAAAATTGAACTTGGGCAATCCAGTGAGCCGTGGCTCTTTATTTTGCTTTGTGTTTATCCTTAAACAATGACATTGTCTATCTAAAGTGGTGCTCTGCACAAGTACCTCCATTCTGACCTCTAATTGGCGAGGCAGTATGTGCCAGAGGGAACATTACACTGCATTCCTAAATGGCTACTCTGGGCCACTGCACAGGACATTTAGTTAAAGTTGGTCATTCTCCATCCCTGGAGAGCCAGTAAAGAGTTTGCCACATTGCCTGGAAGAAAGTGCTAAGACATACAGTGTGCTGTAGATGACAGGATTCTGCTGTGAGGTCCCTGGATGCATTCAAGATGGCAGGCCGCACAGCATGGAGCTAAGTAATGCCCCACTGCATCTGGCTAATAAGCTGTAAATAATTGTCTGTGCCTTAGCCCATATTTTTCTCTACATTCTATCCAGTATAATAAAAAAGCCTCCAGTTGGATCAAGCCTTTATAACAGAATGGGGAATGGAGTCCTTAACATAACATGGTTGTAAATTACAGATAACAGGACTTCAGCACACTCTCAAGGAATCTCTTTTTGCAATAAATATGAACTCAAGCTGGCATTTTCCTTTTTAAAAATATTGTAACTGCAGGTGTAAACAGGACGAGGGAAGTCAGAATTTCTGTGATGTGATGTTTGGAAATCTTTGAAGGTTATTTCTGTTAATGTTTGGCATTTTGTGGACAAAAATTGTTGTTGGAAATGTTGCTGGTTGCAGCAAGGCTGCATTGCTCGGTAGATTAATAATTAATAAGACGCATCTTCCCTCCAAATTTAGTCAAAATGGCACACATGGTTTCTAAAACGTTAAGTATTTGTGTTTGTTATCGCAAACTCACAGATAATTATCATCTGACTGCAGTTTACCTCAGCACTATGAGCGATTTAGAGTCCTTCAGCTCATTGTTTTGGTTTTATGTGCTGCCAATCTACTGTTCGGTTCACTTCCACCACTTTTATCTGTTGTCAGCTAAATCACTCAGATGAACAGCTGTACACCAAATGGCAAAGATTGTAGCAACTAGCTGGTTAACAGAGTTGAGCATGTAGCAACTAAAGAGCTAAATCAGAGCTAAACGGATAGTGAATATTAGACCAGTCAGGTTTAGAAACACATCCTGATGCTTGCTAATTTCAGCCCTTGTCTGCTGGATGGGTCGGTAGACAACTGGCCCCGAGCAGCCAAAAAAACCCAACAATTAATATGGCTTCAATCTAGGCCATTTAGTATGAATTCAAGGCAAGCTGGATGTGTGCTCTGCTTCACTTCAGCGCCCCAATCAGGCCACTAGTCATAGCTTATAAAGATAGTTGTAGTATTAAGTTCCGTAACTTGTATACAGTTACTGCTTTACTTTAGGTAAAATGCAACTTTGTTGCAGTTCTATTCTTACTGCATGGTTTCCACTTGAGATCAGCTTATCTGGTCAAATACATATTGGCCTCTATCCTACCCTTTTGTCTGACTCTTCAATTCAAACAGAGTGAAGGAGGAGAGCAGCAGGTGTACAAGTAGCAACACCCTCCTTCTCCTACAGGAGGCTACTGGGATATGGTCTTCGTTTTAAAGAAACACAAAATGCTGCACTGGGCACCTTTAAATCTTTAAATTGTTATGTTAAATTGGTTCAGACCAACTGAATTAAATTTCATATTCTGGGTCATATGCAGCTGTCAGCACCAGTATTCATAAAACACCATCATTTCCAGCACCACAACTGTGTGTAAATACATACAGTTGTGATGATTAGGCACTTGAAGCTTTTGGGAACCATTTATTTTTAGATTAGAAAAACTCATGCATTGTCTCCAATACAGCAGACGTTCTGAAACCTAAATGTAAAAGTGACTTTATCTAACAGAATTTAATCCTGAACACTGAACTGGGAAATAATGTAATCAAATTGTCATATTATCTTTTTTTGAGACATATTGTTTGAGCCGCCAATAAATAATAAATATCATAATCACAAACTGCATTGTTTGAAACCAATCCACTAACATGCACATATGGGTTCAATCTATGGAGTGTTAAACTATTAATAAATAAATATCTAAAGATGCTTTAACTTTGACTGTTTTGTATTCTGAGGAATTTCATAGACAAATAGCTGAGATTTGAAAGATTCTCAGGGGCAAGGAGAATGTAACTGTGTCCATTGGAGCAACATGCAGTACCTCAAGGTATCGTTAGTCCATCAATAACATGTAACAACTTTAAAGCACGCAGTCAGCTGGATGATACTTCTGAGACAATCAAAGCTACCAACTGTTCAAGGCTGCAGTGCTTTTATCACTTCTATCTCTCCCTTTATATTGTTCAGTCACTGAAAACTAAATAAAACAGGTTAGCAGGAAATGTTTACTGCAATGCCTATCATGTGCATGATCAAAGTCTCCAGTGCTTCACGATGTTGTGAGTTATTTCATGCCTCCTGTGGTGTATGACACGTGTAAACGTGCTTAATGACTATGAATACGACTGCAACCATTGTGTATCTGACATAATGAGATATTGCTAACAACCAAATAAAATGCTCGTCTAACGAATCCCCTTGCTAAAAAGACCCTGCAGCTCCTCTGTCCCCTGTAATCGGAACTAATTTGACAGCCGCAACCTTTTCCACCTTTCCTCATATTTGCCCATAATAGCATGAAATGGACCTTTCTGGAAGATGAGATTGCACTGTTGTCTGTAAATTAAATGCAACTGCTATTAAAAGATATCCAACATTTTCCAGCCTTCAGCTCAAAGCTCCTTATTTTGCATCACCTTCTCTTTGGAGCCGATATTGAACATGTATAATGCTTCGCTAGAAAAGGCTGGGTCAGAGCATTTATTTTAAACAGGCTATTGAAATTCCTGCAGTGCTCAGTAGTGATGAGTGCAATGCAACAAAGATGGGTTGATTTGTCTTTTTATCTACTTCCAAACGTGGGCTCAACCACATTTAATCATTTTAATCCCTTTTTTATTGTCATGGTGATTAAGAAATGGGAATGGCCCAATTACACACCTTAATTAGCAAGTAAAAACACACAACACACACTAAGCCACAAACAAATCCATTCCATCATGTAGAGTTTACCGCCTTCTGTCCTTTCCTCCACATCTGTTACAGAGCTCTGCTTTTCTTCAAGGTGACTAATTTAATTTCCCTGATTTGACTGACCTTTGCCAGAGTTGTTTTGATGGCAATGATTTCCTGTCCCTTTGCCTAAGCATTGGCAGCAAACAGAGCAAGTGTAGCGGTCTGGTTTATGTTCCCGGCTCTCAGATGAAATGTGAAGTGAGCTGTAAAGAGATCCTTGTGTGTGACTGAGAGTCACTGTGCAGAAACCGGTGAAGCCAAATAGGTTTTGAGACAATATAAGTGCTGTAAAATGCTTGTGTTGATGGTTTGGGCATCCTCAGAAATCTTAAACAGAATTTAACAACACTAACCACTGTATTAGACAGCAATTTGGATCTCTTCATGGGATAATTAACCCACATGTTGTCCTCGGGTCAAATTGACCTGTTTTCCTATATCAATGTGCTTTTTAACTGCCCAAACTTTGGCAAGTAGAAATCTCTACTTTCATTAATTTTGGGGGGTCTTATTCAATTTTATAGCATTTGAAAAACAAATTGAAGTGGTTTTGAAATAGTATTGAGTAAAAATTGACATATTCCAGTCTGTGATTATCCATCAACATGCATTCCTTTAATTTTAGTCTAAATAATTCCTAATTTCTGCTTTTCCAACTCAAACATTAGGTTTAGTTTCCTATAAATGAGGTTTATTGACCAAAAATCCCCAAAATAACTGTAAACTAAAGTTAATAAGTTAGTGTTACGTAGTGTTGAAAATGTCAAAAAAGTAACAAACCTTGAAAAAAAGCGTTAAAAGTATTTAAAAAAGGAACAAAGACGTAAGAAAAAGTTGTAAAAAAATTGATAAAACGCAACAACAAAAGTGTTGATTTTCAATTTTGACGGGAAGACAACACGAGGGTTAAAGGAAAATTATTTTTTTACTCTTAGAAACTAGACCAGTGTCAGTCTTGTTTACTATATGTGTAGCAGTTATGATAAGAACATGTGCATGCTGTATGACTTCTGGTTTTATCTTGTCTACATGCTCTCATAAAATGACAGCATTTGAAGCATTCTTTGTTCTGATCAAAAGTGACAAAAGCTGCCAGAAGTAGCAGTTAGTCAAATCCAAACTGAGTTCATGGAATAATGAATTGTTAAAAGGGGACCTATTATGCTCATTTTTAGGTTCATATTTGGATTTTGTGTTTGTACTAGGATATGTTTGCTTCAATGTTCAAAAGACACATCATTTTTCTAATACTGCCCATGGCTGATGCACCTGTCTGAGATGCTCTGCCTGTTTGTTTAAGCCCCCTCCAGAAAAAGCCCCCTCTGGTCTGATTGGTCAGCGTTTCCAGGTCTCTGTATTGTTTATTGCAGCCGGGTGATGACTGTAACGGAGTATAGCTGCACAAAAAAACACCAAAAAAGGCTTCTAACCCAAAAGCTACACAACCCAACGTTTCAAGCGGAATAAGATCCAAAATTGGGGAGAAGTTTACAACATCAGCAACCAAGACTACAGCTGTCAGGGGTTAGCATGTAGCTAACATTAAAGTTACATGTAGCAATAGACTGACTATAACTAGGTGCACGTTCTACCATGAAAAATTACCGATAAAGGTTTCACAAAAAATAGAAGCATTCCAGCAGGAATGTGATCTCAAATTTGGAAGAATTGAACAACATCTGCAACTAGGATTACAGGTTTCCCTGGCGATGACCATACAAAAAAAAAATCCGGCAGGGGATGATGTCACCTCGAGCCGAGGATAGAACAGTTGGAAGCCGAGTGTTTAGATTGTGTGTTTGAGGTTTTTGCTCACAGGGATTACTTTTAAACACATTTATTATTAAACGTATAAATTGACATTGTGACATTATATATAGGACAGAAAATAGGGAAAAGCACATTAGGTTTAGCACATTGCCCCAACTGCACTGTGATACAGTGCGTGACATTCTGTCAATGCCAATTGCTGTGTAATATTTGGAATCAGAGGTATCCCTTCCTAACCCATCAGTATGCACTATTACATGAAGTAGACCTTTTAAGATTGACAATACTTTGACAGATGTGAAGCCATCACGTTTTTTTCCAGCATGACAGGAGCACTCACTGCCAGTTCACCTCGATTTGTTTTGACTTGTACCTTTTTTTCCAGTGAGTCAGTGTCCATATCCTACAACTCATATTCATGTAAGCAAAAATGGTAAATCTCCAAAAAATAGAATTCTACTTTTTACTGCAGCCCCATTTTGTGTTTACATTCACGATTTCTTACCAAATGAATTCATTGTGTGTATTTTGATGGATTTACAAAGCTAAATATTCCTAATAATTTAAAATCTTACATGGTTGACGTCCATGTTGACTTGCCAGTGTTTCCTGTGTTTTATTGCATTCATTGCACGAGCATCCTCGTGCGTGTGCATTAGATCAAACACAAGCGGAATACACTCATAAAATCATTGGTTAATAGCAATACTAGAGGCGTGTTGCGGAGGGTGTTGCGTTACACTTTCTCGTTGTCCGTCCGTTGTCTGTTTTGATGAACAGGGCCGTACAATTTCCGTCATTATCTAATATTATCCTCTATTTACTGTTTACCGATAATTTATTAGCATTTCCTTTTCATTCATTTAATTTAAAAAAAGTAATATACACAACAAGATCATGCATTTATACGGCGAATAAAGAACAGAGACCGTGCGTTCAATCTTCACGTCAACACCACACAAAGCTGGTAAATTGTATTTTTCCTGCGGTGAGAGCAGAGGCCACTCAAAACACTACGGCCAATGTTCCATGACATTTATTGGGCTTTTTCAAGAAACTTCGGACACTCAGCTTCAGTGGCATTTTGCAATGGTATGTAGGGATATAGCCAAACAATGTGATGGCTACTGCAGAGTGGGGGGGTAGCTGTACCGCCTTCTTGCGGCTAGGTGGATGCCCTGCGTTTACGTTATCAGGTTCCCTATTAGCATTGGGTTTCAACCAGAAATATTGCCATATAGACGCTTTTGCTTTTCACTTTGACACCAAATCCTCCGCCATTGTGGTGCCGGTAAATTCTACTACTCTGTGATGCGACAATGCTGTACGGAGCAGACACTTTCAGTTTAACTGGACAGGGTGTGGATTACTTTAAGTTACGGTAGATCGCACCCGTGTTCTAATCTGTCAAAATGACTGACGCCGTTCAAATCTTTCCAAAATATTTGCTTAACATGACCACCTACCTTTTAAAAGAGGTTTACACTCACAATGAAATCAAATTTGAGACTTGCAGCTTCAATAACTTATTTTATTCATTTCAAGCTGCCATGTACTTTAGCCTGGTGGCAGAATATGTGTGATCAATATCACATGTACACATGGTTTCTGAGATGTTAAATATTTGTGTTTGTAGTCAAAAACTCACAGATAAATATCATCTGACTGCAGTTTACCTCAGCACTATGGAGCGATTTAGAGTCCTTCAGCTTATTGTTTTGGTTTTCTGTGCTGCCAATCCACTGTTGGGTTTACTTTCACCACTCTTATCTGTATGCAGCTAAATCACTCACTTAGCAACTGCCTGGTTACCAGAGTTGAGCATTTAGCAACTAAAGAACTAAATCAGAGCTAAACGGATAGTGAATATTAGACCGGTCAGGTTGAGAAACACATCCTGATGCTTGCTAATTTCACCCCTTGTCTGCTGGATGGGTCGGTAGACAACTGACCCCAAGCAGCCAAAAAAACAAACAATTATTTTTGGCTTCAATCTAGGCCATTTAGTATGAATTCAAGGCAAGCTGGATGTGTGCTGTGCTTCATATTGGATTCATTTCAAGCTGCCATGTAATATAGCATGGTGGCAAAATATGTGTGATCAATAGCCACCTTTGTAGTATTTGCTTCTTCTTTCCTTGCACACTGTGTCTTAGAAAATCTAATAAATATTTAAGAAATTATGATGCCACCCACCTATAGTTAGTTAGTATAGTTATGGCTGTAACTTTCTACTAGAATAGTGAGCACATGATCCCATAAATGTAATATTAAATTTCCTAAAGAACTTCATTTTTTGCTGTCTGTCCAAAAACGAGCCTTATTAAAAAACAGAAAAAAGCCAGCTTACAGTTCTTTGTTCCACTCTCCTCTGCATTCAGGGAGATTCCTGCGTGCCGTGCATAGTCTGCTACCCATGGGAAGTGTGTCTTTAACAAAGGCTGTCTGTGGCAATGACCTGCATGGCAAGCGAGCAAATCTATTTTATCTTGGCATTTGAAAAGCACTGGGAGTTTCATGTATGTCAGCTTCCATTCTTTCATTCTGAACCATTTTAATCTGCCTGTTTTACTGATAGATTACGATTCACTGATAAAATTAATGTTATAAAATATTGGCTACACTGTATATCATTGGTGTCAGTTAGCTTAAGTGCCTTTCTTGGTTCATCCTTTGCAATGCCTTATCTATGGTCTAATATATAAATGCATTTTATTCTATGAGAGTTGGGCTAATAGATAATCCCTCATATTAAACCAATTTTACTTTGAGATTGCATATGTTTGCCTCACATGACCCTGTTGGAATGAGCATGATGTTGTGGGAGAAGACTTTATTGTATGAGGTGAGACTTGTTGCCTCTGCTATATTAGTACATAATGGCATTAAACCGCTCTGGAGCATTATTACTGTATTTCATTATTTATGTCAATTTAACTCCTACAGTCAGCAAATCCTCTGCAAGGATGATTTGTTACTTTCATGTCAAAAAATAAAATCCTATTTTGTGATTAGGTGGTGTATCACAGCTAATTAGCCAGTCTTTCTGACAGTATATAGCTTATTTGGATAATTATTTGGACAAGATGTTTCTGCATGATTTGTGCAACATGGGAGAGGTAAATGCTCTTTGTGGGGTGTTTAAATCATTTCACTTACTTCATCAGCCAAATTGTGCTTACCAGTAATTACAGTTATCCACAACCAGCTTGGCTGAGTTGGCAAGCTATTTAATTGGGTGAGAGCCATTGTTTACTGTCGGAGAATTTAACTTGAACTAAAACCAAGCAAGATGACACTTATTGCATGTCTTAGTTTAAAACATATGATGTCTTCATTGTTGTACTATGTATCATTTCCCAGGCTCTTTCTCCAAAGCAGTTCATTATCCTTCTAGTGCCTTCTAGTGTTCTTTTTTAGTATCAGATAGTCACAACCTGGAAGCTTTAAATGTAGCTGTAACAGTGATCCAGCTGACATGAATTCAAACTGATCACAGCCGCTGTTCTCTCTAAGAAGAATGAAACTGCCAACTTTCTACAGCCACCTTTTAAGTATCCAGAAATGAGTATTTGATGTAAAAAAAAAAAAAAAGAAAGAAGGAAAAAAAAGATTTTGGATGCCGTAGTATTTTAACATCTGACAGAAGTTGTTCCTGTTTCTCATACCTGACAAAAGCTCTGGGTGATCAAAAGATATGCACTTACTGCTTGGTTGTTGTTGTTTTTTCACCCAAATGAGGATGCTACATTTGCCAGCTTTTGAACCATGAAACAATGTCAAAAATATTTACCATTAAACATCCTGAGAATGATCAGGTCATCTTCTACTATGAGAGCAAATTTAGGATCCTTTAAAAGCAATGTGGCTACATTAGCTTAGCTATATTGAGTTAATAGTATCTCAATTTTATAATTGGTACAGTCCATAATGCATAAGGAGCACGTCATTAGGCTACTTAAAGGTCAGTCATCTTGTGTAAAATAACTAACTAGAATTATTCATGTATGTAAAAGTCATGAATAGAGCTAATATTTAAGAGAGGTATGATTATAATGGACTACTCCTCAATTTCAAATCCCTACACATCCATAGTCCACTCACACATGTGTTTTCACTAATGTTGCCTCTCCTCAGGACTGTGTGGGTGGCTACTCAGATAATTGGGTAATCAGACAACCTGTATGCAGTGCATGCACTGGAACTTGGTTACTGTAAATCTGCGTATACATGCAGTAGTAGTCAAATTGCTCCCCTTACTTATTTTAAACCTGCAATTAGTGATTTTTGTCCACTGGTTGGTAGCAAAAAAGTTGTAAAGACAACAGTGACATAGCAGCACGGTGGCCCAAAGGTTAACACTGTGGCCTTGCAGCAAGAAGGTACCGTGTTCAAACTCTGGTCGTCCCGGGCATTTGTGTGGAGTTTGCATGTTCTCCCTGTGTCTGTGTGAGTTTTCTCTCAATTGCTCCAGTTTTCCCTACCACGACAAAAATGTTCCCCTCCCTCTCTACCAAGCTGTGTGGTGTGGTGAGTGTCTGGCGTCGTAAGGCTACCGTGCATCACCCACGTGGGCGCTACACATTGGTGGTGTTAGAGAGTGGTCCTCCCCCTGAAGTGCTTTGAGTGTCTATGATGAAGCGCTATATAAATGTAATGAATTATTATTATATCATCAGCTTTAAGTGGATTCATGTTTCTGGCCACCTGATGAATGTAAATCCAACTCTCTTTTAGCTCTGTTTTTGGTCCCTACCAAAGGAAATAGCAAACTATAATAGATAGTAGCGGACGGCTGCCGTGAAACTGATGCAATGAGAATGGTGAGATTGAACCAAAACAGCTTTTCTACATAGTATGAAAGTCTTTGAACTGCAAAAATGCATTGCTCTGTGTATTAATCTCTCCTTTTATCCACACACTCTGCTGTCTGAAGTCTTTGTCCTGCAGATGAATAAATGTAAATCATTGTTGTAGAAACCCTGTTACCAAATATACATGACCAAGACCAAGCATTCTCCAGGAGAAACCTAGCAGTGGAAAAACACTGGGTGACATTGACATGGCTCTTGTCATCCCTCAAGACTTCTACAGTCTAGTAAGATCCTGTACAATGCTGGAAACATTACTTCTTTATAAGGGACAGGTTTGCCACACATTTTCCAAATCCTGCCACTGAAGGGGCCATACATGCAGTAGTATAGCTTGCTTATCTTTCTGCTTTAAAACTCCCAGTTCCATATTCTCTTAGCAGGATGTAACCTGTGAGTGACAGCTCTATATATTACACTTTATTACCCTGCAATGGAAACGCAGTGTGATAGGGCTCTAATCTGAGACAGGCAGTAGCATTCTTTTACATGGCGAGGCGCTTAATCAATGCACAGATGGTTGATAGTATAAAGATAGGATGATAATCTTTAAACGGGGGGCATTTATTTCCGAGATCCACAGGCCACTGCTGCAAAAGTTGTTCATCTGAGGGGGGGGGGGTCTAAAGAGGCAGCAGCCAGGGGACGTGAATCAATTCCAGAGTGTCACGTAAGGGCAACGTTTAAGACAAAGAGGTGAGGAAAGGCAAGCTGGAAACAATATCTGTGCTCCAGTTACAGCTCTGCAGACCATTAGGCCACTGTGTATGGCAGGACAGGAAGTGAGGACACACGCCTGGAGACCCCCACATATCAGACTGCTTACCAGCATATTTTAAAAATCTGATGTAGTAGCACTTGCATTTTTCATTGATGTACCGGAGATTTGGTCCAGCACTTTGAGGGATGGCCTTAAGCAAGAGCCTCAGTAATAACAACCCAGAATGGAAATAGGCTGTAAAAGTCTGATGAATAGAAGCAGTTGTTGATAAACCTCGGATCATTCCAATACTCTCTCTTCAGCAGAGGATATTAAACATTGTCCTGCTCATGAGATGCATACAGCCAGGTAATTCCCTGGGAGGATTTACAGTCCTTGCAGCCTCTCTGCATACAATTAGAAAGCCTTGGCTTGATTTCTTCCATTTCTCCTGACGTTCGTTGCAGCGACTCTAATAGTTCTTTTGCATTCTTATTGCCCTGACTCAAGTAATAAAGTGCTTTCTGATATTTTAAGGTGACTTTAATGTAGATTTACTATTTTATTTATCCCCCCATCATGGGATTAGTCTAGCTTGAGGCAATGATCACTGTGTATGAACACCATTGTAAAATGGAGAGGCACTACTTCACTGAACTAAACTAGTTTAACACAATTGTTATTTGGAATTCTACAGTTATTGCGTGTAACTACTCTATTATACGTGTATAAAGCTCACACCACAGAGCTTTGGATCATTTTACAAACTCAGCTGCATGAATCTTGGCGTCTCATTTAAAATCGTATGATTTCGCCTCGGCCGGGATGTTTCTGCAGCCCACCAGGGAGTACGAGGTCGCTTTCCTAAAGAGAACGCTGGAGTCCCTCTGCCTCAGTGTTACATGAAGTGTCAGCCTCCAGCTTATTAAAGCCCTGTCATGCTGGAGGTTTCAGCCAGAGAGCTCATGCCATTATGGGTTGGCCGTGGCCCTGGGAGCGGCCTCAACCACTGGCTGCAGAGCGCCAGGTGATTTAATGACCTGAAGAAAGCGGGTCTATGTGGATAATCCTCCACTAGCTCGCAGACATCCACGGCCTCCGTATTCTTTATGCTCCGGTTCCCTATTCACTTAGCTATTAGGGGATGGACGTCTGTTGGAACCAGTGGCATAATGGGAACACAAAAATGTGTTTAGTATGAATATTTCTCTATATATGAGCAGATATATTCATTTTATCAGTGCTGCTTGAGAAATATGTATAAAAACCTTTAAATAGAAGTATACTGGTGTGTGTGCGTGTGTGGGTTTAATGTTGTGTACTGTACTGAGTGTATGGCGATTTTTTTTTTTGCTGGTTTGCTCATGTTGACATTTAAATAAAAACTAGCAATGATCAGCTGATATGGTGATGGTGAGTTTCTGATTTTCCTCTATAGCTCAATGGTTGTCAACAGTAAACATGTCCTGGTGTATATACCCCCTTAGGGAGCGCTGAGATCACAGGCAAAAAGTTTGAGGCCCAGCATGAACCAGGGCATCCGGCTGGGTCGGGTTCGAGGAGAGCTCAGATACTCTGATGCTCTCCTTTATACTACAAAAACCCCTAAGTGAGAGTCAACATCCAAAATGTGAAACAGGTGATTTGAGAGCAGACAAAGGGCTGATCTGGGTGTATCCATCTTGGTGGCCCAAATAATAACTGTACGTGCTTTTATTGTTGTTTTTTTATTTTAAAAAGCACTTCTGCCTAACAAAGACTGTTAATATGCTCTAATTCACATGTATTTCAAAGCAATGCCCCTTCTCACCCACAATAAGGTTATTTTTGTACAATTTGAGACACTGGCATTCTAAACTTAAACTTAAAATTGATAGATTGAGGATTTTCTCTACCTCTAGTTGCTATGTTGAGGGTTACAATGAATTTAAATGAAAAACCTGCCAAACCAAAACATCTTCACACTTCAGATTTCATTTAGGGGCAGTCCAAAAAAGTACACACTTTGCTTTAAAATCTGCCAGGTTTAAATCTCTTGCCTCCAAAAGGGAACGTATCAAAATAGTGTCCGAAGGCACCCACAGCTGCTATTGTGATCTGATCCTGCAGGAGACGATAACTCTGGCTCTGGGACTGAGTCAGACATTTGGTGTTTGATCATGGCTCTCTCTGAAGGGGCAGAAGAAGATGGATATTTTTACTGAAACTGAGAAGACTTGCCCCTTAATGAGCATCCAACGTATTACTTAATTCATTTCAATGGACGGTTTGATTGTCACATCTTGGTCTACATGCTGTTCATACTGACATGAATAGAGGTTTGGGTTAGAGAATCCTTGGAACTATTTGTGTTTCATTTTGTTTTCAAGGCTTGAAAATTATTATTTATAAACGTAGCAAGATAAGAGAGACAGCATCTATCAAGGGCATCAATGCAACCCAACGGGTACAATGCAATTGTTTGGGTATTGTGCACAAATCCTAAACAATTGGTAATTCCCTACGAATGGGAATCCCCGTCTCTTAGCCCCAGTAATTACTGTTGCTCATGCTGTCAGATGTAAAGTAAGATTAGATGGATGTGAAACAACAAGCCACTGTAAGAAACTCCTTGTTAGATCTCTTTGTGAGTCTCAAGACCTTCCCGCTGTTGTTTCTCATTGAAATCGGCTAATAATCAAGCTGTTATTTTACTTTTTTTGAACTAGTACATTTGTCTTTGTTTAGAAACCTTTAGGAACATGGATTGCTTTACTTCCGCATGTGGATACTGCTGAGTGACACATTTTGCATTTGAACATTGTGATTCAACGCTTTGACCTCTTGGATACTTAACGGCCTCCCTAACAAAAGGTTCACACTGCCAACTCATTTAACCAAAAAGATAGAAAAGCCTCGGGGCCTGAGTGTGACTCTGAATATAAATCATGAACATGCTTACATGTAGTCAGTCTCACGCCGCTCAATAATAGCAGGCTGTTTGTGTGTGCCTTATTAGTTTGACGTGGTGCGTGGACATGGGCAGGTCCTGCCAGCAGGACAGCGGTATATAAATAAGGTTGAGAAGCCATTTAGAAAGGCAAAAAGGTCTCAGGAACATGACTTTGCATTGCATTAAATGCTATGGATAGTAACTCTTATAAAAGTTAGCAGCAGCAGGGGATGCGTTTAGTTTGTACTTTCATTCCCAAACCCCGTAATTCTAACCAAGTCTTAGTACTAACATCCTTTTTTGTCATTTGTCACCATTGTATAGTTTTTTATAAAGGTGGGAAACCCTGCAAAAATAGGAGATAGATTATTTTCAGCCAGTAGACGGGTATGGCTTTCTGTTTTGTGTCATACAACACATGCACTATAAACATACTCATTGACTAATCTACAGTGTGTCTTGGTTATGGCATGACACAGCCCTAACCCTAATATAAGTTCTCTTCCGAAACTCAACCTTAGGAAAAGTATGATCACACACTGTCCCTGTACAGTAGAACACTGCTTACACCGACAGTTTCTCAGCAGGATAGGTAAATGAACACACACAGACACACATTTCACCCATAAATTACGGATAAACATGTCACCTACTACCTCCGCAAAGCAATCTTGTCTAAGGAAACATGCTGCCTGGGTTCTCATTTTGTTGGGGTTTTACATGGCCTATATCTGACAGCTGTGACAGAACTGTCACATAAACAACCGCATATGATAAAGCATATTCAATGTGTTTTATAAGCAACGGGTGATTGGTTCTGTGTGAATAAGGAAAGGTAAAAGGTTTCTTTTTCACACATTTATCCTAAAATGTACAGTCTCAAGGAGGAGGGCTTTAATCTGCATTAACAAGCTGTCATCCACATTGAAAATGACTCGTGGTTTAATGTATTTGATAAGATTCAAGTCAATGTTAAGGGAAATTAACAGAACGTAATATGACAACAACAAAGTGAATTAAAAGCAGATTTCAATGCAGTAAAAGGAGACACCTAAATTGAGCAGTCTCTTTCTCTCTCTCTCTCACACACACACACACACACACATACATACATACATACATACATACATACATACACAAACAGGCAAAGTGAAAATACGTTACGGACTACTTTATATGCCTACTCGGATGCAGCACAGTAATCTAAAGCCTGTCAGGTGACAAGCTCGACATGCTTTGTGGCCTGTATCTTCGATTGAAAACACCAATCAATGCAAGATTCCATTTGCAATCATGACACTGTGAACTCACATGTACAAGGTTTCAACCACAACAATTGTAGGCAAAATTTCCTACATGGTCCCTTGTTTTGACAAGGGTTAAAAAGTCCTCACAGTCAAGCACACAATTGATTTTGGATTGAATAGTCAAAGTGAAGCGGAGGGCAAAAGGAAGCAACTGGAAACACATTTTGTAAAACCACATGTGAGTGCTGCAGGCCCCATTACAAGCTCACATGTAGTTTAATAGATGTGGTTAGGGGTTGTTCTAATGCAACTGTAGACATTTAATTACTGTTCTGTTCTTTCAGCCATCCTCCACCAAACCTCATAAAACACATTATGAGTGATATTTGAACTATGCGATCCATCAAATCTGTTCTATTCTGAACATGTGGCTTTCAATAGTCGATGTCTGCCTTTCTTGATGACTATGTAATAATACAGAAACTGCAGTTTTAAGCTTTTTCTAGCTTTCAAATTTACTCTTAATGAAGGCTGTTGCTTGCCTGAATGTAAAATGCCTCATATCGTTTTGCAGCACAGATTTAGAGTAAAAGTAAAAGCCTTTCATGAACTGGCTATGAGCAAAACAGCTGTTGTGACAATCAGCAACAAACAACAGCAAAATGGACATTTTTAAATGTAAAAAAGATGCAAGACTTTTCCTAAAGCAAAACCACTTTCAGGTCCAGATATAAATCCCAAGAGTGGAGCTTAAGAAGAGGAAACCCTGATTGAATCTTTAAAGCAATACATCTCCCACCTTACACGTTGTGATGTGACATTTCTTCTACAGCATCATCATGTATACAATGCACCTAACATGTAGAGAGATAGCTTTGGCTTCAACTGCAAGCAAGGTCGTCTCTATCTCCCCCTTCTGTGTATAAGCCACATAAATCATGTATGCACACACCTAGTTGAGCCCTGGCTCGCCCGCTCTGCACCCTAACATCCACCCCCATGCCGCGGCCCAGATAAACACGGGCACAGATGAGCACTTCAGGTTATCCCCGTGATTCCCCAGGGTACACGCCAAGGAGATCACACCGTTGATGAATATGCAAAAAGGGGCTAAGGAGAAGTGACAAGATTGTGGGACTGGGCAGATAGAGCCGGGCTCGGCTAATATTTCAGCGCATAATGATGTCATCTCGATGCTTGATCACTGAACAATTGACTGACTGTGGCTGGTGATCTAGCTGCTGCTTATCTTGTCATTGAGGTCACACAGCGTGGAGCAGAAAGTACAATATTGCTGGGCGTAAGTGTGGAAGAAAACAGGACAAAAGATACAAAAAAAGGGAACAACCAAAAGAGCGGTAGCATATCATTTGAAGAAATCAGTCTTTTAACTACGCTCCTTTTTAAAGTCTCAGAAGAGTGATTGGACTGGTGTGGTTAAGGGGGGCTGCAGGGCAGTCTACTTTAACGAGTGCAGTGACGCCTAGAAACATCAGTCCCAGTCCATACAGAGCCGAAGCATTGATCAACCTCACGTCTGAATGAACTGAAGGAAAGGCGACAGAGGTATCGCCTTCCTCCTACAGACTTCTCCACAGACTCCTGACTCACTGCATGTCTGTAGTAGCAAGGTCTCAACAGAGTGTTAGTTGGGCTACTGATTAAGAAAACTGAACAAGCATAATGTGCAAAGAAGTAAAAACTAAACCAAATAACCCTGTTTGCTACTACACAAGAGAAATACAAAAATATATATAACCCGTTTGTTTTCATGTATTGTCCACAAATCTTAAATATGTAAACTCAAGATTAACTACTAGAGAATACTTGTGCACTTTTCTTGACACACACAATAATAATTAAGATTTTAATCCTGGTTAAGTTGGTGACACCTGTAATTAGTGATGAAAAGTGCAGTTTAATACTACATGTCCCAGAATTCTAGAGGCATCAAACACTTGTTCAGAAGCTACTTTGTCAGACATTCAACAATAGAGCAACAAAAGGGTGCATCTGAACAAACTCGTGGCATTTAATAAAGTTCCATGAGCACCCACAATTTCACATACATTGCATTTCCTGTGATTACTTCACAATAAAAGCCATTCCGTGTTTTGCCAGTTGAATGCCGCGTTGGCAGGCAATTTAAATCCCACAAAAAAATGGCGGACTGCTTCACTAACAATGAAAACTACGGAAATTAAAGAATGTAAATACATTGATCATGAATAGCATCAATAACTGGGTTTGATTTCTTGACAATCTTACAGATTCCAACTATAAATATGTTATTCTAAGCCATTTTAAAATGCAATTAAACCACTAGTTCCAAGATGGCAAGAAAACAAGAATTCATGGATGAGCAGAAATGCTTTTCCCCTTTAAAACAAGAAATGTTTAAATAAAATGTATTTCATGTATTTCATAGCAAAGGAAGATGTTTTATAGACATGATCGTTAATGTATGGTGTCATTCCAATCTGATTTTTAAGTATCAGTGTGAATCCTAAAAATTATTAATTTAAATACTTGAGTTTTTTTGGCATTTAAATGGGCTAAGGTGCGTGCCATATACCCACTGTGTTACTGCACCTTCTTTTTCTTAACTTTCCAGATCAATTCCAGCACAAAATACCCAATGAACACTTTAAAATGTCTTTGTTTACTTCACAATCACCAATGCAGTTTAAAATGTCTCTCATTGTCTGCTAAAGTGATCACACCGGTACCATCTTTAACCTCGCGTATTAACCTGCTGCCCCCTGCTAATGCCTATCAAACATACTTGACCTAAAATAGATTTCCTTCATGATTAATCCATGTATCTTGTCTTCTGGATTACCAATTCAAAAGCCCCGATGCAAACCATTATCCCCAGGCAATGGTATCATTTTGGAGACTTGAGCATTGCCTCTTTTACATATCCTGTCTCTCTCTTTCTATCTTTCTCTCTCTCTCTCTCTCTCACACACACACACACACAGTTAGGATATTGTGTCTTAATGATGTCCATGGACTGATCCTGAATCCTTTTCACTGTAGTTATTATGCTGGAGACAAATCCTCCAGTTCAGGTCAGGGATGTGGAAACTGTCGGCCATCATCCTTCTGTATTGCAGGCCCACCCACTACAAGAAATCACACCTTAAATTGACATGCTTGATGCTTGTAAAAAAAAAAAGTATCTATGCAAATAAATTTTTTATAAGGCGTGCTGACAGAAGATACTGATGGAAAAAGTAAATATGCTCTTTAGTCACAGTGTGCAGTCATCTATTGCAGATATCATCTGTTATCAGGAGTTTACTCAAGGAGATTTAACCACATTTAGCGCAAAGATGCCTCAGATAAGACCTTGATAAATATTAATTTTGCTGTATAATTGGCTTCACTTCAAGGATATGAGAAATGTGGTTGTGGCTTTGGGGGTATTTTGATTATGTTTCAAGTTGCATTTTTATACTTTTGTTTGACATAATACAGTTATGCCGGGTTTTTTTGGCCACTCTCAAAGGGAATTCCTGGTTAAAAAAAGACAAATCCAGATATTCCACTGGACACGTCTGTGCTGCATTCTAGCTGCGTTTTCATTTTGTACATTTTGGGTTTTTTGGTAAGTTAACTGGATACTAGCTTTGAATCTGACCTGCTGCCCTTTGCTACATGTCATCTGCCATCTCTCTTCCCCTTTCCAGTCTACCCACTATAACTATAATAAAGAAAAGAAAAGAAAAAAAATCTTTAAAAATTAAATAAAAATAATAACTGACTAGATACTCTCGCAGTTTCACTTCCTGGCCAGCTGTTCGAACGGCCCGCGACTTGAGCTAAATGCTAATATGTTCACAGTGACAATTATAATATGCTGCTGATGAGCAAGTAATGTTTAGCATGTTCACTATCTTAGTTTTACATGTTAACATGCTAACATTTGCTAATTAGCACTAAGTACAAAATGCATCTGAGGCCAATGACAATGTCGTTAGTTTTGCAGGTATTTAGTCATACACCAAAGTATTGGACACTTTATGTTTTGACCTGATAATTAGTTTAGTATATTGGTTTATTATATTCACATATTAATACAAGTAAATGTAAATGTACAAATGTCATGACAACTAATCCAATTGTTGCTGAAATATTTCAATAAAAACAACAATTTCAACATCATGGTGGCGTTAGAGGAAAGGTCAGGCGCCCGTTTCAGGAAGGAGGTTTAACAAACTCTGTGTTGATTTAACCTGAGAAGCAAAACTCTGAGTTTTCGGTTCCAGAAAAGCTGATATGAGTTGGTTCAATCAACTCCGAGCCTGTCCAGTCAGAGTGAAGCGTGTGCACCACCATCATAAAAAGGCAGCAGTGATGGAGCAATGATATTACAATTCACCATGGTAACAACCACAAACAAACTAGTTGGTGGAAATACTCATTATCATCAACGATAGAGGACCCAGGGACCCTGAGTTACTGCCGTGCATGGGGCGCAGTACCCCGGGAAAGATGTGCGAGAGATGGAGTAGAGGAATGTTAATAAAGCATTTGGCCGGTGTTTAACTGGATGCACTGTGTGCATTGCTGATTTCTTATGCAATCTAGCTAGGCAAACCTAACAGTCAGTTACAGCACTGATCAGGGGCAGCTGCCCTAAATCCTGGGACCCGCTGTCTACGAGCAAATCCTACAGGTTGGTTGTGGTGTTAGAACTGGGAGGACAGTGTGAACTTCTCACATGTAACATTCTCCCATTGATGGTCCTCACTGGCAAGTGAAAGAGAGCACTCAACACCTTGTGTGATGAGGAAGCTTGCTGTCTACCTCAACAGTACAGTCAGCAGTGTCAAGGACTTTTTAGTGCAAAGTGAATTGTGCATTCTAAAATGGGGAGAAAGTGGGTTAGAAACATTGACATAATTACCTCTAGTGGGTTGAGTGCCAATCACCTTTTTCTTCTTTTACAAACCAGGCCCAACAGGCTAGGCACAAGATTAACCAACATGTTCCACTGTGTACACACGCCCATCAAACTGCCATAAAAATAAAATGAGTACATTTAAAAATCAATGGCTGGACCTCAGTAGAACGTGCCAGTGTTTTAACATTCCCTGTTGGTTTGTCAGCCTCTCTCAATCCGTGGGTTCCCAACATCCTCCACCTTTTCCCTGTGTCAATACGATTCCCTTCCACTTGTCGTGCTCGCCAACTTCTCTCAGCAGTGGCTTAGAAATTATGATTGCTTATTGGACTGTGACTTTCCCAGCCACTGCCTTTCAGTCACCTACACACACCTACTTCCTCTATTGTAGCTTCAGGTCCCTTGCCTCCCTCACGCTCTCCATCTACAACCCCCACATTTCTCTGCTTCCTCTTGCTCTTCCTCTCCATCCTCCAGTCACTTCAGTGCCTTTGTGATCGGAGTGACAGGCTTTACAATATGTTGCTGAGAATCTACCTCACCTTTAATAGTTCAATAAAATGCCAATGCAGGGTGGTGTAAGACCTTGGGGAATGACTGGAGTCATTTTTCCATCATTCTCATTCTCTCTCCTCTACCCTTTTCAGTCAAAACAAAAAGCTAAACAAACAGGCACAACCAGTAATTATCATGGACAATATAAAGGAGAGATGGGTCTGCAGTCAAAGCTGAGGACAAAAAGTCAGTAAAGCCTGCTATCTGAGCTGTTATAAAGAGGGTGACAGAATGACCAAAATTAATTACATACAGTATATTTGTTTAAAAATGAAAAAACAGATAGGATCTTTGAGAACCTTGGTATAGGTTGAGCCTACTGAGTAAATAAACCTATAGGTTTGAAGTGAAAGCCACATTTATTAAAAAAAGGTACAAAGCATCTATCTGCAAAGTAATGAATGAAGTAAAACATATCTACTGCAAATACAATACAGTTATTTGTATAATGAATTGAATGACTATATATCCATTTTCATTTCCAGATACTGTATAATTTTTCATCCCAGTCTATCAGCAGTGTAGCCTTCATAACCTTATCCTGCTGGACATCCATATCCTTTAGATAATAGGTAGGTTTCTGACTGCATGATATCAACTTGATACATTTCTTCCAAGAAGACAAAAGCAAACAAAATTCTCATGTCAACTGTTTTGAATAAATGTTCCATTAATTATTGTCTTTACAATCAACAATAAGTACAAACAAGGAAGATGTAGATCAGCAGTAATACAACCCAAGATTGGGGAGAATTTAACAACATTTGCAGCCAATATGACATTGTTTACTGCCGTTGGCATATAGCTACAAGAGTTAGCAGTGAAAACTTACAGGCTAGCTACACTGCACGCATAACAAATGCGAAGCGGACTATCCAACCCTACTCTTTCACTATAGTCAATGAAACTGGCTACACTGGGCAAAGAGCAGCGCGTAGTGGTGCATATGCTCCGCGGAGATCCACTCTACAAGCGTAAAAATAGGACCGTCTTTTATTAACAGCTGTGGATCTACTCTATTTCCATTAAAGTCAATGTGAGTATTTTCACTGACTGTGAAAATATCGCATATTTCCCTGCACTGCACCTTGAAAATGTCCTAATGGATGGAGACAGGCCTGAAGTCAACAGGTCAGAGGTTTTGTGGTTCTGTTTATCAAAACAACATCCTGTCATGTTGCGCGATCATACGTGAATTCGTGAGATCTCGCGGGTCCTCGTAACTTCAACTGTCAGTCATGGCCGCGGCTGTTCCGCAACAAATCCGACCCTGGTGGGTATTGACGTACGGCGGAGCACGGAGCCGTCGGGCAGTTGGTGGAAATCAGGGGTGAGTGTGACCCTCAGCCTGGAGTAGAAAAAACTGTTGAAATCGGACCGTTCAGAACAGTAGGAAATCTGAATGTTTTGGCTCACGGGGATTAGTCTGAACTATGTTTACCTCATTATTTTATTTATTTATATTATTTATTTGCCACTATTACCATGAAAACCAGCATTATAATATTGTGGATATTAGAGAAAACATGGGAAAGCAGCAAAGAAAGCGGACGGCTAGTGAGCTGCTACCACTGAAGTCTAGGATTGTTAATTTTTAATTTGTTTAATAATCCCCTATGGGGAAATTACAATTCCCACTCTGTGTCCACACTTTGTTAGTTTTTCACACATAGTCCTGAACTACACACACACACACGCACTAATGGATAGATGTCAGAGTGAGTGGGCTGCCAGCCGAACCAGCGCCCTGAGCGGGTGGGGGGGTACAGTGCCTTGCTTAACAGCACCTGGCAGGGCCCAGGAGGTGAAGTGGCATCTCTCCGGCCACCAATCCACACTCCGTACTTTTTGATCCATATAGGGACTTGAACCAGTGACCCTCCGGTTCCCAACCCAACTCCCTACGGACGAGCTACTGCCATTCTGTTAATGCAAAGTCTTTCAGTTAAAAATATTTCTTTTGCATTGAATCAAATGTTTTATGGTCACTATTAATCTCGTAGCTGGTTGGCTACGTTCCAGGCTTAAAATTATTCATGAAAGCCTATTCTAAAAGGTCAATGGAACAATTGAATGGGGAAAATCCCTTCCGTAGCCGTTTAAATAGCGGGCAGTTGCAGTTGAGCAACCAGAAGAGAAGTCTATGGGCTGTGCAGCGATTTGGTGTAGATACCAAAGTCCAATTAGCAGACAACCATTCATAAAAAATAACAACAAAAAAACATTAAAAAAACTCAAAACGTATTGCATTTCATATGCGTAAACTTGTGAATTTAAACGGAATGCTAACTCATTGTTAAGATTTCCTGATTGATAATAATAATGAGGAGGACAATAATACATAGGGCAATGAGTTTTACAATATTACAACTCTGAATGGGCCCAGTCCCTCAGGCCTTAAAGGGCTGCTCTTGGACAGAATAATGAAACATACTCTGAATGGCTGTGGGGATTTCCTCAAGGAAAATGGCCAGGAGTACTAATGACCAATGATATAATAAATAATGATAAATAAGGACCTCTGATAATTAATTACAGTGACAATCCCACCTGCACAGTACACTTCAGTAGAGAAAGAAACATCCTATAATATATGAACGTGGTGTTTGTAGGTGTTGGCAGCAGTGACAATCACACCTGCACAGCACACTTCAATAAAGAAGAAAACATCCTTTAACATATGAAGATGGTATTTGTAGGTGTTCGCCGCGAGTGTGTACTAACAGAGTGGAGGCAGGCAAGTGATAATTATGTTCAAGCTCAGGTCTACGCAAAGTACAAAGACTTGGATAGATATGATTGTTGATTAAAAAGCAGTTTCACAATATGTAAGAATATCATATCATACAGCTACACTTTCATTTGGTGCTGTAATGACTCGGTTGTTCCCATCACCACCTGCTTGTCTAATTACCAGCATCAGCAACGGGATCTCCTTGTTTACACCTGATGACTTAACTGTCTTGTACCATAAAGGCACGGGTTCTTCATCAGAACCATATTGCCCTTTACAAGTAGAATATTATTGCTTCTAGTTGTTCTACTCCTATTACTATCCAGCTGGCATCCTGTTACATTAAAAGAATGAAGGATTTGAGATAAGACTGCTTCGGAAATACGAGTACAGTTTATCTGAAGACCGTTTTTAAAGTTCATGTCTACATACTTTTTGTTTGTTCGTAAACCAAAACTGTAAAGCGTCTGAGTCCTTGGAAAAGCGCTATAAAAAACAAATGTATTATTATTATTAGTATTGAAGTAACAGACACAAAATGCCATCAAGGATAAGTTAAACAGTCTCCATAGTATCTGCAGGGTCTCATACTTGATAAAGGTTTGGTGTCTGAGGTCTTATAGCAAGACTTCAGTCCATTAATGTAAAAAAACTAATATTCCCTGATTCTGATCTCACGAACTGTTCAATCAGCCAGAGGGGGACAGATTAGATAGAGAGAATGTAGAAAGCTGGTATTTGGTGAGTAGTCTCTGACCTCATCAATCCCCATACGCATACACTTAAAGCTCAGCACGGTGGGAGTCATGATGAAGACCTACGCTGGTTATCTAGTCTAGTTGTTTGTGTAAAGTAGCGAGCACGCTTCACTGCATTCATGGCTACATCCACTACATTCCTTGTGCTCACTTATCAGCAGTCTTATTAGTGTATTTGAATGAGTGTCCCTTAGCATTCAACGTCATTGAATAAAAACATTGAGGCTTTTTTTCACCAGAATCAATCTATATTTACTATCTAGAGAGCTATATTTAACATACCACATACATACCAGGTTACCACTTTAAAATGTCCTAACATCTTGAAGTGGTAACCATGTCATGTAGCTTTGTGTGTGTGGGAGTGTGTGTATGGGTCTTTGTCTGTGTGCGTGTAATTAAAGCATCTCACGGCACTGTGTCCATGTTAAATGTACAGTAGAATTGGTCAAATAGCCGTGAAGCCCTCTCAGCGGCCTGGAGGTTCTATTTATGATCTGTCCAGCAGGTTGTGTTGTACTAACATGCAAACCGGAGCTGGTCAGCATAATGTAGCTCATTTAGTGTTGAGTCTGCACACTAGCTAAGGTGGATAATTTAGTTTGATGGTTCACAAAGGATGTATTATGTGTATGTGTAGAACTGTGTGTGTGTGTGTGTGTGGTGAATGATGCTGATCTTCTTATGAAGTTAATTCTTATGAACATTTGGGTATTTGATTCTTGTACAATGTTCTAATGTATAAATGAGTCAAAAAAATATTGTACCCATTATTTTGGACACATTTCTATAATAGGCAGATTGAACACTTATATTTAAGTAGTAGTAGTTGATCTTACGAGGTGTGGTGTTGGCTATTTATAGCTAATCTTAGCCGAGACGGATCATTCATAATTTAACCAAGCGCAAATTAGCTTTTATTGATTGTGGTTGTATAAATCTTGGACACATTATTAAATCAATATTTTAATAGTGTTGTAAATAGTAGTTTGGAATGTGCCTAATTAAGTTGGTTAAATGTGAGCAGCTAATTACCTTTCTGAGAGAAATTCTTGTTGCGTTTGACAGAAATATCACCAGCCTCTGGTTTCTTTGTAATTGCTTCCCGGAAACTTGGTCTGTTTAACCAAGGTAGTCACACAGTTAGCTTGAAATATTGTCACTATTAGTTAGTTGTCAATCTTTTTTTCCAGAGCAAGTAAGAGTTTCTAGATCCAAGAGAAAGGGATGTCAAACAATCAGCTTTGTATTCAACCAAATTACTGTATCTAATGTATGTGTACACATTACATGTAACGTAAGTAAAACATTTTTAAACTTTCAATTCATTCTACAGAATGAGTACCGCCCAACAGATAAGACCTACTTTTTCCTCACCCTGATATTGACAATGCCAACATCTCTGCAGTGTTGCCTTGGCAAAATTTGGATGTAAAAGACCATAACAATTTGGTAGACTACTGGTTATTTACATGTAAAGTATTCGGGATGGAATAAATCTGCTATTATGATCCTGGCTGTTTCTACAATCATGTCATGGTAAACAACTAATGTGGCTCATGTGGGGACTACAAATCCCACATGAAACAAATGTATTTTTACTTTTCCCCCTCGTTTTCTGCTTTGCCCCTTTGTTGGCACCTCACAACAACATCTGTATTACCAACATGGCAGTACCTCTGCAGCTTAAATAACAGGAGCCAGATCATCACGGCTCAGATGGATTGTAAATAATCGAGGGGGCGATAAATTTGTCACCGCTTGGACAGAGATAGGGCACATTACCTTCAGAGGAAGCATATTTCACCCTTCCCTGGGGCTGATGAAATGCGGAGCACAGGGGCAACACAGCATCTGTAAGTGAGGCCTTCTTTATGGCCTGATTAAGTCATCTGATGCTAGCTATAGAGCCAGCCGTACAGCTTTATTTCACCTCCCACTGTGCTGCCGTTGTAATCATCCAGGAGGACCATGAAGGTAAAACAGCATCGAAATAGCCCTTGTAATGTGATGGGCAGAGTCATTCCCCCTCTTTTTTATGTCAGCCATTATAACTTCATATAAACTACAGTAATACTGCTGAGTAAGAGCCTTTTTCTTAAACAATCATAGCCTGATTATGTAGATCCCTTTTTTGTTGATCTGCAGTGCTGCTTAGAATGCAATTTCCTATCTTATTAGTTATTTTTGGAACATGTGTATAATATTAATTAAGTTTTACTGAGAAACATATATTTAATTGTATGTCCCTATGATAAATTCCTTTTTAATGGTGTTTAAACGCTTTTTTGGGAAATGTATGGGAAATAAAGGCAATACTGAGTAAAAACAGACTAGAAACAGCTCATAGGATTGGACACACAGATGCCGCGCCTTCTGTTAAAGGTGCCTTTAGGAGTTTTCTGGTAAACAATCAAAAGTTGTACATTCCATGTTTCTCACCAAATTGCATTGTGTATATCCTTGAGGCCTAATGCATTTCTTTCATAACATTTGCAAAGGAAATTATTTAAATACATCCATGTTTGCTTTCTAGCCGTCTTCCTATTTTTTACTGCTTATTTTGGCACCCAGGTACGTAGAATAGCATGAAACCGACTAGGGGTATAATGCAAAGCTGCTATACTCTATCTGTTTATTTAAAAAAAAAAATCTTGGTCCAGGATTATATTAAAAGTGGACAGGGCTTGTACCAGAAGTTGTTAATAATGTCCATACTACTTTATTTGTTGTTGTTTTTTTGTTATTTTATACGTCAATTTTTAATCCTGCTGGCCATAAAATATACAATTCAATTCAGAACATAATATTTAATGTCCCTAAATTAATCATAAAATAAAGCACGATTTGTCTTTGAAACCCACACCACTAACCTGATACTGTGCAAGGTGCCTGGTTTCAACATCAGTTGGTAAAAATAACAGCTGTGTAACATTAGTCAAGCATTCTTCTACACAATGGGGCAGATATTGTTTTAACTGTTTTGGGAGCATTATCTGTGCTTATCTGAATAACGTAGTTGTATATGTTTACATTTCTACACGTGCATGATCGAGTGTATGCACAATACAAACAAAACAGGGACTCATGTAAACACTGCTCCAAATGCTTGATTTAAGGACTTTTTATGTGCCTTTACTGACAATGATGAAGATATTTGAAATATTTCAGTAAGCCTTTTACTCCTTGACCTGCCAGTGCCAACAAATCTGAAACCGCTGTGCACTTTTCCTGTTGTAAAAGTTGGAAAGCAGTTTCCCTCCAAATCTGACCTAGCATTACAAAATGAGTAGAGTCTCTTTATTTTAAATGATGGACCACAATGACTATGATAATAATTCATGCACGTTCAAATCCTACATGAAGAGCCTTAAATAAACAGATAATTACCTTTGAAGCGATGCACATTAAGAGCAAGCAGAAGCTCAAATGATTGAGGAATTATCCACAGCCATTTATCATAGTGCAACAATGAGCAGGCATCATGTTACTATAATGCACCTTCCTCTTATGAAAAGTTAAAAAATCAATAGTTTTTAAATGATACTGTGAGACAATATCGGGTTCTCCCCTAGTACTGTATACAGTATATGTGATCAAACCAAGTGCACTTTACATGCCAGGGGGGTTTACAAAAGAACTGTCTCTTTTTTAGAATGTATGCACGTGTGTGTGTGTGTGTGGTGTGTGGTGTGTGTGTGTGTGTGTGGGGTGTGTGTGTGTGTGTGTGTGTGTGGTGTGTGGTGTGTGTGTGTGCCATGCAGAATTAGCAAGCCAGGAGCACTTTGGCCCTTAGTCTGTGTGTCCAGACTCACAGGCTCCGGATGGAAGGGGCCAGAGGCTCCATGAAGCAAAAATACCAGATGAGTATTTACAGCATGTACACTGTTAACCCTTTATTCAGTGGTGTTGTTACATTGTGTGCAGTTTTTCAATTTACAGACTTGTTTCCAGCATGACAATACTGTATATTGTACAAATAACAGAGAAAATATATATATACACACACATATATATGTGTGTTTTTGTGTGTCTGTGTGTATATGATACAACATGACCTTACCTTTTAAGGCCAAACTTTGATTTCAGTAATGCTGGATCAGAGACCTATTTACGTTTAAAACAGTGATGCATCACAAATCTTTCCCCGCTGTACATTTTGGCAGCAGAGAACAGATGGTAATGCAGAGGCATCTGACAGACCTGTTTGTGTTTTTCAAATCATGAAATTCTATATAGCATGCCCCTTAATCATTTTATAACCACCCCCTCTCTGTTTTCATCTGTTTGTGTCTCCCCGTCTCTCTCTCTCTCTCTCCCTCACTTTCCTGCCTTGCTTATTATCGTCTCGGTATGTGCCAGACTCTAATCCTCATGCCTCTCTTCCCTCTCCTTGTTTTAGCCCTCAACGAGCTTCACAGCTTTCCCAAGATACTTCAAATAAAAAGGAAGGAGAATTTGGTTTCGTTGCAATAACTGACTATATTTTACCCTAAACTACTCGTAATGTTGACAACACAGTGAGGAGGAGGTTTAACGGCAGGATAGGAGCGGAACAAAAGGCTTCAGAAAATGCTTGAAAATGGCACAAGCGCTTTAGCAATGACACACCATGTAGTGAGTCTCAACATGGTATCATTAAATAGCACTGTTGTTCTGCATTGCGCCTGTTTTGGTAGCATATAGAAACATTGCATATTTTCTATCAGTGGAGGAGGTTCTTCTTCAAAGCTCACAGTTCACCCTTTCCAACTCTTCCCAGTGGTTGTGATAGTTTTATCGTACCTTGAATAATGTTGACTAGTTAGTGGTAAGTGTTTTTGGTACTTCTATCCTGTTTATATTTGACATTGACTGTTATTCTAATGCATGTGTCGTGTTAACAGTAATCAGTTTTCAGGGGACTCAAGTAAAACTTCAGAAGAAGAAAAACTGCAGAATGAAGACTTAAACTTTACAAGCAGGTTAGATGTTTATGAAAAGAAAATCACAAAGACTGCAATTTGCAGTATAATATGTGGTCCTGATGGTTCATATTTCAAAAAAGTATTTACATAATGGGTAAAAAAAAAATGCCAAAAATACATCTGTCTTCACCTCTCCTGCATTACACCACGCAGCAAGCAGGGATGGTACTTTGGGTGCACTGATGTTAAAGTGTGAGTTTCTCTAGGTGGTGCTCTTTTCTCTGTCTGTTCAGTCAAATGAGCTGGTACTGCTGGATAGAGCTCTTCTGTTGATTCCAAACAAATGAAAAACGAAGCCCATCTCTGAGCCAGAGAACTAAACCTGACAATGAGGTGTGTAAAACACCAAATACCATGTTGTTAAAGTACATTTAAATCATGCAAACAGAAGGTGTTGACACTGTTATAATAAAACAGTGTAATGGCGCATTAAAGTAGCGACTTGTTTGCACTAATATGTACAGTATGATGCCAAAACAGGGAACAAATGATTCAACATTTGTAAGATGCTGTTTCACTCTTAATTCAGCTCATCAGGAATGATTCATTAAAAAAGTGGTCGGTATGCAGATTCACAACAAACTAAGAACTAATATGATTCTGGTTATTTAACAATATCAAGCGGTCTGTTCCCAAGTAACTTATATTTGCAAAATAGTTGGATTCCCAGTTATCACGGAACTACTGGTTAGCTATTCATCAGTCAGTTTAATTGGTCAAACTACCCAGGAATGTGTGCACCTAATTGCAATGTGTAACCATTTAGTTTTGAGGTGACTGTACTCATGGTTCAGCACTTCACTTTGGTTTTAAAGGATCAGTTCATACAAGATATGACGACATGTAATTTTACAACAACTGAAGCTATGGGAAGTTCAGTCAGAAAGATTCTCTTTACACTCTCATTCATAAACAAATCTCTCTGTCTCTCGCTGTCCGGCTTCTACTTCATCAGCTGACTTTGCGCGTACAGAAAGATAACCGTGTTATCCCAAACCCTCTTAAATATGACTATGTACCGATGGCGTCTAATCTCCAGAGACTCTTCACATTTATAACTTTACTGTGCACCATGTAATAGATGTATTTGTTTAATGAAAATGAAGTACCCCCAGAATGAACTAATATGTCTCTGCCCAGGTAGTTTCAGTGTGTTTGGAGATGTTTTCTCTATGGTCTGAGGTGTTTAACCATTCTATTTAGAGAATCCAAAAGCAATGTTTCTTACTTCAAAGTGCTCAGTAAACCTGTCCACAGAAAGGTGCTGTGCTCTGATTTAGCAAAGAGTTCTGATCCTTTGAGCACGACAAACCAAATTGAATCGAGCACCATTTTACTGAGATGACATCAATTACAGCAACTGTATCTGGATGGTCAGATTGCAGTCAAGGAAAAAGGAAAGGGGTTTTACTGTATTTTGCGTGAACTGACTCTTTAACCGGAAAGCAGCAGTAGAAACACAAGGGCTCCAGATTGTTACGCTAAGCAGTGCTTATTTCTTACAGATGCAAAGCCATAATAACGTCGGTGGCCTCTGTTGGCATATCACGGTGAGCAGGAAATCTTTCCCCATTGCATCTTCGTTGGTGGCCTGGTTGGCGATTTAATTTTGTTGAAGTGTTGGCAGATTACCGCTACCTCAGTGCTGCTGTCATGGAGAATGCAGCCCAGGCAGGCAGTGAGCCGGGAGCCGGCACATTGATAAGGACAGCTGCTCTTGGGAGATTTCCCTGGAGAGAACAGTGAGACAGGGCCGGCAAAGAGACGTTAGACGTCAGGTGAAAACCCCAGGACCACCCTCACTGCAGCACACCGGCTGGTATTCAAGGCCCCCTTATTATCTGATAGGCAGCTTACAAGCTGGGAGACCAGCAACTTGTGTTGGTGGAATCAAAGGGCTTAGGGGTTACATTGTGATTGGACTTACTGGCCCATGCACAAAAAAGATCAGCAAGCAGATTGATAACCCCCCCCCTTTCCAGCTTTATTACAGAAACACATTTAAAAAATAGTTTCCACTTCACAGCAGAGTATTTGAACTTCAAAAGAAGGACAACAGAGACAACAAGAACAAAAAGACACTGAAAACAGTGAGCCTTTATATTAATCAACGCCAACACAGGGAAAGAGAAAATTATTTAGTTCAACTTTACATGAAATAATACATACTTTAATGGGCTCATCAGGGAACAGTTTGTTTTACAATAAACGCAATAAATGACATTCATTTCAATGGGTTCCCGTTTGAAACCCTTCCCTGAGGCATAGCTACTAGGCTCCACCATTTATCTTAAACTCTCATTTCTATCTAGTCTTTTTGTTTATCCATAAAAAAAATAAAAACTTGAAACAAAATGGCATTTCCATAAACAGCGAGAAAAGCAGCAGCCAGAAACTATTATACACACTATTCTTTTGATTGTGAAAGCCGGGCAGCAGCACGGGCCTCCACTCAAGAGTGCCACCATTGCTATTTCCTTAGAAACCACTGGGTTTCCTCAACAGAGGTGAAGAGAGGAGTGACTTTGATGAGGAAATGTTTCCCCCTTTGTGCAAATGTTCAGAAGCACCTGAAACTCTGCAGTATGTTGAAGTGCATGCATGTACAGAAGGTGAGCGCGAGCACTTTTTCGGACAGGCTGTCTTTGAAAAAATTGGTCCTGTCATGAATTATAACCAAGTGTTTATCTGTATTTTCTGATGTTTGCATGGCAGTGGGCGAGAATAGATAGATAGATAGATAGATAGATAGATAGATAGATAGATAGATAGATAGATAGATAGATAGATAGATCAATGTTTCCCGAATTTAAGGTCGGGACCCAAAATGGGTCGCAGACCCGTTTTATTGGGTTGCCAATTGGCAGAGAACAGACTAAATGCTCAGCATGACCTCAGAATGGCACTTTCAAAAACCGAACCTAGACTAGATCAGCTGGTTGTTATCCTCAACCAGCCACATACATCTCATTAAATTCAAGTCAGCATTATTTAAACAAATGTTGGTGTCGGTACTGAGGGATGATGGGAGGGGATAAGAAAATGAGTTGAGAAAGGGGTGAGACACAGAAAGGAGAATAGAGACCTCTTCTGTTTTTGTTTACTTTTATAATGGAATGAATATACTTCATATCAATTTAAATTCAGGGTTTGTTCTGTCTTTTGTCCACAGTTTAAAAATGTAGATGTTACAATGATTCATGGTGTATTTTTGTAAATTTGGGTCCCGGGGAGACACCAAATTTCTCTTTTGGGTCTTGAGCTGAAAAAGTTTGGGAACCACTGAGATAGATAGATAGATAGATAGATAGATAGATAGATAGATAGATAGATAGATAGATAGATAGATAGATAGATAGATAGATAGATAGATAGATAGATAGATATTAATTGATCCCAAAAAAATGGGAAATTATGGCGTTACAGCAGCAAACATACATCAGTCGCACAGCAGAGAACATAAATATAAATGAAATACTAGAATACAATATACATACATACAATATACATGAAATAATAATAATAATAATAATAATAATAACAGGAATAAAAATATAAGAACAAGTATTTGAATATATACAGGATGGAAAAACTAAATGTGCAACTGCTTAAATAGTATGCTAACATGTAAATAACGGAATAAGGGATCTTTACATCTAATATTTTTATTTGGTCAGTGTTCTGTCTGTGGACCGCTACAATGGGGAAGGGGGGGCCTGAGTTGCATTAGGGCTGAAAGTTATATTTACAACCATGTACAGCATGCAGACTAACTAAGTGACGCGTCTGTCTGTCTTTCAATCTCCTCCACTCAGAGTGCCACACACACACACACACACACACAGCTGTCCGTTCTCAAACAGCTAAGCAATGGTCATATCAAGTACCGTGGCCAATAGGCTAACGTAGTTGTTTTAGCTCTTTTGTCTGTGTTAAAAAAAGCTAGCCAATGTCGCAAAGCAGAAAAGCAAAAAAACAAAACAAAACACGATTCAACAATCAGTTGACGGTAGGAAAGACTGGACCAATCAGATTCAACTATGTATATTTTTAGTCGGGGACATCCCTACTGGATAGATATTTAAGATATATAATATTTGCTTATTTTTCTTTTCCAAATTGACACAATACTTTCAGTATGAATCTAAATAAAATACAGATATTATTGCCAAAAATAGTTACCAATAGCAGCATTGCATCACACACCTAATGCCTATTTATAGTAAAATGCATAGGTTTATTTATAGTCTAAAAATAGAATCAACAATCCACTATTCTAAAGTAAAGACTAAATCAATGAGCCAAGAGATTTATGTACAGTCATTATAACGCAATGCAGCCTATAACGTCACCTGAATGTCGTCCATACCTCATGCTGATGACCGGACATTCAGCAGTACAGGAACTTGCAGGAATCATCTTCCCGCTGGTTTTATTACAGTGATAAATGACTGCTCATTAGTGTCAGCCACCCTCGGAAAGGATGGACTTATGAGCCTTTTTTTCTTTCCAATAAAAAGGCTTATGACAGGCTGATGAACGTTGCGTTTGAGGCTTTTACTTGATGCTCTTATGTACAGCAGTGACAAACTAGTAAAACGTGTCTCTACGTCGAACGTAATATAGGTGGATACTGTGTGTCTTACATTCTCTTTCATATTTCATGGTTTATATTAGCAGGCTGGTACAGTGCTTTAGCAACGCTTTCAGACTAACAAGTGTGGAAGTGTACCGTGCATGCATGTCGATGAGGTTGTGCTTTGTACATAGTATGTCTCAGACTGCAGTCATTTTTATGTTTAGTGATCTCTGATATTGGGGATTCTGAGGTCATTAAAGCTTGTGGGTTGATTTTCCTCTCCCGGTGGTGTTTTTATCCCTGCACTATAAGATCATTCAGGATTGATGGTATTCATGTCCTAATGCATTGAAGCTTCTGTGGACAATATATTGAGGGAGCTGATTGTTTCACAATCTGTACTGTCAGTATGAAATGCTATACCTACTATGTTTAAAAGCTCCCATTTTTCCAGTTATTTATGCTTCTTTGCGGTTTCTCCTGTAGATTTTCACTTTTAAACGATTTTCTCTTGGGCATGACATGAAAGAACTTTATCACAGTTTTATGTGACAGCATTTGCAAAAGCCGCTCAGCTGAAGACAAACCAGTCTCCACTGTGGTCTGAATGGATCATAACCCCAGATCGTGTCTACTGGTGCAGGTTTGATATATTGCCAGAGGTGCTAAGTCCTTTTTATATCTCATCTCTACTAGTATTGGTGCGATGCATCACTATCACAGACTCCAGTTCCTCTGGCAAGTGCCTACGGGTGAGTCGTTGCCCAAACATGACAACGGGATGATCACTCGGTTTTCTACCATGGCCATATCATGCAAACACTTCAACATACAGTATATGTCATCTCTCACCTTTGAAAGTCACAAATAAGACCCAAAAAAAGGATTCAAGACAATATTTAGCAACAGCAAAAAATAAATATGCAAAAGAGCCATCAAATTCAAACTTGTTCTCGGGAGGATTTCTGAAATATGTTGTCCTCGTTGCGGTTAATGATGGATAATGATCTTCACCTGTAGCTTCATTCCCCAGGCTGGGAGGAAGCTCAACACCTTTCCCCCCCCCATCAGGATCTGCACCGGCCAATATATATAAAAGTAGACCCTTAGGAACTCTTCCTTTATATTGCACATTTCAATATCTTCATCTTTAGTTTTCTGTACTTTAATGTATTACTGTACTGTATATATTACTTAGCTCTCTTTTCTGCTTCTCTTCATAGTCGTCAGATTCATCTACCAACCCTTATAGAGCTGGCTCAGGTTTGCTTTGCTCCAGCTCTTAATTATGCTGGTATAGTTTTAGACTGCCAGGGGACTTCTTTTGACACACTGAGCTCCTCTCTCCTCTCTCTTTCCCTCTGTGTGCATTGATGTCCCAGAATTGCTTGTTACTAACTTAGCTCTGGGGAGGTTATTCCCCAGAGTCCTTATGTTTGTTTTTTTTCGCAGAGAACTTTTCCTTGGATTAAGGTGGCACCTAAATCATGGTTTCAGCTGTTGCCATGGCCCTGGTCCGCACCCTGCTCCGCCCTGCTACATCCTGCTATGCCCTACAACACACTGTAACGCTGTGCAGTGCCCTGCTACGCCATGAACTACTACAACTATTTCTAGTCATAGTTCCATTATCTTTATTTGTGACTATAAATACCCCAACTGGCAGTGGAGTGTGGTCTAGACCTACTCTATCTTTGTAAAGTGTCTCTTGTTATGAATTGATAACATAAATAAAATTGAATTGAATTTCTTTATCGTATTTGTACATATTACTTATGATTTTTTTTAATCTTTATTTGTCTATATTACTTATCTTTTATGTTATACTTTTTGTACGTCTCCTTATTGCATCGTGGGTCAGGGAGAAACTTATTTTGCTCTGTATGTCTGGCACACAGTGGAGAATTGACAAATAAACTTGGCTTGACTTGACCTGCATTGACTAAAATATCTAATCCTTATGTGCTGTCCCTAGTTGCTGTTGAACAGTATGTTCAATTTTACAAAGTGGTTAAGGTGCAGATAACATAGTACTGTATGTAACTAAAGAAGACACTTGAAACATTACTAGTTTTCAAATGCTCTCCTTTCCAACATTTATGAATAAATATTGAATCCACCGTCTAGCCTGGTATATTACATGCATGTCACAGGGAGACTATTTCGGTCCTCCTCCCCATTTGACACTGATCTGGGGCATTTTGTCGAGGACAAGGGAGAGAATGGAGACATTAATGGGTGCTGTAATTGCATGGCAAGGCTAAAATAGAAAGATGAGTGAAAAAAGATAAAATCAGGAAAAAATGCTAAAGTGCAGCTGTAAAAGATACCCGAGAAGAATCTGAGTACATCTCAGCACAAATGTTTGACAAATTGTAGCCAAGCCAACCTTTTTGGAATAATAAAAAATGGGTTGTTCCCAGACGGTTGTATCCACTTCTTTGATGGAAAGTATTGTGTAGGTCAAAATATGTAACATGCTGTACATTATTTAACAGATGTGTCTAAATGAATATGAATTTTAATTTGTTGGTGTAAGAGTCTAGTGGCTTCAGACATGCATGTTTGTTAACAATAAGGAAAAAGACAAGGTAATGGTGGGGAAGGACACAATTAAAAATGTCTACATTTAATGTGCCTTCAGAAACTCAGAATTTAGATGAATCCATGTGTCAGGACCTGCACTTAGCTACACAAATAATATTGTCAGTTGATGGGGGGTGGGTCCACCGCTTTGCTCCAGACTGCAATATCTCAACCACTATTGGATAGATAGACATGTCATTTGGTACAGACATTCAGTTTTACAAAGGGATGAATCCTATTGACTTTGGTAACCACTTAATTTCTCATCTAGGGCCATCATCAGGTCAGTTTTGTTATTGTCCAGTACTTCCGATTTATGACTAAATACCTGGAAACCAAAAGACTTTCCATCTACATTTCTGCTTAACACGCTAAACATTAACGTGTTAGCATTAAACATTAGCATTTAATTCAAGTACAGTGTCACAGAGCTGCCAGAATGGCTGTTGACTGTTGTCATGTAGACAGTTACCCCCTCTCTGCAGTGACTCCTGCTGTGTGGATGCCAACGCCTACAATTAGTTTACATGTAAAGCAAGCTTCTTAGCCATAATTAAAGTGCATATCATACAAATGTAGCTCTCAAAACTATGAGCAATTTGTAAACTACAAAGACTTTAGTGGATTGTTCTAATGTTCTAGTTAATTTAAAGTATCTTCATCCCGCCTTCTCTTTTTATTACAGCTAATTTTACAGTACATCAAAAGCCATTTAAAGGCATGATAAACTATTTGAAATTTTGACTACTTGATAACATTTTCTTCAAGGTCACAAAAAAATGGGGCCGTCGATGTACGGACGGTTGGGCAGACAGCACAAAAAATGTATGCTACCAGCCACAGATGTCGGCAGAGCAAAGGCATAAAAAAACGTTTTCACCTTAATATATGTCAATAAAATGTTGTAAATTCCCTGCTCCCTCGGGTAAACAGAGGTGTCTTTTATGACACCTCTGTTTTGTGATTTTACTTGAAAGGAAGTTTAACGTAAGGTTGTAGCACTCCTCGTTCTTATTGTGGGTGTAGTAAACAGTACTCTAGAAGGATTTTTGATTGCGTCTTACTGACATTCACCGATGTAATTTCTTGTGTTGGTTATGGTGCTTCACTGTGATTGAATATTCTGTTTGGTTCAGTGCCACAGGTGGAGGCTGCTGAAAAGAAGCCTGATGGATGTTTTCCTGATGTGAGCGCCTCAGATATTTGGGACACGACAACAACTGGCAGGAAGTACTGTGTTCTCTGCCTTGCCTTGAAGAACAAAAACGGAACAATCTTTAAGTGCGGGTCTTATGTGTCGCTCACGTAATAAATAATGTACAACTGTGCATAATCCCAGATCGTCTCTGCTCGGGAGAGTGGCATGATCTGCAGAGGGCCAGAGGACTGCAGAACTCCATTTCAGCTATGCTAGACAGATGTAAATCGTTGTAAATTCACCCAAATGACATATGCTACAGATGGTAGGAAAGAGAGATTTATATACATTTCGATAAGTTGTTGGACATATGCATGTCCACCCCTCATTTTCTATACAAAATTGAACTTCACCAATTTTAGTGATTAACCCTTGGAGTGGTTTTGAATAGGATTGGCACACAAAGACACCTAGGTAAACATACTAATTGCCCTATAAAACCTTAGTACATTAATACATATTGTCAGTCATCATACACAACGCAATATGTTATTGGGGAGCAAACATTTGGATCCTGGGATGCTATTGGGACACTTAATTCAACCTAATAATAAATATCAAAAATAACAAAAGCAGCCATTCTAAAACAATGTCAAAACATGTATGGGAGCGGTAATGTTTCATGTGATCTGTCAAAAACTACATCAATGCAGCCAAATTAAGGCTATGTGCTCTTTATTAACCTAATTAAACAACAATACTTTTGACCTTTTTTGTATTTTGTTCACATCAAAGAGGTACAGCTTCAAAGTAGTGATGGCAGTCTGACAGTGAAGCTTCGATACGTGCTTCAAACCATTAACTACGATCCCATTTGAACCACTGCTAAAAAAATTTGCTTTGGTACGGGAAAATCATGTGACACATGACGTCCGAAGCAGCAACTTCTTCATTCTCTGAATAATTCAGCTGAGTAGTTTGCAGCGCCACCTAATATTATTAAATATTAGGCTAAAAGTAAAGTTAAAGAACTGTAAATATCAGTAGCCTATAGTATTAGCTGTTCCAAGTCAGTATAAAAACATAAAAAAACTACTTTATATAGGCCTATGTGATTAGTGTAGCCATTAGGCTCGTTGAATAAATGCTTTTTTATTTGTAAATAATAATGAAAAATATCTCTATAGGTAAGGTGCTTGGTGTGTTCTGCTGAACTGAAGCACCATGGACATACTTCATCCATGAATAGACACTTCACGGCAAAGCATAGTGCTGCTGTAAATCAGGGGAACACGTCATGGTAAGGTATATGTTTTATTATTAGACACACTACTGAATACTCTCTTAATATGTTATTCCATGACTGCTAGGCCTGTAATGTTACATAAATCATATTTTATATAATAATACATATATTTTGTTAATTTTATTTATTTGTTTGTTTTAGTGGACCGAAAGCAAGAGCTGGATGAGGCTCTTGTGAGTATGACTGTGAAAGACCTGCAGCCTTTATCCATCGTGGACGACAGTGGTTTCAAGGACTTTGTGGCTCTGCTGGATCCCACATACTAGGGTGACCAGACGTCCCCGGTTTCCGGGGACAGTCCCCGATTTTGGCTACCTGTCCCCGGCTGGATCTGTCCCCGGTTTTCACTGTGACTGACGGACCCGAAATTGGAATGAAAGAAAGAAAAAACTGACAAAACGTAGCCGATAATCGCACACCCAACACACGCAGACTCCAGGCAGCCAGAGCCAGCGGTGCTCAGAGAGGTTTTAGAAGCCGTGTGTTACGATGCTAAAATCACTGATTATTTACATGGAGTCTGGTGCGTTTAGCGAAAGGAATTCCACGGACTTTTATGTTTTAAAAAGGATCTTAATCTTTAACAGAAAGGTCGAACTCCTTAGAAATCTTTTCCATAATGTTGTCAGACACTTAGAATATTAATCTGAGTCTGTTAGCAGCTAAACAAGCACTTTTATGAACGTAAATACAAGCTGGACAATTATCCTATTAACTTAGGCTACATTGCAGCGATCTCGTTTAATATGCATCACTGTCAAAGGAAAATATGTCCTCAGTAGTTTTTATTGTATCTGATTCTCAGTGAGCTGTTGCAGAAACAAGCCTTGAGCAGTAAAGCAAAAGCTGTCAGTAGTTCAGTAAACATTACAACATTATGAAATATTGAGACTTTCTATCTTGAAATATTAAGACTTTCTATCTTGAAATATTAGGACTTTTTATCTTGAAGTATAAGGATGGATTTTTTATCTTGAAATATTAGGACTTTCTATAGGTGTAGTGGAGTGGAGTAGGAAGTAGCAGCAGGGGTGGGTTTAGGATCATACCTGGGGGGGGGGGGGCTCAGCCCCTAATAAGAACAGCTCTAGGTCTAGTGTCCCCGTTTTAAGTTTTACAAAAATAAAAACATTACTTGTTTTGGAGGTAAATACACTTCTGAGCTGAAAATGTCCCCGGATTTTGTCTGAGAAATCTGGTCACCTTACCACATACACTCTACCATCTAGACGGTCTCTGAAGAACATGGTGGTCCAGAAGCATGCGGAGGAGAAGATGAAGGCCAGGGTTGTCATGCATAAGGTAGAAGCTTTGAGCCTGACTGCTGATGTGTGGACCTCCATTAATATGTATATTAATAATATTAATATGTATGTCTAGCAGTCACCTGCCATTATGTGGATGACTCTTTAAAGCTGGTCACAGTTCTTTTGGGAGTGCTGCCTCTCCCTTAGGCTCATATAGCAGAAATGGAACATCTCAGCTGCACAGTGGTCACTCATGGAGGAATGGGGCATTGAAACCAAAGTCCCCTCCATTGTGAATGAGGCTGGAGCCAATATGGTTGCCTCTGTGAGAAATTTAAATCTTCGCCATGTGGTTTGCTTTGCACATGCTCTTAACTTAGTGGTTAAAAACAGCCTGGATTCAACTCCTGGCGTAGCAGACATACCACCTTCCTTGCCCATCAACATATTTTAAGACCAGCACCACAGCCAAGAAGAAGCTAAGAGAAGTGTGAGAGCAAATGCAGCGTCCAGTCATGACGCTTATTCAGGAGGTGGACACACATTGGAATAGCACTTTTCAAATGCTTCAGCGCCTTTTTGAGGAGAGACAATCAGTGGGGGCAGCTCTTGCAACACTCAGGATTGATGTGTGGTCTCTGTCCTCAGAGGACCATGACACCGTCTCTGCATGCCTGAAATTGCTTGCCCCTTTCTACCAGGCCACAGTAGAACTATCTGAGGAAAAGAGAGTCTCTGGGTCAAAGATCATCTCAATGATCAAAATGCTTATGCTATACTTGTTTGATTCAATGGGGAAAACAAGTCAAACCACAGCCAAACAACTGGAAGAGAACATGTTCATAATGATGCAAAACAAACTTGGCAATGTAGAAAAGAACCAAACAGCATTAACCCATTCCACTCTGCTGGATCCTAGATTCAAATCAATTGGTTACAATCAATCAAATGCACAAGCAGCTGTAAAATGACTCACTTTACAATGTTCAGAATTATTAAGAAACACACCACCTGCTAAAGAACAACCTTCCACATCATCTTAAACAGGTCCAGCTAATTTTGAAATTCCAGTATCTACAAGCAATGTCAAAAGTAAAAACGGATAAAAATAAAAATAAAAATTGAAACCTTCCAGTTCTGATTCCCGTCATGTTTGTTTTTCAGATATTAACCTTTGTGAATCTCTGGACAGAGATGCTCCTGAAGCAAGAATATCCAGAAATGCCACGGTGGATGCTACAGTGGAGGTACAGCGGTACATGACGGATCCACATCTGGAAAAATCTGACAACCCACTGGTGTAAATCACAAAAATGTGTACCCATACCTTTTTATACTGGCTAAACTGTTTTTAGCACACTCAACTAGTGCCATATTTTCCCAGCACATCCTCTTTATCCCCAAGCACTCTTTCCCTAATTCCCAATAATACAATACACAAATTCATCAATCTTTATTTTAAAAAGAATGACATCCCATTGTTAGTATACCCTACATGTGTATCACTAGCCTAAAAGCCTCCTGTCCGCTATCTTGTGGGGATAATTTAGATGCAGCCTTAGCACTACACCAGGCAAGGTCGCTGTTACTGAATCTTCTAGTAATGAACCCATTTTCAAAAAAATTCCTCTAAACAGTTCAGTGCTTAACCAAAGCTTCATTTGCCCATCACTACTTCAAAGATGCCGCCCAACTAGGGATGAGCGAGTACAGCATTATCTGTATCTGTATCTGTTTACCACATGAATTATCTGTATCCGGATCCGTACTCGGACTGGGCGGGGCCTAAACCGGAAGTGGTCAGATTTAACCCGGAAGTGGGTCGGGTTGTCTTGAAATGTGCGGGGCTTTAACCGGTATGTTATTTAAGCATGCAATTGATATGAGTTGATCAAAAAATTTTATATTTATTGCTGATTAGAAAACTATTTACATGACAGCATCGAGCTTCAGATCAATGGTGTTGTCATGGTAACAAACAAACTATATACAGAACGTTTTGCAACAATGAATACAACACATGCGGTTACAATTATGAAGTAAAATGTAATGAACAAGAGTTTTCATACTCAATATAACTTTCTTTTTTTAACTTTTTATTTTTTTATGATCAGTGTGATTTTTTTGGGGGGTTCTTTTTATTTTTTTATTTTTTTTATTTCCACACAAGGTGTGTGTGTGTGTGTGTGTGTGTGTGTGTGTGTGTGTGTGAGTAAGAGAGAGACACAGAGAGAGAGGGGGCGGGGGGCAGCTGACAGTAAAAAAAAAAAAATCTCCAATGGCAGAGATTTAAACCAAGCAGCATGTCTGAAACCCACGTTCACCAGAAATCTACTGGTTACTATGTAAGGACTACAAACCCCACGTTCACCAGAAATGTACTGGTTACTATGTAAGGACTACAAACCCCACGTTCACCAGAAATCTGGGCGCTGTGATTATCACAGAACGCTGCGCGGCCAGTTGAGGAGTTGTATTCAATCCGAGCACGGATATTGACTCATATTACTCGTATAATACTTGTACTCGGCAAAAGTGCTTTATCCGTACCGGATACTCGTTTCAGCCGGATACTCGGATCACCCCTACGCCCAACCAATTCTCACCAATTCATGCAAATTCAACCAATCACCGTGACTTTGATGTGACTTGCAATTTTGACAATTTGCCGCAACTTTTTCCCAAATTTGACCAATAACTGGAGTTTCCAGCGATTTCAACCAATCCCAGCAGTCCCACATGCCAGACTTTGTATCAGAATGTGACTCTGAGAGACAATGACCAAGCGGGAGTGAGAATGGGTTGACGTAACACACGTACTATTCATTTCCTTGTTTACCGAGAAGTGTGTGACTCGAACATCTCACATTTACCAACAAAACGTACAGCGAAAGACCGTGCAAAACATGTCCGACTGTCCTGCCAACCTGTAAACATTTTAACATCTATGTACGCTGTAATGATTTTTCACTTTGATGTCGCTGCAGCGGGCGGGGCTGCTAAGTATCCCCTACAACTGACGCACGCACACACACACACACACACACACACACACACACACACACACACAGAAACATGCGCACACACACAAACACACTGAACAAAAACTGGAGATGAGACGTCCAGGATGACTTAAATTGAGAACAACTACGCTTGATATTATAAGTGCAATGATAAGTTAAAGTCCAATAAGCCCTTTATCAAACCGTATGAATGTGTCCCAGGTCAGGATAGTAAATTAACTAACAATGTAAAGATCAACAAGCCACTGACAGACATGTTGAAACTGATTCATTCAATAAATTAAATTCCCTCAGGAATTAATTACAAATGATAACAATAATACAGTACCAACACAATAATGAACGGAAAGAAACTTCTGCTCATTTTCAGCCCAAAAGTGAATCAGCTGCCGGGTGTCCTCCTGGAGGACCATGGAGTCCATTCAAGGCAGAAAAATGCGGGACTGTTGTGCAAATCAGCAATGTAATGTTAATGTTAGCGGTTAGCAATTAGCATAGCAAGCTAGCGATTTTAAGTATCAACTAAAAACACGGTTGCAAGTATATATGTACAGGACTGTGTAGAGCACAAAACAAGACTGTCATAATTTCTAAATCAGTTATTTAAGCCGAAAATACTTACATTTATGGGTCTTTCTACTCAATGCGGCAGCCCTTGTTGCTAGTTGCGCAATGTATGTGGCTACCCCTTGTTTACAAGTCAGCTCCCTAGATTATAAGGGCCATACACCACTTCATCTCGGCCCTAACCCTCAATCAAAATGAGTATTGGGGCAGCCCTTAGTCTCACGTGAACGCGCAAAACTAAGTGAAGGGGTAAGGGGTAGGGGTAAGATGAAAGATGAAAATGAGATTCAGCCTTATTATCTTTCAGATGCTTTTACTACTGCAACCAGGCGATTGTTGTAACACAAACAACTACCTACATTTGTTTGTTCTTACATGAATTGGAAAACTGACACCTTTTACGATTTAAAACAGACTAAAGAAGTCAATTGAGTCTATAAAACAAATCACTAAGGTGAGTGCATTGTGGTTAAGTGGGTTTACTCCCCTCTACTACCCTGGCGATGGCCTGTGTTTATCTATGGCATTAAAAGAGGATAATACATTTGTGGAACAACAAACCACCAATACAGATCAACAGTTAATCTATACCAGGGCATTTAAACCAATGTCTCCAGTGCAATGGTTGGTCTATAGAAACATTCACGTTGCAATCAAACTACTGTGTGAAAAGGCATTGCAGTACAACATTAGGGTGGTATTGTACAGGAACATGGTTGGCAATTCAAAGCCTGTTAATACTTTGTGAGGAGTGGATCAGAGAAAGCAAAGCCCAGTCCTTGGATCGAAGCCTCACTAATCCCACCTGCTGATTGGCCCTGTAATGATAATGTTTTGATTGGTCCTAAGAGAGCCATGGTCGGCCATTGTTGGAAGGGCTCCAAGGACAACTTCCTATATTACAACTTTAAAAAGCTTAACGTCGTTGATGCAGAGTCATTTTTACATTGCTGCAAATTATAGTAACTTTAATTTGAATTTTGTCAAACTTTTACAATTAGTTTTCTTTTAAATTGTATTCTTTAGGACAGAGAAGCATTTGGTGTTGACGGTGCACTGTTACATTGTTACGTTACACTGAAAACAAATCAAATTGATTTTGTTGTATTTGGTGAGTGGGTTCATTGAGAAAACATCAGCTTCTAACAGAGCTTACAAATGCATCACACTCACACAGATCTAGTCAGGTGTAGAGCACGACTTGGAGCCCCCGCTTTTAACAATTCCCCTTGAATTAGATTTCACTCTTGACTTAATCTCTTTATTCGTGTGGAGAGGCTTTTTTTTGTCAAGGAGGTTGTGCATGATGTGGCTTAATCCTTCCGCCTGCATGGGCACAGGCAGGCCTTTGATCAGCTCCTGTTTGATGAGAGATATCGACAGACCTCATCTGAAACAGCGGACAGCCCGCCGCCAAGCACCGCCGCCCACTACCGAAGTTGTTGAGGTTGATGAGATTAAAAGAGCACAAGATGGAAGCGTCAAATGTCGGGAAACACGGAGGAGAAAAAAATTGCAGCAGCGGGGGCAACTGGCTGGACCTTGACTTGATTTATGAGTACACTCCATTTCTTTTTACTCCCCCCCCTCTTTCCCTTTCTCTCTTTCTGTCTCTCTCTCTCTCATTGTGCATACATATGAGCAACACACAAACAGAAGCATGAGCACACCCGAGCACGCAGAAACACGTGGACTCCACTTCCTGCAGAAGGTTAATAACGATCTCTGGTGTGACTTTCAGAGCGGTCAAGGCGGACTGACACAAAATAAGAGCCTGTGGCTTGTGCATGGAGGCTGTTTCCTAATAGTTCAGAGTCCTATTTGGCATTTAGACACACCAATAATGTGCTAATGATGCAGTATTTTCATAGAGCTGCCCCATGCCACCAATGGCAGGTACTGCAGTTCCCTCTTGTTTGCCCTCTATAAAGAGTCAAACACGTAATTAACCCAAGATCAAAAGGTGGCAGAGGATGTGCTCACATGATTTGACATACAGCCTGTTTCTTTGTCACTAAGGTGCCAACGGGCTGTCTACAGTAAAAAGCCACTGGTGTGACATCCATTTCTTTTAAGATCCAGGTTCAGTTCCATTGAAAGCTAAATGGTTTGAAGTCTTGTGTGCTTGAGTTGTCAAGTAACAATAGAGCAAAAATGTTATTCTAACAAACAGTATTAGTCATAGCTGGAGGGTCTAGAAATCAGAAATCCAATGGAAAAACACACACGCCAAGAGCTATTGTCGAGCTTACACTGAATCCTTTATCTAAAAAATTTAGATTTGAATATGTTTACTGGCATAATTATTCAGCTAATTATTCCTAACATCCCCATGTGGCAGCAGACATGTATTGGCATTGGTAAAAATGGCATTGCACAAAACTAAAAAAAACTTTAAAAAACTAACTGACTGCTATGTACTGTGGTCACAGTAGCATTAGCAGCACAAGCAATGGCATTGTGACAGAAAAGACAAAGATCATCACTTTTACAAAGTCTAAGTTCATCAGCAGAACACTCGTAGTGAAAGATGCAGGATACATGCAGGATAATTGACAAATGTGTATAAAATAAATATGCTGTGTATGTGTGACAAAAAAAGCAAGGCAAAAGTTGACATTAAATATTTGAAATGTCTACATGAACTTGCAATGACTAGTTAACACACACACACACACCACACACACACACACACACACACACACACACACACACACACACACACACACACACACACACACACACACAGTGGCTAGAGTAAGAGAGGCTGACGTCTTTTCAGAGCCAAAATGCCCTCTGCTGAGAAAATAACCCTGTCTAAACCTCTCCCACACACACAGGAATGAAAGTGCATTTGAAAGCAATTTTTTCCCAATTTGCTTCAGTTTAAGCAGAATGTGAACTACTGAATACCAAAGCCTGGCTGCCCCCTGACATTATTCAAGGCGCAGTGGACTAGGCTCATAGAGTGGAGGAATTAGAAATTACTGAAAGAAAATCAAAACAAAGAGCACTTGAGCCACGATCTGCAAGCGCTGAAGGCATGGACTGTGTTTTTTTATGTCCTCTTTTTCTCTTTAAGCCAGGAGTTATATTATGGGTGCAATTTAATATCTGAGAGGAGGGAGGGATCTGGATTTTCATAATCTTATGATAAGGAAAGGGATTAAGAATAAAGAAGGGATTAATTTGCTTGATCTGCCAATATGGTGGACCAACAATTCCCCCCCCGGAAGTGAAACATTCTCCTCCTTGTACAAACCTAAGTATAACCCAATTACTATTTTCTGAAGAAACTTAATTTGGCCACATCATGTTCTGATGACTGGCCCTGACCTGGTAATATTCCACTCCGCCCTCCTGTCACCTGTTGAAATGCCCTGGTCACACACTATGTAACAGTTTACAAAGCATATGTAGATGATAGTGTATGAACAGTACAGGAAGTCAAGATCAGTTATTGTCTGGATGAAGTAAATGACACATATCTAGGTAATTACTGAATTACTTATGTAATTATGTAAAGTGAGGTCACAGTAATTGAGCATGAAAGTGAGGCAGTGCAAGTACAACCGAGTGGTCCATCAGAGCAGACAGTGGCTGGTATTCATTCATTGCTGTAAGGCAGATAGAAATGACAGAATGATGGCCCGAGACCAGCGATGAATGACTCATACCACAAATGGAAATGAAGGCCTGAATGCAAAGGCTTTAAAATGGGGGAAAGTGTGTGTGTGGAAGGTAGGGAATCAAAGATGATAATTTAACAAAGTAGTTCCAAAACTCAAAAATGGACTACTAGCTAAATTCTACTTCGCAAGCCACTATGGCGTTATTGCCAGCAAATCTTTATGACATCAGCTCTGAAAGATGCGTGTCGTTACTGCATAACACAAGTCATGTAATCGGCATATGGCAAGACACCGTGTAACACTGGTAACACTGACTACAGCGACAAGCCTAGTGGAAAAGTTATTATCAATGGTTTCCATGGTTGGAAAAACAAGCCAATCAGAGCCTCACCCTGTGTCAGAAAAATCCTGAGATTGACACAGCTATACAGGTTGTTGTAAAATGACTAAAATATATATTTTTTAAACATGACAAACATTAGGTTAACTGCAACCTGCAACAGCTACCACAACTCAAATATCAACTGAATAAGACGTTGGAGGGATGGATACATCACTTGCCATTGATTGCAAATATAACATACATTTTACCAACATGACCACAATGTCATACAGAAGAAGTGAAGTGAAGTGAATATGCAAATCAGGCTTATTACTACATCTCAGCATGTTCTCTGACAACAAAATCATCATTTCTAACTCTGGCTCAAACCCAGTGGTAGTAGCCAAGATGTTTATACACCTTTCCAACCGTTTCAACAGTGGTACTCTACACAACAGGAAGGGGCTGATGTTATTCAAGGGGAAATAAGTAAATTTAACTTTTGAAAGAAATGAAATAAACAATTTTTTAGTAAATAACTGAAAATAAAGCAACTTTCAGAGTCCCTCAACATGAAGCAGCAATATCGTTTTCCACAACACAGAGAGGCATTTTATAACATGTTTTTATTTGCTTAGTAAAATGTATTATATTTAAATTGAGCATGATGGTTTTTAAATGCTACATCTAGCAACATGTGAAAGTACTTTTTTTCAACATCATTATCATTATGTCTCTGAAAAAACAAATGGTGTGAAAAAACATTAATCAGACACACCAAGCTACAAAGCAGTGTTTCCTATGGTTTGTATGAGTCATTCAGTACAGAGAGAGAGAGAGAGAGGGAGGGATTCATCTTAACGCCTGGTGCTTTATGAGGTTTATAATAGGCGCTGATCTCTATCTGCAGTAGGGAGGGAAGATGGAGGTGATAAGAAGTTTATGCTTCCCCAGGCTTGGGATTATGGTAAATATATTGGTTAGTCCCTGGGGATCATTAAAAACAGCTTCCTCATCCCCTCCAAGTGACTGCTTATGTTACTGGACCCTTGAAGGCAAAGCAAAACCAGCCGCCACTGCTTTGGGTTTTAGGGATACAGAGTGGATGGTATGGGACAGATTTGCAAGTGGTGTTTTAAAGAATCCATTCTATGTTTTTTTTTACATATGCTGTTTTAGAGCTAAGTCCAATGTTCAATGAAAAGGACACGAGAGAAGGTTGATGAAAATGTAACTGTTTAGAAGCATTATTGCAAATTTTACTTTGCAGAAAATATACAGAATTCTGACATATTTCATTATAAAACAGAGCCGTGTATTTTTGTAGTTCCGTTTTCCTCAGTACCCACACGAAATTAAACAAACTAGATAAATTGTAAATCCCTTAAACAAGGGATGCACCGAACGTAGATTCCTGGGGTTTTACCGAATAAAGAACCCACTGGTTAAGATTCTGCCAAATCCCAAACCAAACCCTACTCCCATCCTCAGTCCATTAACACAGTAAACACATTAATGAAGTAAACAATGTCCACAGCAGTGCATTTTTCATTTTTATTTTAACTGTAACAAAAAGAATAGGCAACATTATGCCAGGCAACAAACTATTTTTGACAAAGCCATTGTTTATCCTATCTCAAGATCCAGAATATTAGCTTTTTAGATTTGTGATTTTATGGCCTGTAATCAACAGTGGCATCCTTACGTCGACCAGCGTAGCGCTCAAAGAGCAGAACCAGAAGCTAAACTCAATGGAGCGTTGAGTTGCGTTTGGTCCAAGATGGTGGAGCTGCAGTTCAGTCATGGGTGCGTTTGTTGCAATGGAGCTTTGGCTCTTGTTACTTACATACTCTTTGACAAGAGCAGAAACTCAACACCATGTTAGCCTCTTTTTCTCGAGTTTTGCCTCTTGTTACTTCCCCTTGATAGCGTTCAGTTAAGTGGAAAAAAATTCTAAAGTTCGGAAGTACACAAACTCCGTCAAAAAGCCCAAAGTTCGGCCCAACCCGAACCCAAACTCTGGGTTTGGTGCATCTCTAACATAAACTGATCCTACCAGTCCATCTACAGCTTAATATGGCTCTTTAACAATTGATCCATTAGAAACCATTCCCTTAGGGAAATGAACAAGCTTTGTGGTTACTCAGCCAAGTCTGCAGGCAGCCAAAACTTTAAACCACACCATTCAAAACCAACATGTTAAAGCCCACTAAGATATACAGGGTCAATAAGCAGAGTCCCAAACTGGCTGTGATGGCAGTGAAGCCACGTCACCTGTCACAGGGGTTGGCCCTCTGGGAGGTCCAGACTGAGGCTGTGACAGCCTTCAAGCTTTCACACACTTCTCACCTTCAACAGAGAAACTGTTGGAAAGGCAGTGAGATGAGGAAAATAAAAAGTGAGACCAGAAAACTGTTCTCAGCACTCAGAATGATGGAGGTTAACATGCAAGAGTTTAAACATCAGCCCTCTAAGGCACAATATTTTCAAAGTAAACAAAATTAAACCTGATGTTCAAATTTTGCAAACTGTTTTTACACCAACCTATAAAAATAGTACAATTTAGAATCATAAATGTTTTGTTCAAGTGAGTCCCATAAATAACATTCCTGATAGTAATATATCGTATAGAGCACACACAGGACTCCTCTGTCAAGACACAACTTTTATAGCCAGACAGAAAGTGTGATTAGTTCCACTTTCATTTCTGATATTTTACACATTTTACTGTGGGCCTACATACCTTAGTGTAGGCCCACAGTAAAGTTTCTGTATATATTGTTTTTTTCTATAAGCTATTTTATCATTATGACAATAAAGGAATGGGCACAATAGGTATTTAGGGCAGGAGGGAAATTAATTCCATTTCGGTTTTATCGTAACGTTCATTATAACGTTCAATGGGGTTGGCTATTGCGGTTCTAGTGTTAAAATAAATACAACCTCATGTTGTGTAAATCTTTACACACAGAATCAGTAACTTTGGTCCATGAACAAATAGGTTTGATTTTCTGCACTTTTTTAGAGAGTTGTCTGACCACTCAGAGCCACCATACACTCCAACTTTATCATCCAAAAAGGCATCTAATGAGCTGATTTCATAGCACAAAGCACAAAGCATTTTCATCGGATGACAATTTCATAAAAATACATGAAATAAAATTTTTACAAATACAGACTTTGTGTGCAAATGCCTTCAGGTAGAGCAGATATACATACTGTGTATTCTATTCCTTAGGGCTGCACAATTAATAAAATTGTAATCACAATCATGATTTTGGCTTTCCAAGATCAAATTTACATGATCAAGCGATATTTTAAATGCAACGTTCCGTTCATAGAACACTCCGTTTTTTTTTCTTCTTTTTTTCAAAGCCAATCTACCGCGCCATAAACCACAGTCTGATAATGTGACATGCGACAGCAAGGGGGGCCCAGCTATAAAACTTTGAGTTATGAAATGTCAGGTCTCAGACCTTGAAATTGTGGCATTATTGGTGACGTAAGGAAAAATTTGGGTGCACCTAAATAAAAAAAGTTAGGCGCACCAGGGCAACCAAGGCAAAAAGTTAGCGTGGAGACCTGGCTCAGTACGTCCCACTGTTGTACTAGTTTAGCCTTGTTAATCCAGTTACTACTGTAGCTAACGTTAACGTTACCTGCTGTGTAACGTGTTGTTAGTGTTTACTAGCGTGACTGACATGCAGCGATGTTTCTGTTGCCTCTAACAGCTGTTTTGAAGCATCAGGGAGCAACGCAAACATTTAAGTGGCACCGTAATGAGGTACCAACATCTGTGATATTTTGTCCGGTAGATAACGGGCATACAACGTATAACTTCAACATAAGAGGAATGTAGCACAACATGGATGTATTAGCCGGTGGGCCGGAATGTAACACAATATGGATGTGAGAGCAGTTATAATATGTGACAGTAAAATTAGTTTTGGTTAAAATCAACAAATAATCGTGATAATTAAGCGTGATCTCAATATTGATCAAAATAATCGCGATTATCATTTTTGGCCATAATCGTGCAGCCCTAATATTCCTTATAATTCCATTCTTCTGTTCAAAATGAGCAGAAAAAGACACCACCCTCCAAATTCCAAAATTTCATAAGACCAGGTTGGCACAATATTTTCATGTCATAGAAGAGAAGTTAACACATCCAATCACTAATATTGGACTATTGGTACATTTTTTTACTTGGTAAAGAACAAGAAAGAAAAATGGGGAACATATGGAAAGATTACGGGCAGATGTGGCTTAACAGGACAATGACAAAGCTTACATAACAGCACACACTTGTGTATGTATGCCACGCACAATATGTCCTTCTCACAAACAAGGGAGACAGAATTGAGAGAAAATGATGGGGGATCCATCTATCTTTAAACAGATGTGATGAATATCAGTGCGTGACCCACGCACTTTCTTTGATGCACCACTGCAGCGTGATTGTCATCTGTGTTTTCCACTTATTATTCTCAGAGAGAATCCACAGATTTACCTCAGGTGCATTTTTCATTCTCCGTTTTATTATTTGCTCAGATTAATACGAGCAATGGTATCAGCGGCAGCGTGGTCGGCTAAGCTGTGTCTAATAGTCTAGAGTCTAGACATACCCATACCAATTATCCACTGTAAATAGAATCCACGCTTTGGCTCAAGGCTTTGTTTATTCAATTCTATTCACTTCATATCCGCGTGATTATAATTAAAGAAAATAAACACCTGCTGAGAAGGTGAAGGCTCAGGAATGTTGCATCAACACATCTCATTCCTACAACACGGAGGTGTGCCCTAGTATGTCAACAGTGGTGAATATAATGCTACATTTATGGAAAAGCAATGGCTTAACTACTAAAGAGTGTATATTCATGTCTCATTGCATCCTCTGAAGTGCTCTAATTTGCAAGTACATCACTCAAGATAGAAAATACAGCTTATACTCGATAATGGATTTCTCTTCATGAACGCAGCCATTCTTTCAGTAGGCGCCACATTTAGCAGATGGCAGATATCTTCTTTTATTATCGAGCTTTCAACATAATTGAATGTAGACAATGTAGCAGTAAATTTTCAGTGGCCTTTATACTGATAATGGTAATGCCCCGATAAACAATTAGAGCTGGGTTTTTTATTATCCCCTAATCATGATTTGTGATATGTAGTAGTAAGCAGGTTGCTTCTCAGCAGGTATTTAACATGAACAAAGACTAACATATGGTCAACCGCTACTATGGGAAACGCCCATCTAGACGTTAGAAGCTTGGATGCTGTTTCTACAGATAGGTCCAAAAATGATTTTATCCTCTATTGAGAAATATTATACTTATTTGTTTACTATTGAAGTACATATGGGGGCTAGCGGGTCCTCCATTGCTCGTCTTCAGCTTGTACAAAATGCTGCTGCACGTCTTTTAACAGGCGCTAGCAAGTATGAGCACATTTCACCTATTTTAGCTTCACTCCACTGGCTGCCCGTCAATTTTAGGATTCATTTTAAAATTCTTTTTATTGCTTTTAAAGCCTTGAATGGCCTTGCCCCCCCTTACCTCTCTGAGCTGCTGCACCCCTACAACCCTAGCCGATCTCTCAGGTCAGCTGACCAGCTGCTCCTGACGGTGCCTAAAGCTAGGCTTAAGCTCAGGGGGGACCGTGCGTTTGCCGTTGCAGCTCCAAAACTTTGGAATGGGCTGCCTCTGCACATCAGACAGGCCTCCTCTCTGTCTCATTTTAAAACTCTTCTTAAAACCCACCTCTTTTCTTTGGCTTTCAACACCAGGTAGAGTGATGATTTTATGTGTATACCTTTACCACATGCCGGCAGTGCATTTTATTGTTTTTATTTTATTATACCTTATTATATTTGTGCTTTTATTGTGTTATCTATTTATTCTGTATTATCATTTTGTGCAGCACTTTGGAAACCTTGTGTTTGTTAAAATCGTGCTATATAAATAAAGTGGATTGGATTGGATTGGATATGTCTTTACACAAAAAGTGAAGAGAATTGCAATTTTGGTTTGACTTTATGTACAACTCTTTCTCTATCCTTGACAACAAATGTTTTCTAAAAGGAACTACAACCATGGATATTTCAATCTTTACCACGTAGCTTTAGTTTCCAAATCCTAATCTATGGAACAGTTCCAGAAATGACTCGTGGGTTTTTATGTCCAATGGCCGTTACAGAAGGCAATACTATCGTGTCATTTAGGTATTCAGACTTGTTTTAAGTTTCACTCGTAATTTCACTAGTAACCAAAGGTTCAACTGACTACAAAAATGGATGACATTTAATATTTTTCCATAAATACAACTAATCTTTTGAAGAGCAGTACAAACTTACCTTGACTTGATTTGTCCTGCTTATAACTGGGAACACTTCAATCCCAGTCACTTCTTTTTTACTAAACCCCTGGCAACTCACGGTTTGATCCGAGGACTGTTTTTTTTTGTCCAGCAGACTGATGTCAGTGCTAAATAATTCTTTTTACAATTGAATTCACAAAAATGTCAAATATGAGACAGTACACTGGAAATCATGATGAGCCATTGACTTTCTGAGAGGGCTTACTTCCAATGTGGGTGACAGTGCAGCTATATGAGTCAGAGACTTACCTTCACCTTGTCAGCTTGTCTTGCTTGCCCACTGACGTACCACGACATTTGCTTACGGCGCAAAAAGAGAAACGTCTCAGCTGCCCAGCCACCAAACCTGAAGTCATCACTAAGGCCACGGTACACTGCAAGTGACACAAAGTCAGAACCTAAAATCTCAGTACAGACAAAGCTAAATCTTTCATGAATTTATCATTTCTTATTCATAACAACTCTGTATCCACAATTTCTTTTCTTTTTTTTCCAACAGATCTGTGACTGACAAGAGAGGTCCTCGGTGTGACCTTACGGCTGTAGTTAAAGTTAGAAAGTGCAGAGCTTATTTAAAACATCTCTAGAGGAAACTGTTGTGACTGGGCTGTCCTGCAGGAAGCCATGCTCTTTTAATAGCAGTTAGTCATGCATGGGAAATATAGAATACAGATTAGATAACTGACTATCACTTAAATGATTTGCCTGTGGGGTCCAGCATAGGGGGATTGGTTGGGCATATTACCTTTTCCTAATACCAATTCCATCATATCATGGCCTTACCATCTGCCAGTGATTGTATAACCTTTCAGATTCCTTTATTTCCAGCTGGTTCAGAACGCTTTTCAAGGGACACTAATTTTACCAGTTTTTATCATTTTACTGACAATTCTTTGCAAGTCTAGGTCCCTTCAATCATTCTGTTGTCCTTTATATTAAGTTCCCGCTCTCTGCTTTTTATTTATCTCTTTCTACCTACTCAGTGTCTGTTGAATGATTCAGTCTCTGTTTAGGATGCCTCCAAGTTAAGCTTGTAGCAAAATAACATAGGGCGAAAGATCTCCACCATGACCACACATATGTGTCTGTGCCCTTTCCCTACAGAATGACTGCACACACTAAATCTTAGTTTAAAAAGCTTTTTTATGATGCAAAGAAATTCTATAAATTGCTGCTTTACCAATATTTGAATGAAGCACTGCTGCATTCGCTGCTGCAGTCCTCTCTCAAACTGTGTAGGCCCCTCTATCATGTTTCTTGTCTTTCACTCTCTGTCAAAATTCTAAAAGAAACCCTCAGCTCTGCAAGAGGACTTCATGGTGAGCAAAAGTCAGGCTCAAAATAAACATTGTGAATCATGAAACAACAGAAATCCTGCTCAACACTGTATCCGGCAAGGTGCATTGTAGTCTCGCATTGTTTGCATTTCTTTTAACCAATCACAATCGTCTTGGGTGGCACTAAGCTCCAAATGCAGCGATGGTGGCTCTGAAAATAGACTCGGGGTGGAACTTGTTTTGGTGGAACATTTGCACCCCACTAAAGAAAACACCACATACAATATAAACTGAAGTTTATTCACACAATACAGTAACGTGAACTATTTAAATTAGCTGGATACACGGTTAAACCTAATTTGCTCTTACCAGTGTATCGCCGTGTGTACTTTGCCAATATCAATATCACTCGGTCTCAAAACGTCCCAGTAAGATAGTAAATGCTATGAACATATTCATTGTAAATCTTTACAAATCATTCCCGAAAGAACCAAGCAGGCCTGCCTTGTTGCACAATCCAAATTTTCTGAGTGGAGAGCTTTATCCTGGAAATGTACATCAGTTGATCCAGAATAGGAGCACTGTGACCTCCACATTCAAAAGGGGTTTGAAAAATGAATGATATAAACAATAGTATTCTTTTGGTCTACTGTTCTGCACAGATTAGCAGTCTCCTTCAGCTTGTGGGAGTATGGTGCAAGAAGGGGTAAAGATGAGCATTGGTTCTGGATTGGAGAGAAGTTAGTTTGTGACTACAAAGGCTCCAAAAAGCACCTGATTCCCCTTAATTCCCCTAACAGAGCCTGAGAGACAGACAGAGACAAGGAAGGCTGAAAAGAGGCCGTAGCGAAGTTTTCTAAACTTTGTCTTTTAAGCACTGAAATACTGCCTTTTTTTAACGTCAGTCAATATGCCTTTACTTATCAGAGGCGCAGTGGTTAAATTGTCTCCACCATTAAAGCTCCTGAGTGCACACCTCTCAACCATTACAATTTTCCAACCCATTTTAGAGATTATTAAGAAAATGAGTAGAACACTCTTCTATCAAGGCATTTTCACACAATATATCTCCAGACTATTAAAACGTTATGGACTGTGTAAACCTCTCATAACATCTGGTGGAAAAACATCTGGTGAAAATGTGTGTTGTGAACACAGTTGTATGGTGCAAGCAGGTTCACAAGACATGTGTTGACAAATTTAAGGTGATGTGAAATTTTAATACAGAGCAACAGCCTTACAATTAATCATGCAATCTTGTTGGTGGAGCTTTGATATGGAATATTTATTTTCTTTCTAACAAAGACTGACATCAATACTTTTACCAGTGCCAGATTGACTGACTATTATTCTACCCTTTCCAATTCAGCGAAAACATTTTTTATCAAAAGGATTGAGGTGGCTAACAAGACATGTTCCACCTTAAACCCTCTCGTCCCTCTTTCCCCACACAAGGATCAGGTCACTTTGACTCTGTTGTACATTGTCAGTGAAATCGTGTGTGTCATGAGTATTGTGGAAGATTTAGAACATGGCTCAAAAGGGCTGTAATTAGTGTTTTTATTAATACACAGGTGTGTTTTGGGCATAAACATGCAATAAACCAATCAGAGTGTCATCTTCAAAAACCAGATGCGTTTGTACTTTGGCACACTGGTGTTATGATGGCAGATTTGCACTGTAATATTTTTATTTGTAATATTTTGCATGTGTGTGTGCTGCTGCGCTTCCCTGTGTGTGTGTAACAAGCATACTGTGGGCGCGCTGTGCACATTTTAATAATGTGCTGTTAAAATTCAAGGAAATGCTGCACTATTGACTTTAGAAGTGTATTTTGTATATCAATGGCGCAATCAATTTCTGCTCCCGCTAGGTAGCAATATGCTAGGAATTTACCTGAACACACCTCCCTGTAAGACCAGTACGCCCATGGGCGCAAAGATGGGGGCAGGTGCATTTGCTATTTAAACCACATGGGTGCGAGACGGGAAATTAACAACTGCGTCGGTCTTAAAATAGCAAAGACAATTGCGTCATGCTTTGTGCCACGCCAAGTCTCTAAACCTCACTGAAATATCGCCCCTAATGCTCAGCCTGGATGCCTGCTTTAAGAGAATAATAAATTGGTATATTTTCAAATCATTATCATGCTGTTCAGTTCATTGCATTTACGTCTTGTAGATAAAAGCGTTGTCATCCTGGAAGACATTGCAATTAGTGAAGAAATGTATCATGGGAAGAAAGCGATAACTCAGAAACATCATAACAATGATTACAATTTACTAGAATGCTAAAGAGGAAATGTAACTACTGCACAGTACAGTCCCATGGCACATTTGTGGCAATGACACACTGACTTCAATAATTACCATATCATTGTGGTTTTGCCATTTTTCTTTCCTTCCTTTTGGTCTTAGTTACAGTGAAAGTTTGGTTTGATTGGTCTTACATTAGGTTTCTTTTTACATTGTAGAATAACAATTAAGAAATAATAAATTTAAAAAAAAATGTAATCACAACGTTGGCGGTTTTAGTGTTAACCATCAAGTTTGTACTTCCTTTTAAAACATTAAGTTTTTATTTTCCGGTTTAAAGCCTACCATAGACTTTGTGACTTCTGGCTTCGTTGACACTGGACTTGGTCTCATAATTGAATTGCATTCGTTAAAGTGAGGTGGACAGCACTGCTCCTTTATAGTATACCTACATTGTGTTGCTGCAATGTATGTGGGTACCCTTCGGCTTCAATGGATGACATTTCATTGCATTTCGCTAGACAACACATGTATCCAGTACAGTATATATGACCTTCTGTGTTTGGCCTTTTGAATAAGTCCCCTTTGTGGATGCATATTTCCTAAGGATAATACTGTTCTCATTAAAATACACTGATTTAAGATATTGCTCAAGTTAATGTTTAGAAATGTTGAATCATTCAATGTAATAGATGATAGTATACAAAGGATATCTGATGTTACTATATTACTTTTGATACAGCATGTCAGATAAATGAGATTAGAAAAGAAGACATTAAAGAACAATTTCATTTTGTTTTTGCTGACCTCCAGTGTTGTAACTTCCATTTTTCTCAAGTTATGCGGAGGTGTATATACGATCTATACGATGACCACTGTTTGGTCAGAGGTGCCACAGACATGCAACCAGAAGGGGCAATGAATCTCTGATTCCAGAATGCTGTTAATTTACTCCTAAAATTTAAATAACAATGCTTTCAGGATGTTTTTTAATCCTGCAAATGTTCATCTGATGCTAAAGTAAATTGTGCTGCTTATTAAACCACATGGTCATATGGAATAGACAGGTCTCAGCACTCACTGGCCCAGCAGCAGGCCCCGCCACAGAAGATAATGTACGGCCCTCTTCGCCACTACTCAAAGAGCCAAGATGGTGCCGTTCCTCACCCGTTACTCTGCACAGCCAAAGAGAATTCTCAAACAATTAAAGCGTGAAACTTACTGGGGGATAAAATTGATGAAACTATCCATGACCACTGGGCTAAGACAGGGTTGAGTCATGCCAAAACAATGGTGGTGACATAAAAACTTTAACAAGGTCAATATAAACAGGATCACCTCTAAATTTTGTATTTAAAAGAGGATTGTGACAGTTCTTTAACAAACAAAGGCAACACTTGGTTGTGCATGGTGTGTATATAGCTAATGTTATTACATATTTAGCTATAAATAGAACAAGAGCTTTCATAATATGTAACAAACAGCCTAAACTAGTGATTCCCAAACTGGGGTGCCCAGAGTTCTAACGGGGGCCGGGAGTGAGGTCCCTACAGAAAAAGTTTGGCAACCACCTGCTTAAAAATATCTGTATTGTAGCTCAGGGGCACAGAGCCTCTGAAATATGACTTAAAAGTGTGGTGGCATATACAGGATAAAATAATGTCTCCTTTATCCCCAACACAATAATGTTTGTAATAAGAATTTGGATCCAATAGTTACAAATAGTTGGCTATAATTCTGAGTTGGTTATCTGTGTCCTACAAGGGATACTGAGAAACTGTTTTTTTACACCATGGAAAAAAAGTAGTTTATCTTCATATCTAACATTATAAACACATTATTTTAATAGTAAAGTAGGTGTTCATTTTCAATAATTTTAATTAGTGCTGTCAATGCTGGCACCAGCTGCATGGTTGGCAATCAAGTGGCATTTCAGATTGGAAGTGCTGTGATGATAGCTCAGTTCACGACGACAACTTGGCAACTTTTAAAAAGTAAACTTTCCATTCAGAATCTTCTTGGCATCCATTTCAGCGTCTCGCACTCGCCATCCACTCAAAACATAACGTTACTACTCTACGGCCGGCTCACAAGCCCAAACAGCGTGTGTGCGGTGTGCCTGTTGTTTGGTTTCTGCTCTAGCTAGATCCGGTGTGGTGTTGTAGTTTTTCTAACGTTACTAGTTGTTACAACAGCATTTGAAAAAAACTACAAAGTTTGCAAGGCCAATAAGCATGTTAATCTTGCAATACAAAAATTGACGCCGTTAAAATGGGTTTGCGTCAACACCGTTAACAACGCGTTTAACTGACAGCACTAATTTTAATAGAAGCTTCTTACAGTCCAAATGATTTAAATTCATTTATAAATTCTCTGTTTCTCAAGTGCATTAAACACTGTAGAGAGGCCGCCAGTTACAGTTTAATAAACCAGCCCCGGGGAAATTCTGAATTATATCAGTCTGTGGAATCAGCCACTTCTATAAACGACTTTTGGTATTTGGAAACTCATACTTCTATGGAATGTGCCAGTGTAATGTCCTGTCCTCACAGATGGACTGAGATTAAACTACACTATAGTGTGCAGGTTCATCAACAAAGAAAGAAGTCTTCAAACTAAGTTTGCACCTCATGGTTCAGCTGGTGCCATGGTAAGCAGTTGTATATTCTGGTGAGTGCAATATGATGTATGAGCATCTGCTTTCCAAATGAGTTTACACTAGAGTCAGGGAACGATATCTCTGGGCAAAGGTAATCATTTCTTGTTCTGTCTTTTAAGCTCTGAGATGGAAGGAGTTGCAGCAGAGGTGGGAGAGCCAGATGGATATTACGCTGACTTTTGAGGAATGGAAGGCAAACAAAAGGGTAACGGGGGAGGAAGGTAAACTCAATCTTCCATTTCAGAGGTTTTTTTTCCATTATATCTGTCATGCCTTTCATGTGCAGTGTCCTAATGACAGGGGGCTGGTAAACAGAAATGTGAAGAACAGACTCTCCAATGACATTTTTCTTTACACATGTGGCATCATAGCACATGCCAGTCACAAAGCAACCATGCAGAAGATGAGCGATGGAAAAAGAAAGGGAGAGGAGAAAAAGTGAAATTTGTGGTACTTCCACTTATCCTCCAGAGTGAGCACACCTTTGTGAAGTATGTTTTTCAGAGGTTATTCTTACATTAAATTTGTATCTTTTCCTTTATCCACTGGAATTTAAAAACACTCAATATGCATCCACGGCTCATGTAGATGGTAATAATTGGGGCAAGATATATAAGAAAGGAACAGGTTTCTTTTTTTCTTCAACATACAGATGTTGAATTAACATAATGAGAAACTCACAATTGTTGCATTATTGTTAAATGTGCAGTCATTAAAATTATTGTCCGTAAGATTTTCATGTGATTAATTGTCTAGAAAGTACCCGATCTCTCAAAAAAGTAAGTTAAAACATTGTTCATTGAGCTTATGACCCTCTGATGAAAGTGCATGTATTTTCTGCTTTGCCAAGTAACACAGTGTCTGTGGTGACTTCCCACCCTAAATTTAAATTTAAATGGAGCTGATGCTTCTTACGTCAGTCTGCAGGGGTTGGTTTACCCCGTCTGCCCCAGGTGGAGCTTGTCACTACCGATTATGTTGCGTTCCATTGTACTCGGAAATTGGGAATTTGCAAAGGAAAGATGCAAAGAAACTGTATGTTAATCGGGTGCCTACATTTCATTACTGCTGACTCACACTGGGGGACCAACAGACAGAGGAAGAAGAGCTATCAACTTTGAGTCCAAATAAAAATAAACAAATAATAAACTTCCACACCCACAAAAGGGCCGAGCTCAGTATGTGGTGTCCTCAGGTGGTCAGGGAGAGCATTCCACAGTCTGGGAGCAGCTGAGCAGAAAGCTCCCATTGTATGGAGCTTTGTCCAGGGAAGTTTCAGGAGATACCCTGAGGCAGATCGGAGGGTCCGAGTTGAGGTCTGTGGGGTGAGGAGTTCCTTGAGGTAAGGGGGGGCTTCACCATGGATGCGCTGATGGGTAAGGAGGGAGACCTTGTACTCAATCCTGAGTGAGACAGTAAGCCAGTGGAGTGATTTGAGGAATGGGTGATGTGGTCATGTTTGCGCACCTTCAACAGGATCCTAGCAGCGCTGTTATGGATGTACTGCAGCTTCTGAAGGCTTTTCTCAGGGATCCCAGTGGGGAGGGCATTGCAGTAGTCCAGCCTGGAGGAGACAAAAGCGTTGACAAGCTTTTCCGCGTCTGCTGGAGTGAGTGTGGGACAGAGTTTGGAGATGTTCCTGAGGTGGAAGAAGGAGGTCTTTAGACTAAACTGTTATCAGCGGGGACTGGAGCCTGTGAAGGCTTCGCACAGGTTAGAGCTGCCCATCTACCGACGTCACAGTCAACACCTACCTGCAATTACATCTTACGGACAGCAACTTTAATGTTATTAGTGACACGCTTTTCCTCCCTGAGCAAATGGCTTGGTCCCAATATCCATCAATGTAGATTTCCTTAGTTTTAATGGGCTACATACAGACAGAAAGCAACAAACTGTGAATTCATACATTTGTTAAGGCAACGTTTCCGTGGCCAGTAAAGCGCAAGTTTGCAAATTGACAAAGTTCTGTCTGATTCCTTATACAGCGTTTAGAGCTTTTGCACCCTTTTAACTCTGGCACATCATGCAGGTGACGTCATTTAAAGTCTACAAGGGATCAGTGATTAGAGTGGATATGAAGAGGGCCAGTGTTTGCGGTGAAAAATGTAAATACAGTAATCTAGAGTTGACCCAAAAAGTAAGCTATTTTGCATAATAGTCAGTTTGTGCCACTTTGGGTGGAGATAATGCCATGTCTACCTCTGCAGTGAATTTCTCCCCTTGTAATTTCTGAACAGTGCTAAATGGCAGCTTTAAAGTGGCCCTTTTTTCTAGGAGTCACAAATATTGACACCCAAACATAGAATTAGTGTTCTTTGTCCCACTTCTGTGGAAGGATTTCTAGAGTAACTTGAGTACTACCTTTACTAAAAAACATTGATGCAAAGTGTTTAGCATCAAGTCTTCGTATAATCCATTTAACTATGATGATTATTACTGTCACACAACACGCTTATGGTGTTGTGTGTACACGTGATGTGACAAAGAATGCAGGGACTGCAAAACGGAAGAGAGAAAATAGCGAGGGGCTAGAGAAGCCAGAGAAAATGACAGAAAGTGTCCAAAGTTTGGGACCATTTCAAGGTGAAACAAAGCGAAAACTCTACAGTGTGTAATACCAAACTAACTTACCACAATAGCACAGCGTCAATGCTTCAGCACCTCAGGGGAAAGCATCCAGTCAAAAGTTACCTAGCCAGTCATTCACAACAGCCCCTGGAACTATTTTCTCTCTGCTGTTGTTTTCCCCCCTGGTATTAGTTTCACCATCACACACCCTTTTGTTTGCAAAAACAATTATAGAAGAAATGAACGGTCAGTTAGCAAACTCGTTAGCTTGTTAGATAATCTCAGTTGCTGAGACAGGACAATAAATGTACAGTTTATTTAAAATGTTTTTTTCACAATTAACTCCTGTTTTATAACTGTATGCATTATAATCTGTACACCGTTGATCCATTTTAACAACAACAGTTTTAACGCAGACAGAGGAGGTTAAATAAAAAGTGAATGCAAGGTTCAGACAGACTAAAAGGATTTCAAGTACTTGTTCAAGCACTATTTTTTCTCATTTTCAAGGACTTCATTGAGCATACAGTCATAATTTATAGATTTTTATTTGTGCCACATTCCTAAGCGAGCAAAGATATTTAAAGCACGTAACAATATAATTTTCGTGCACATTAGGGTTTGGCGGTAATATGGTATACCGTAGGGTCTTAAAAATAGCAATGGTATCAGTTTCAATACCGTCATTAAAAAAATGCAATGCACTGGGCGACAAGGATTAAATATAATGTATTTAATGCCTATAAATGCTTATGTGTGGATGTCATCATGTAACGGTGTGGAGGATAAGAGAGAGGGGGGGGGGGGGGGGGGGGGGGGGGGGGGATTGCAGGTCTTTGCACAGAGTGACCTAGTCTGGAAGAAAGAACAGGACTTCTGCAGTCTGGCAGCATTTTGGGTTCCACCCTAACGAGAAGGGAGCGCTGTTTCAGTATCAGTGTTTGGTATTCACTGGCTGAACGGTGTTGGCACAAGCCAACAGCTGCCTGAGCCTTACGTCATCATTTTTAATTAGTCAGGGTAATACTGTATAACGCTGTAAAATAGGGAGGAGGTTTGATGGTATCAACATTTGAATACCGCCCAACTCTAATGCACATACATAAAATGTATGGCTCAATAAACGAATATGCATGTCTGCTGCTATTATCTATATTAACGTGCAATAATAACCCCTCTCTCTCAGCTTTACATATATGCCCTGTCCCAAACTTGCTCAACCTGGCACAGCCTTACAATGTGCCACAAAATCAACAAATTTAGAGAATTGAAAAAGGTAACTTGTGATTGTCTTAATTATATTACAGTGATGAATGTACACAACAAATAATTAATTACGGAAAGATTCATGCACATGCGACCAAATTTATAAATATTACCTGCCAGACAACACTGAGGGCTGAAAACCCTACAACGGGTGCTTTTTAAGCCGTCATGACAGCAGGGCCTTCTCCCTCACAGCCACTGTGCCATGTCACAGTGAATGTTAGCTGTAGTTCTGTCAACACAGCTTTGTAAGGACACAATTGTTTCAAGAGTAAGTGCTGGTAAAACGCTAAGATCTCATCGTACTACGTTAACGTAGTGAGTAGCTTACTGTGAGGCCCTGCTTCCACCAGACAGCTCACTGATCCAACATTCAGACAAAGCACAAAGACAAAGCGCATACACAGACAAGGTTTAAAAAAAAAAATCAATCACACCAGCATTGTTCACCCTTGTTTACAACAATTCGTAAAACACCACAAAATCCCGCTCCAAGTAGCTAGTTTTTGGTGATGGACTCATCAACAGCGAGTAAGAAAGGACACAGAGAGAGAGAGAGAGAGAGAGAGAGAGAGAGAGAGAGAGAGGAGAGAGAGAGAGGAGAAGAGAGACGGATACGTGAGTCGTGAGGCACGAGCATCGAGTTTTGAAAACTTTAATTATAAAGACTTGATAAACAAAATTTGATCAACTCAAAATATAAGATATCTTTATTATGTGGTTCAACTGAATTTTATGGACTTTTAAAATCTATTTTCAAGATATTCCACTACTTCATCCCCTCCCCAAAAAAATGAAAGCAATTCAAGCACTTAAATCAACTTGCGAGAAACCTATAAATGGTGCAACACAGCAAATATAGCTTCCTGTATATTGGATTTTTCCAGCTCTCGTCCCCTCACAGGTCGGCCCTGTCAAGATGGCTTGATATTAGTCAACGGCACAAATTTGGGTGTTAAAGTTGACTAAAGTTAAAGTTAATTTCACCTCTTCTGATCATGGGGTTTCCACTGAATAATTCAATTCTTGATTGATTGCTATTTCACCCTTTAAAATACTGGTGTGTCCAGGCTTTTGTGGCGGTACCTGTCCATACATTGCATTACGGTACATACAAGTCAGAGCAAAAACTAAAGCCTCACATAAACGGACCTCTCCCGTCGCCTCTCTGTCAGCTCCGCTAAACTTATCCAGAATTGTTTATTTCATAAATAGCTGTGTTTATGTGGCTAATGTGGGCAGTGATGGCATGCTTGGCTAACGCAGGGGCAAGCGGGAAGGAATGGAACACTGACTGTGACTTTTCTGCTGCTTGGCCTGTGTCATATCCCTTTCCAGTGGGATGTCGGGAGCTGTGGTGTCCTTTTGCCGAGACGTGGCTGGATCCTGAAGTGCCAGAGCCATTTAACCACGTGACTTTTCTCTTCTTCTATGTGCTGATCTGAAAGCCACATTCTGCTTTATGATGAATCATGCACCAGTTTAAGGAGCTTATGGGTCAACATTTTATTGGAATTGTACTCTGTACAATATCACGTGACAAATATGATTGATTGATTGATTCATTCATTCATTCACTTGTTGATTGATTGTAAAATACTTTAGATCTGGTGAAGGGGAAGGATGTAATGCTGACACATTTTAAGTTTTCAGTGTCCAAAAAGCCACACCTTTGTGAAACATGTGATGTTAAGAGCCAGCAAGACTTTCAAAAGTTTGCTGTCCATAGTCAAACTCTGTAACCAGGCAACAAAGGCCTTCTTCAGGGAGGTCACCCAGAACTAAGAGCCTAAGAGTTGTTCTATAGACATGAGTAAACCTCCCACAAAGACAAGCATTACTGCAGCAATCAACCTTGCCTTTATTCGATTGTGGCCAGATGGAAACAACTCCTGAAAAAAAAGTGGCAAGTGGCAAACCAGCTCTCTGGTCTGAGGAGAGGGGAACTGAACTCTGTGGTCTGAATGCCTGTATGCCAGTTCTATGTCTGGCAAAGACTGATCTAATCTCACAATTGAATCTTAGCAGAGGTGTTGTGAAATGAGGATCATGCCATTTTGGCTATATAATTGTTTCTCCCATTAACGTAATATACATCATATTATGATATAAATATCAACATTTGGGCTTTTTCACTCTGTAAACCTATAACGTGCACAAAAAAACATATATAACACAATAAAGGAAAGGGAAAAAGCCAAAAAGCATAATATGTGCACTTTAATGTTCTGCACCCCTGCAACACTTCTGTCTGTGTCCTAATCTGTTTCATGTTTTCATACAAAAGGAGTATTACTAACAACCTTATTACAGCTGAATATTTCATCACTGTAGTCAGCAAGTGAGCAGTTTTCAATAAACTGACGGGGTATTCTTTCTTTTTCAATACGGTAAAATAACAGAATCCTTAAAAATGAATCCCTTTAATTTAACACAAACACACACACAAACACACACACGCACACACACACACACAGTGTATGGTCATTGGCATTCCTTTAATTTGTTGCTCTTACTACCAATGTTAGCTGCTCGGTTTCAACAATTTTGAGCAGGTTTGAGGAAATCATAAACGAGGGTAACTGTAAAGTGTGTCAAATAAAACACATGACCTCAGATTTAAAAATAATCTAAAGGACACAGCCAAGAAAATACTTGGTGTAATACAGTGGTTTACTCTTAACACATGCTTCACCTAAACCTTGAAATCACAGCTCTCAGACGTCATTTCACTTGATGGAATGATTGATAGAGACCGAGGGGATCTGCAAGGAACGGAGAAAATTTCTAAATAAAAGGCATGCAAGGATGGCAGCTAAGCCAAGAAGAGAAAACATACTTAGCGTCTTCGTTTTGTGCCCTGAGCAGCAGGCAGTCAGCCAACACAACCACTAAGCTTTATGCAAACTATACTCAATGATATTACCGAAATGCAATTTAGCACCTTTTGGAGATAGTGCTAGCTACTTTAATTAGAAAAGAGTTGGCAACCCTGATTTGAATTGATTTCATGTGTAAAAAATCAGCTGACAATACTGTAGCAACCTCCAGAAGGATTCTGCCACTGTCTGGTGCACAGCCCATTTTTTATTGATGTTGCGGTGCTGCACTTTGCAGCAAATGCCCTGTGAGAGTTCTCTGGATACACAAAGGCCTCAGTCTTCAGTTGACTGTTAAATATTGCATTGTGATGAGCAGCTTCTCATCCACCACGGTCAAGGCACCAGCCACGGTTGTGGTTAACTTATGAATTAGTCTTCGCTGCCTTCAGGCATGAATGGAGAGAATGGAGCACTGTGGAAAGTGGACTTTGTTTTCTTACTGCTGTTGTGGGAGGTGCACATGCCACAACAGGATCGAGGTCTAAAAGAATTTTATTAAATTCAAATCCAGTATGGGATCGTCCACTTATCAGATATGAATCCTTTCTTATTCTTTCACACCCTTTATTGGATCTATTTAAGTGTTGGATAACTGAATACTTTAAGCAAGTTCAACATTTTGGGAAATATGCCAATTCGTTTGCCGAGCGTTCATAGTCTCCAATGGTTGCCTGGCAACCTCACTGTGAAAAGATCCTGCTCCCGGCCACAAAATAATCCAGTCCATATCCCCCCCGTAAAACCACAACCTGACATGTTAACACTTGGTTTAAAATGTAACATAATAACTAGTGAAGAAGAGCTGGTTTTGTTTGGACTTTGTAACCTTTGAAGAGGTTTGGTCAGATATTTGATCTTTAACTAAATGTTTGTTTATATTTATTAAATCTTTTCTTTTTTTTTGGTAATTGCTTCAGTACTTGGGGAGTTATTGGAGCTAATACATGTTTTAAAAAAAGGTCAGCAGCAAAAAAGCAACACAGACTTTTTCTTTTCATCACCTTCCATCCTAATTTGTGCCCAAAAACCCATGCAACCCTTTCTACAGAATTCAATATCTTGCTCTTAATGTGCTGTGCTAGTATTTTTGTGCTAATTCGAGTCAGCAGGATTCTCATTTACAATGTTCGGCTGACGGGTTGATATTTATATTATTTAGGTAAATACCAATCAAATGCAGCAGAAATGTACTTTATTTAATCAAATGTTACAAAAGTATTATACTTGAAAACCCGTGTTCACGGATGGAATGGGGTTTGGCTGAGGTGAGTTATGGTCCAAATCTTCTCTGCCACATTAATCCCCTCCATACATGGGGATGAAAGGGTAGCCAGGACAGTAACATTTTAATTTGGAGATGGTACAGTAGCAACATTGTTTTAATGTTTTCAGAGCTTTACAGGAAAATCTTCCTCTAAGCTTCGGCCACACAACAAAGCTATTCCTTTGATGCTGAATTACAGTAAAAGCCTGTATCTGACATTGAAGACGATTAAATTCGGTCATGCTGACCTGATATGTCACCCACTCACTTTATTTAAGGAACCTGGCACAGCCCTGGTGGTTTGTCAAGGCCACAGTTCAATTATCATTTGTCTCTGAGGTTTTAGCATCAAACACCTAAAGCTGTACAGTTGCAGCAATTTGATTACTCCCCTATGTGTGTCATATCAACACACCAAGACTTCATCTTAGAGAACTTGTGAGCCTCTGCCCATATTAACACAATCATTGCCACTACTCGGGACTTTCTCCAGTGGCTCTCTCCTTACCTGACCACTTATAACTAGGTCAACAGCTGACTGTGGAGCATAGGTACATATATCGATGCCCACATGTTGCCCCTACCCATCAGACCCAAACGTCTAATATAATCCCCCCCACCTTTGATCATGATTTCCTCCTAATCCGGTTGAAAGTGTTAGGTGAAGACAGCCAGAGGCAATATGTCTGCTCAAGGTAGGATACCGGTTTCCTCTTGTGGAAAAACAGCGTTAATTACTTCTATTCGTACGCTGAAACTAACCCAAGCGACCAAAGTAAAAGTTACGTCTCTGATTGGATGAATCAGCAGCACAGACTTGTTGAGTTCTTATTGATGTGAGCTGGGAGACACAGCTGGAGAGGCGGGGGAAGCTTGGGCTGCATCCTTTCTATTCAAACTTCATTATAACTGATTAAAGTGACTTTGCAACACAGCCTCATCTGGTTACATCAGATCCGTGGATTAGCAGGAGGGAGGTTGTTTTTTTTTATTCCCCTGAATTTTACATAGACTGTGCTTTTAATCCTAACATCAGGAATTTTGATTGCAGAAATAAACACACACACACACACACACACAAATCCCATAACCACAATCACCTGCCACCACCCCTGAAGATCTGACCTTTTGTTCTCTGCTGGTTAAGCTGACAAAGGACAATGGACACTGACAATGACATTAAAAGTCATTTGAGAAAACTTCATGAAATGGGTTTGGAGCCTCAAACCTGCATTAATAGATGTCATTGAAAACACGACAGGATAAGTGATTAGAGATTATAGACGGATTGCGAATACATGTTCTACATTTCCAAATTACCTAAATTAACATTTAAGTATATTGTATCTAAACAAATAGGGATACTTCATATTTATGTCTTTAGGACAGGTGAGCATAAAGTTTGTTTTACGATATTTACGTGTGTGGTTTTTGTTGCCAGTTTGAGTCCTTTACTTGTTCCTTGTTACTTTTAGGTTCATAACAAAAAAAACGTTTCATCAATTTTCGTTAGCCTTGAACATTCTACAAAACTGCCCAGTTTCCTACAAGCCTTCAACAACAGTGTTGTAGTCTCTGTAACTCTAATATGTCTTCTACCCTGTATTGTCTCCTATGCTGATCATCTGTGATCCCACCACCAGACAGATGAAGATCAGTCCTAACTCCCAACTGTCACTAACACTTTAAAGCAGCTGCTGACTGTCTGAAACACCCATCTGTCCAAAAACATCACGCAGCTTTTAGAACTGCTGACAATGATAACGTCTTTTGAATTAGCTATAGAACTGTAAAAGATGTTATATCCTGAAAACCCCTTTGGTCCAGCTATTTCTTATTTTACTGTAACAGGCTTCTCAGTGTCCCAGTACAGTACGGCAACATCAAGTTCACCCATCTCACAATATGGTGCAACAGGCTTAATTTGATGCAGCATTGCTCAGTCTGCAATAAGGATGCTTATTTAGATTTTTTTTCCCCGACCATTACCTGACCCCAGTTAACTGTTAACCGACAAGCAGGCAACTGACGAGTGAACAAGTCCCAGTTTAACAATTAGGCCTAATCATTAAAGTTATAGTGCATAGTTTCTGCCTCCCCCATGAGGAATTCTAAGTAAGTATTCTAAGTAATGACAACAACACTGTCGGCGCGTCCACATGATACAAGTCGTCCTTAACCACATATGAGATTTTTATATGCATATTAGCTATATATTTCCTGTATCAGTCTGGTTGTCTTTATATTCAGAAACCAAACATAGTTGAATATACTTTTAAATATAGCTAAGCTAAATGTTGTTTGTAGAGCAGCAACAGTAAAGTCACTATATAAACTCAAACCTCATTCTAAAATGTCAGAAAAAATTAATTATATTTACAAGTTACATGTGTACATATACAGTACATGTATAAGTATATTGTGTAATAGTAAAGCATTGGATTTTTACTCATGTTTTATTGCACTTATTTAGGCTACAATAACAAGTGGTGGTCGCCACCACGCACTCTCTAATCTGCTGTCTGTGTGTGTGTGTGTCCGTGTGTATGTGTTTAGCCCTGAAACAGAGCAGAGTAAAGGCTGCAGCGTGATGATAAATGCAACAGTTTTAGCCCTGGTGCCAGTTTAATACCAGGTTTCCGTACCTGAGTTTCAGTTGTCCGGTAATTACCGGTCATTGAACTGATGAGGACCGGAAATTCGAATTGTGTCCGATCAGAATAACCTGTGGAAATAATTCTCACTGCACAATTTGAATTGTTAAAATAAGCTATAGTGATTTTCATATCTTTCATTCTATTAAAACAATGAACAATCATATTTTTTAATTTAGAAATGACTATAGACTGTAGCGTACGCAATAAAGGAAAAACTACATGTTGCGTTTTCGCTCTGACTGAATGCAGAAGACTAGCGTTGATTTAAAACAAACGGTGCCAAGCAAGCGGGAAAGTTAAAGCCCAAGCAAAACAGGGAAATATTGTGAATTCCTTCATGACACCAAGCAGCGGCCGGTCTAACGTATATGAAGCCAAAAAATTGCCAGGGACTATGAGTCTGCACCAGCTACAGCCCGCCCCATTAACGTAAATGCCACAGACACACATCGAGATTCCATTTATGATGACAGCTCTCAGCTTGAAGCTTGACTTTCTCAACAGCCAGCGAGGTACTTATTGGGATTACGGTGAAATCTATCCAGAGTGAGACAAACTGGCCAAGGTAGCCTGCGTAAAACCCGTCTCCAGCGTGCCAGCAGAGAGAGACTTCTCCCTGCAGATCTGCAATCAAAACGGCCCGGCAAAGTTGCCTAGAGGAAGGCAGAGGCTTACAATTATTTTGATTCAAGTCGACACTTGATAAATGAGCCAGTTTGTTTGTACTGAAGTTTGTATTGTTCTTGTTGTATCTCAGCCTAGCAAATGCAAAATAGGCCGATTTTATCAGATCGGCACAATTATGTGCATTGATTTAATTGTTTTTAGTGTGTTTTAATAAACACAGAAAATATTTGACAGAAACTTGTCTCATTTTACCGGTAAAATTTCAAGTCACATCACCGGCACCAATTTTTTTCTAGCGCAAACTCTATTCGGTACCCGTCCCTATACAAAATGATTTTCCTTTTCATTGCCTATCAGGCTTTAAAAAAAAATTATCGCGCAGGTTTATATCGTGATGACTATAAAAATGTGATTTATCTGTCAGCACGAACCCTTCATGTTATATTTACTTTGAAGAGAAGCAGCTATTTCGATGTATTTCTCATTAGAAAAAGGGACATGCATATCAATTCCAAATGACCAAATCAGCACTACTGACATTCTTAAACGCAATGTTCAGTTCCAGTGTACTTTAAAAACTGCCTTGACCAGCCCTTTAAGAAAACTGTCTATACTGAGGGTTCCGTTTCCACAATTATGTGCTTTCTAAGGAATGATCCACCAACAGCTGTGACAGATATCTGTCATTTAAGGTGTATTGCAGTATTGTAGCTATATATAGTGCTAAAAATGTTGAGAGAGATGGGTTGGAAGGTCATACTCGGTCATAATGGTAAGCTGTGTGGTGATACCCACTTTAAGAAAGGTCAGTTGTCAGTTGAGACATAAGCAGTAAAGCTGAATAGGAGCATCACAGCCCAGCACAGCAGCTACAACATCCATAGTGTAAAGCCAGGAAAGTGTAAACAAAACAATAGCTGAAACCACAGGTGCAGGTAATGGTTTCATTAAAGTAAGTCTGACCAAATGCTGTTAGTTATTGTTCAGTACTGTCTGGTAATTTCCGCTTCACACTGCAGCAACTGCATGAAAATACATTGAAGCACCTTCCACCATTGCTTATTGTTTAATAGACCTTTTGACAAAATATCAGCACATTAGCAGTGCTAGAAGACTCACTAACTCTATTAAATCCATCACTTTGGGTGGAAAAAGGGCTTGTTTTCCTACCTCTGGCATAGGCATGACAGGTTGCAACAATTCATGCAATTGTCTCCAACAAGTGACTAGCGCAGCTGCCAGGCGACATGAGAGATGCAAGAGACAGAATTGAAAAAATAAGAATTTATTTACGTTTCTTTCTGCGTCTCCCTAGTGGGTCGTCTTTGTCCCGGTGCCACCGCATCTCATTTCAACCTCTGTCAGGATGTACGGCGCATTGTTTTATCATTCTCTCATCATTCGACACGGACCACTTTGAATTCTCATCTCCCCTCATTGGGTTTCACGAAGCATAATTAGAACACAGAAAGAGTGATGCAATATTACTAGAATCCTTCTCAAGGACTTTTCTCTGCCCTTATTTCCTCCTTATCCCATCCAGTCCCACAGAAGTACCACTGACTTATGTTGGTCTCTCCTGTGTAATTCCGAAATTTAACTCTGAGCAAATGAACAGTAATACAAAAGCCCAACACTTGGCCACTAGAGCCAAGTGTGAAACAACATGCAGAACCCTCCCAATACATACCCAGAACAGTTCCACTGGTGAGCCAGTTCAACCTCTTTTGCCCAAGTAGCCATCCTGTGACATTTCTCTGTGTTACTAATGAGACAGGCTTGGCGAGGAAGGCCTGTGCTGAGACCGGTAATGTGGCAGAGGTTGGCCCCAAGGGCCTCTCACTGAGCCCTGATTCCATTGTACCCCAGTGAAATATGCTGCTGCTGTTTTACTCCATAAAGCTAAAAGTCGGCTCGGCGTTTGCCGCAGGTTACCAGCACTGTGGCGAAATTTAAAACAAACTGGCATTACATTACTTTTGTTGATGATTATCTGCTGTAGATTTATAAGTTCTCCACAAAATGTCTCCACATTTAAAGCATTTTTAATCTTCACATATTTATTTACTTTATATATTTTTCTTTATATTGAATATCGGAGACATCTGACTCAGATATTCAAATCAGAGTCATAATTCAGAAAACAAAAAAGAATTTCCATTTTAGGGCCTGGTTTCAACCATGTGTGTTTCCGTGTGAATGTGTCAAAAATCTTGCCCCCTATTGTCAACAGATGTAAATCATATGATCTTGTGAAGGGTTTAGAAAAAAAATTGAGTGAACATGCACCTTTATTATACAGTGATATCAGTGAAAGAAAGACAGACAGGTTTATATAACCTGTCTGCTACTGATTCCCCTGAGTCCCCAGAACATTTCGTAATGTCTAAAAACATCTCCGCACCCTGATGGTTCTGACATGGCCCACTGAGGGCAACACATTTTCCCTGGACACAGTGCAGCCACAGGGAGCCATTCAGATGTCCCTGCTCCCTCTCTGTGTGAGCAGGTTTTGATCCAGTGTTCTCTCAGACCAGTGAGAGTTGCCAGAGCTGTTGTGACTCTGATAGAAATACAGGTGGGTTGGTAGTGACCTCTACCATGCACTCAGACTATTCTACCACTTCGGAGGGGGCATGTTCACGGGAAGAAAAGAGAGAACAGCCCATGGCACTCAAGCAGCAGGATACTTTGGAGTTGAAGGTGTGGATATAAAGGCCATGATTGATTTTCCAGCACTCTTTTTGTATGTTTTTACGTCTCATCTCACTTCACAGTTTTGTTGTGGATTTTTTAAAGTGCAGTCCCCTACAATTGTTAATATTTTCAAAAGCAAAGAGAAAGTGTGTGTGTGTGTGTGTGTGTGTGTGTGTGTGTGTGTGTGTGTGTGTGTGTGTGTGTGTGTGTGGTGTGTGTGTGTGTGTGTGTGTGTGTGGTCAATGGTGGCAGGTTGTTGTTGTTTTTATAGAATTTATTTACTTAAACTCACATGCATTGTTTCTGGCAATGGTGAGCTGCATAGTTTAAACAGCTTAACATACATTTTCTCAGCAAATCGATTGCCTGTTTCTGCATACTTGTTACTTTTTATACCATCTACTGAATTCTAATGGGATGTGTAAATCTAAAGACTTAAGTCTAATCAACTGATGAGAGTAAAGATATTTACGAATAAGACAGTACAATGTACAAAACATTCACTTTGAATTTACTTTGTGGAAAAAGGAATTCAAAATTAATTAATCAGAATCAGCTTTATTTGCCAGGTATGAGGACACATACGAGGAAATTTGCTTTGAATCATCATTGCTCGCAATGCGCTTACACATACAAAACAACTAAACAATATATACACACTAATATATACACACTAAAAACAGAAAAGTCTGTTTTGTAAAACTAGACAAGAGATACCAAGGGGGGAGCAGGTCGAGGGGAGAAGCTGTGGTATATCTGATGTGTGATATCTTCATTAGAGCATTGTGGTAATTGCAGTGAATATTTAAGTTCAGTTGCATCCTGTAGTGATATTACAATCATTTCAAGTTTTTTTCACAACAAAACACAACTCCCTACTATCTGATTGCTTTTCCAATCAGATTGAGGGACATTTGATATTACTGTTATAGTCCTAACTCCTCCAGTAAACGAGCATGATGATCTGCAACAGCACCACACCCAGAACACACCTGACAGACATTTAATCAAACACAAAACTACACAACTATAACCAGCAAGTTATGTTATTTGTTGGTGTTGACTGATACATTTTCTGTCAAAATACTGAGCAAAAAAATAATCATTTAACACTCAAGAAAGTTTTTGGCATGTAAAGTGGCTGTGTTGTAATACTGAGGCTACATTCACAATAATATGTTTAAAAAAAAAAAGAAAATGATTTATTTTGCTACCTTTACGCCTTGCGTCCTGTTTTAAAGCCTAAACACTTGTGTGGACAGACATTGTTTTTGTTTCAAAATGCCATTTAAAAATTAAAACGTAGTAGTGTGGATGTAGTCTGAGAAAATGTAGTTGTGTTTTGTCATACACCGTTGGAACTGAAATTTAGCTAGTTGTATGCCAACAGGAACTGATTCCTGTCCGCTGCATCTATATCAGCGTGTCCAAAGGACTTAATAGCATAACTTAATAGTGTAACTTAATAGCATCTTATCAACAAATGTGTAATAAATGCTCGCTGTTGTCTACCTGGTTTCTGCCTATGTCTCTTGCTTCCATTAGCTATAAGCATGTCTTCAAGTGGGGTTTCATAATGTGTAATTTTGTTCAAATGTCATTTTTATTGTGAAGCATTCGCCATATAAAATCATAGAATCTGTAAATGAACAGCTGTACCACAAGGTGGCAATTGTCATTTGGCAATACTGGTAGTACCCTGTCAAATTCTGCTTTTGGGAAGAGTGCTGTTGTGTCAGATACCACGTAAGACTCTAAAAGATTATAAACATGTCCATGATTTGAAAGAAAATACCAATCATTTTAAAAATATGAAATCTTATCAGTTATGTCAAACTACTTCCACTCCTGGCTCAAATTTCTTTCTTCCCAGTCAGCTTTCTTTAATCATCTTTAATCATCTACTGTACATGCCTGCATATCTCAGCTATTTAATTATTTAAAAGCTTTTGGAAATAGATGACGATTTGGTCTATAAATTAACAGTGATTAGTAAGGCTGCTGTGGTTACAAATGGTGGTAACTGCAGGTTTTAATAAAGAGGCAGTACAGTGGGGCCCCTGGATAGCTCATCTGGTTTAAGGTGTGCCCCATGAACTAAGGCTCAGTCTTTAACGCAGCAGCCCAAGGCTCAATTCCACCCTGCTGCCCCTCTCTCTCCCCTTGGATATCTTCAACTTTACTCTCAAATAAATACCCAAAAAATAATCTGACAAAAGAAGCAGCAACAGTAAATGAGTGCAAATGCTGTTTTTCTACTCTTGCAATATCGCTATATGAGTAGAAAACTTGAATGTGCTACATTCTGTCTTTCTTCGTATGATTTCTAGATTTGCAGTTTAACTTTCAACACCAATTGTATTGTTGTATTAAACTGTGAGAGTCATCACCAATTGTACTTTAATTAAACTATGATTTTGCACACATCCACTCATCCAATATGTTGTTTGATCCTGTTCAAGATTCTTCCCCCTCTTAAAAACTCGTGAAAGGTTTCATGAAAACATAACAGGGAACAGAAATTAAATGGACTGCATTATTTATCTTGGTACTGCACAGAATTTCTAATATGGTTACAAATACAGTATATTCTATGCTATTTTAACTACCTTATCAGAAACATAGTATCTAGAATCTGCGCCCCACTGTGGAGAAGTAAGTCCGCCTGCTAAGCCACGTTAATCAGCACGAATGACAAATTTTAAATTAATTACAAAGCAGTTTGTCATCTCTTTTCCATGGATCTTTGGTCCTACAGCCCACTACTCAGACGTCCCTTTGATGGCGAATCCTCTATGACCATGTTAAGACCGCCCTACAAAGCAACTTGGTTGGTTGGGGTTACGTTACCTTGAGCATGGACACGTCAGACTAGTGGGCTGTAGGACCAAATTAAATTTTTCGGGTTATTGAGAGGTCGGAACAATGGAGCGTCGAAATATCATGGCACCTGAACCAAGCGTCAGTATTTTACGAGTTGGGAATGAGAATGGGTTCGCAGGAGGCAGGACAGCTGAGCCAGTGTAGTTTCATTGATGAAAGTGAAAGCGGCTTCAATTACCTGTTCAATGTAGCCTGTCAGACTGGAGATCAGATTAACTATCAGTGATCTCAGGCAACCACGAATGAATGAATTGAAAATATTAGAGATCGCACAAGCCTAGTATATTCTATATGTTTTGTAGTAGGTGAAATAACATTTCAGTTGTAACTGCATTGAAAACATCACTTATGTTTTTGTTTTACTTAAAGTAATACGCCACCATTTGTTGAAATAGGGTTTGTAACGTTCTCCTCTAGCTGTAGATAGGTGGGCCAACGCATTTTTTGTCTCAGTGCATGCATTGTTTTAGTCTGGTGCAACACCGGCAGTGCCGCCGCTAGTTAGCTTAGCGTAGTGAATGGAATTCTATGTTTCCGGTTAGCATGTTGTGAGTAAATGTGAGCCAAACAAAAAACAAACAATAAACCAATTACTTCTTGCTGTCTGCATATTCACAACAAGTACAAATAGCAATGCAGATAAAGACTAGTTGATTTCCTAGCCAGATATTGATTAGGACTATATTGGATGGAAGCACAGCCAAAGCACTGACAATGGCGCAGAGATATCACGCAGTAAGTCTTTGTGAGTACAGGTCAAATATGGGTCGACCTATCCCGTAAAATAACCATGGGTCATGTTCACAGTAATCACTTACTCTGTGGACAACTGTTTATTGGGTCTATTCTGCGTTTTTCCCAGTTGGCTTTATCACACCAAAAAAAAAGTTGAGGACTGCAGAATGCCTCATGTCGGGCTGTTGAGTGATTGCAACCTCCTCCTCCTCTCATTCCATTTCCAAAGCACAAAGCTACTTTTCTGAAAACTCTGGTTTGTAGTGGTATGCTTCTAGAACTTGACTGTCTGAGAACTCTTGTTTATCACCATTCACTGTCTACACAACATGCTAACCGGCAACATAGGATTCCATTCACTACGCTAAACTAACTAGCAGCCGGCGCTGTGGCGTGCCGGACTAAAACAATGGATTCACCGAGATAAAAAATGCGTTGGCCCACCTATCTACAGCTAGGGGAGACCATGATAAGCTCTATTTCAACAAACAGTGGCATATTCCATTAATGTGATTACTACTTCTGTGGCTGTTAAATTTGTTTTATTGTAATTGAGTGTGAAAAAGAGCTTGAAAAGTCTAGTGTCTAATAAACTGTTGCCATCGGAGCACAAATGGATACCAGTGTCACATGACCACAGTAACAAAAGCATCACCTAAACAACTTCAACAAAATGAAAAACAATTGTTGAGTTGCAGATTTAACCAGAAATCCTTCCTTTTGGATGACAGTAACCTTGAGGTCAAATTATGACCCCCCATGATGCCTGTGTTTTATTTGTATGATAAATAACTAATGCAGTAAATCGAGGGAACTCTTTTCACTCAGACTGACAATGAGAGGAGGACCTCTTTCTAGCATAAAAGCTCCAGTCAGCAGCGGCATAATTGCTTTTCATATGGCAAATATGCTTTTACTTTCCCTCAGTTAATGAAGATAAACCATTCTTCCCCACAATCAGCAGTGCAGTAGACCTAAATGTCAGTGGCTCCTGGATTTCTTCATTCAATTTGAGCAAACACCCAGGAGAGAGAGGGTATATGGCATGAATTGATTGACAGAGTTATATTACAAGGGCTTATCAGACCCCTGTCTGCAATTATCCAGGTTCAATATGGTGGTGGGATTTGATTTGTGCCGGTATTATAGTCACAAAGATGTGTGCAGAAAGGGGTGGGCCTACTGCTCTACATGGTGACCTCTCCATAATTTTCATCAGCATGTTCTCTTCTGCTTACACCCAGGCAGCACTCAGGGTTAGCTCATTGTTTTGTCAATGTTTTCCTGGCTAGAAAGTATCAATGGCCTTTTTAAGTGGATTTTGATATTTATATTTGACATTCAGTTCATGGTTAGTTGTCTTTTTTTACCTTTTGGTTTACTCCACAGGTGGTTGGCAAACAACATCCCATGAGCATATTCCAATCAACAAAGGCACAGAGGCCAACTAAAAAAGCACAGATTTGATTATGTGAGACACTGCAAACAAAAGAACATGGTTTTAGTTTTTTCATTCATGTGAAGAATGAATTGATTGATTGATTGATTGTGTTTGCTGTATATGGACAGGAAAACACAAGCAACACATGGTGCAGTACTAAATGCTAACATCAGCATGCTAACACTAGGAATTTCTCACAGCAGACATTTTGATTTGTCACAGTAAGAAAAACACAGGTGTTACTAATAACACTAATGACATTCGTATAATATGTCACAAAAAGATTTTATTTCTATCATTTACGCTTTCAAAATAACAGGAAATTAAAAAAATGGCATCTGCAAAAGTTTGGGCATCCAGCAGAGTTTACAGCTTGCACCGCCCCCTTTGGAAAGCTGAGACCTGACAGCGTCATGGATTGTTCTCAATCATTGTCTGGAAAGACCAGGGGATGTCAATCTTAAGGTTTTAAATGCCCAGACTCATCTGACCTTGCCCCAACAATCAGCACCATGGGTTCTTCTAAGCAGTTGTCTAGAAAACTGAAACTGAAAATAGTTGACGCTCAAAAAACAGGAAAAGGTTATACGAAGATGGCAGAGCGTTTTCAGATGCCAATTTCCTCCGTTCGGAATGTAATTAAGAAATGGCTGTCACCAGGAACAGTGGAAGTGAAAGAAAGATCTGGAAGACCAAGAAAAATATCAGACAGAACAGCTCGCAGGATTGTGAGAAAAGCACGATCCAACCAGAAAGACCTGGCAATTTTTGGACGCTAACTTGATGCCATCTGTGAAGAAGCTTAAGTTAAAGAGAGGATGGCTTCTACAAATGGATAATGATCCTAAACACACCTCAAAATCCATGCTATTACGATTACATCAAGAGGCGTAAACTGAAGGTTTTGCCATGGCCTTGACAATCTCCTGTCCTCAACATAATTGAAAATCTATGGCTAGACCTTAAAAGCGTGCGTGACAGACAGCCCAGAAATCTCAAAGAATTGGAAACCCAGACGGTATATTGTCCATTGTGGGTATCCATTTGTGTGCATCCTGTCCCAGAAATGCTTGTTACTAACCTAGTTCTGGGGAGTATACTCTCCAAAGTCATGTTTTCTTTTTGCCCAGCATATTTTCCTTGTGATACCCCGGCTGAGCACCGCTGCGTTGGAGTTTACCCCGGTGGACGAGAGGGTCGCCTCCCTACACCTGCGGGTGATGGGAGGAAAACTCTGACTGTTGTTTGTGCATATGCACCAAACAAGAGTTCGGAGTATTTGGCCTTCTTGGAGACCTTGAATGGAGTCCTGTATGGGGCTCCAGTAGGGGACTCCATAGTTCTGCTGGGGGACTTCAACGCACACGTGGGCAATGATGGAGATACTTGGAGAGGCGTGATTGGGAGGAACGGCCTCCCTGATCTGAACCAGAGTGGTTGTCTGTTGTTGGACTTCTGTGCTAGTCATGGATTGTCCATTACAAACACCATGTTCGAACATAGGGTTGCTCATAAGTGTACTTGGTACCAGAGCACCCTAGGCCAAAGATCAATGATCGATTTTATAATCGTTTCATCTGATCTGAGGCCGTATGTTTTGGACACTCAGGTGAAGAGAGGGGCGGAGCTGTCAACTGATCACCATCTGGTAGTGAGTTGGGTCAGGGGATGGGGGAGGACTCTGGACAGACCTGATAAGCCCAAACGCGTAGTGCGGGTAAATTGGAAACGTCTGGAGGTGGCCCCTGTCCGACGGACTTTCAACTCACACCTCCGGCGGAGCTTTTCGTGCATGCCTGTTGAGGCTGGGGGCATTGAACCTGAGTGGACAATGTTCAAAGTTTCCATTGCTGAAGCTGCAGCGGGGAGCTGTGGTCTTAGGGTCTTAGGTGCCTCAAGGGGCGGTAACCCACGAACACCCTGGTGGACAACGGTGGTCAGGGAAGCCGTCCGACTGAAGGAGTTTTTCCGGGATATGTTATCCCGGAGGATTCCGGAGGCAGTTGTAAGGTACCGACAGGCCCGAAGGGCTGCAGCCTCTGCCGTGACAGAGGCAAAGCAGCGGGTGTGGGAGAAGTTCGGAGAAGACATGGAGAAGGACTTTCGGTTGGCACCAAGGTGCTTCTGGAAAACCGTTTGCCACCTCAGGAGGGGGAAGCGGGGAATCCTCCAAGCTGTATACACTAAGGATGGGACGTTGTTGACCTCAACTAGGGAGGTAATAGAGCTGTCGAAGGAGCACTTTGAGGAACTCCTAAATCCAGCTGACACACCCTCTGGGGTAGAGGCAGAGCTGGAGGATGATGGGGGATTGTCGTCAATTTCCCTGGTGGAAGTCGCTGAGGTAGTTAAAAAACTCCACAGCAGCAAAGCCCCAGGGATTGATGAGATCCGTCCAGAAATGCTGAAAGCTCTGGGTGTGGAGGGGCTGTCTTGGTTGACACGCCTCTTTAACATTGCGTGGAAGTCTGGGACAGTGCCCACCCCAGTGGCAGACTGGGGTGGTGGTTCCCCTCATCAAAAAGGGGGACCAGAGGGTGTGTGCCAATTACAGGGGTATCACACTTATCAGCGTCCCTGGTAAAGTCTATTCCAAAGTGCTGGAAAGGAGGGTTCGGCTTATAGTAAAACCTCGGATTGAAGAGGAACAATGCGGATTCCGTCCTTGGGATCCCCAAGTCGGACCTGGTTAATGTGGCTCGGGAAAGGGAAGTTTGGGGTCCCCTACTGGAGCTGCTGCCCCCGCGACCCGATACCGGATAAGCAAGGCAAGGCAAGGCAGCTTTATTTGTATAGCACGTTTCAGCAACAGGGCAATTCAAAGTGCTTTACACAAAATCAGTTAAAAAACAGTTAAAAAAGAAAAACAGATAAAACATGTGAATAAACAGTTAAAAATAAGACCATTAAGACACATAAAACACAAGAATAAAAGTTACAGTGCAGCATAAGAAATTAAACATTAAAGAAATGAACAGTCATTTAAAGAAAGGCAACATCAAAAAGGAAGGTCTTCAGCCTTGATTTAAAAGAACTGAGAGTAGCAGCGGATCTGCAGGTTTCTGTGAGTTTATTCCAGATATGAGGAGCATAGAAACTGAATGCTGCTTCAAGCGGTCAAAGATGGATGGCTATTTTCCTTGGAGAATGGCAACAGGATCTTGGTTGCAGCAGTTGCCGTGGTCCTGCTGCACCGCCGGCTACACCTTGCTACGCTCTGCAATGCCTTGCAGTGTCCTGCTGCGTCCCGCTATATCCACCTATCCTCTGCTATGCCACGCTACACCCTGTAACGCCCTACAGTGCCCTGCTAAGACATGAACTACTACGACTACCATTTGTGGTCACTGTTCCATTATCTTTATTGTGACTATTATTGCCACTGTGCATCACACCCCCAACCGGCACCAACAGACACCTACTACCAAGAGCCTGGGTCTGTACGAGGTTTCTTCCTAAAGGAGTTTTTCCTTCCCATGGTTGAACTAATTGCTTGCTTTTGGGGGAATAACTAGAATTGTTGGGGCTTTTGTAAATTATAGAGTGTGGTCTAAACCTTATCTGTAAAGTGTACAAAAGTGTTAAGTGTATAAGTTTGAAGTTTAAGTTTAAGTTAATTTGTATAAGTTTGAACTGAAGGAAAATGAAAATTTTGTATTTAGGAGGCCAGGCTAATTCTGAATAGGCATATTCCTGAAAATAGCATTTTCTTTTCTTAACTTTTTCTTTTCTTTTTCCTAACACGTCTTATCCTGGTTACTGTAGGTCTGTGCAACCTGCAGCCAAACTATTCAGAAAATAAATAAATAAATAATTTGACTTCAGTTCTTTTTTTTTCTCTCCTACTTGCAGCCGGTGCATTTTTTCAGCAACATGTCCTGTGGTCAGCACAATTACAGCAGGCTGAGGCCAGTAGCGGCTTGATAGGCTGGGGGAAATAAATGCTTCCAATCGCAGACGCAACCAATTGTTGAAGGACAGCAGTGCCTCGCAAATCACTCAGCGGGAGCGGGAGGGGGTGTTCTGATGTGGTTGGGTCAGCAGACAGGGGACAACACTTGGGCAGCACCAGAACACAGTGCAGCGCTGATTCTGTTCTACCACAACACAGTAAGTGCTAAAGCAAATATTTGATGAGGTAGAAAGAGGAACACACATGCTAGTATGCACACACACACACACACACACACACACACACACACATCACAAATTCACACACTGCTATATTCAAGTGCAGGCACTCCATTACTCCTTCATTCATAAACTCGTACATGCAAAATCACATTAACCCGCATTAACACACACACACACACACACACACACACACACACACACACACACAGCCCAAAAATCACCTCTACAGGCCTCTAAACAGAGAGGAATAGAGAGAATATAAAATGTAAATGTTTTGTCTTGCTACATAAAAATGCAGCAAGCACAGACAAAATGTATTTCCATAATGACTCTGGCTTGGTGTGCATATGGCGCGTTAGCTTCCCCTCAGCAGGCACTGCATGTGAAATGAGCTGCTGCTCCCACTGCCTCTTTCATGAACTCTCAGGGGTTCGCCTGTCCACTAGCCCTCGCTGCCCTGACATTAAACGATACACCTCCGAGCCAGACAGGTGGGCAACTTGTGTTCAACATTCATGATGTCTGTCTTTCAAAATTTTAAGACGCCCGGCTGAGGTGTGTGAGTGTGCTACTTTAGCATGGTGCTGAGTACATGTAAAATATTTGCAGAGGGGATTATGGCACAAAGAAAAATAGATTATAAACACTCTAGGATTCATCTAAAATATTTTAGAGGTGAATAACTGGTGTTTGAAACTTCATTAGTCTCCAATCTGAAAAGACAATGACTGGAATATTTGGTTTTCCTGACTACTTTTCCACACCCCACTTAGGCAAAACTCTGTTCTTCAGTTTCAAAATTGAGCTTCTCTAGCCTCTGTTTGCATTCTCTAATCTAAACAGATTTTCTTGCTTTCCCAAGGCAGCACAATGAATCAAGTTCTAAACTAAGCAGATGTCACTAACAAATGATAATGAATATATTATGAAGAACTAGGTTCACGCTGTGTTGTATTTCACTTCCTATCTCAGTAACTGCAAAGTACTATATATAAATGACTGGGTTTAAGGGTTTTAAAGGGTGTCTTGTTGAATTTTATGTTTAATTGCACAAAAATATTTAAACCGAACGTAAACTGACACAGGATGGATCTCATGACTACTACAGAAATGCGTCTTTTGAATTCCTGCTTTACTGGAAAAGTCAATAGTTGCTATGCTCATCAATAGAGTCACTTCCACCGGGCCTGCAGCCTTAGTTACACAGAATGGCAACTAATTAATAGAGGTTGATAGTATTGATAAGACAGTTGGGCAGCAGATGATACATACACATGAGCAGTGAAAATAAGATATTCCTCAATAATTAACAAAACTGTGATCAGATGGCCATTTTCTTATTTATATTTCCCCTGTTGCCCCACTATCTTATGAATATCTAAATGCAATACAATTTCCACTATCTTTATATGGTAAATATTAATTTCACACCCATTCGTGTTTCTTAATTGATTCTGTATGCTGGCTTTTAAACATGTAAGGTGTTTAATGGCCATTGCATCTCTGCTGTTCTCGGTTTCCCATTACACTCACAGGACATAAACAACTGAGCAGAGGTGCAAGATTTGGCAGAGAAGCTTGGGAAAAAGATGGGGGAAAAGTGTGCTTCAAAAAACCCCGCTAATGAGCTGGCGAGAGATTTACATAGCTTGATGACTAAGGATCCTGGGTAATTACCCACGTGCACCTCAAGGTTTAATCTGGGATGAGTATAGGTCTGGTGACAATGGGAGCCAATCAATCCCCGTCTCGGGAGGTCAACAGGAACAGCCGCTCCCCTGGTTTAACACCCGCTATCTATTGACTTATACAGTGCGCTAAGAGATCACCAATGGCTTTATGAATAATTTCCTCTCAATTTCCCAGCATTAATCCAGGTGTACCTCATCTGTGTTGGTATGGATAACAATAAAAGGGAGACGCAGAAACACCTGTACTAATATAGCATTTCAATGCAAAAATGTGTAAAAACCCAGTGCTTGTATTGTTCATGGCTGCTGTGAAAACTAGCACCTCATCACATTCAGTGAGATTGGGAAGGTAATGTGACTGAACTGTGAAAACATCAACAATACACAAAGATTCCTCTCAGTTAATGAGGAAATAATTCAGCATCAATAAGGTAAAGCTCAAGACGAGTCTACAGCTCAACTAAACGTGCTATTACTGTATTTACAATTTCTTTGTCTGTATCCTTAAATTTAATTCCCAACAAAGGTTGAAAAGTAACCTGGATTTAACAAATTGTGAAATCCACAAACGTAATGTTTCCTAAAAGCAGGATTTTTTTAGAGGCTAAACACACAGGCAACTTGCGAACCAGTGCATGTTTTCTATGACATTACTTAAGCCATTCAAGGACTTGACTTCATTTCGAGTGAAAGCATGTCAGATTTGATTGATTGGAATGATATAATGCTTGCCCTGGGTACTACACAACTGTCATGGAAATAGGTTGACAGCTGGGGCAGATACTTTATCAGACTTATACAAACGGATTTATCCGTGGCGCCTAGCCCATGATTGTATTAAAATATGTATCGAAGCTTGGAAAGACCCGAGTGTTGGACTGGAGGAATTCACGTTGTCTTCAAGTGTGACAGTAGTGGCAGAGAAATGAAACTTTTGAAAAAGCTTGAGACACATGCGGCACATTGCCTGGAGATGTGCATGTGTGGTGCACACAAAGACTTTCTTGCTGGAGTTCAACTTAAGTGCAAAACTTAAAGTTGTCCTCAGCACTTTGATCATGTCTTGAAAGAACAGGCGTTGATGATAACTACTGCTCAAATTAATATTAATGTAATCTACAATGAAAGCTTAAACTATTTCACCCTAATTACTTACCAATAACCATAACAGGCTATAGTGTTTCTGAAAAGAAGAAGAAGGTTTGAAGGAACAGCATGGATTGCATAGTTAATGAACAAATGTTTCCTCTAAATAAAGACTTAACAGTCACATCAACCAGCTTGCGAACAAACCTTTCTCTCAGCAATCTGTCTTGTTGTTCTGTTCCCCTGACTGATTTCAATATAGATTTCTCAAGAATACAAGTTGTTGAGAGGCTCCGACATAAGAGGGAGAATATTTATGCTTGGTTAAAAGTACACAACAAGCCCCTAGTTTCCACCATGCTTAGTGACATTCACTTGAACATGCCAAACAATTCTATTCATGCCGGCCAAAGGTCACTGACATGTACAAAAATATCCTCCTGTACCAAATCAGGTAACAGTACACACACAGCCCATTGAGCATATTCCAACTTTTATTCTTTACAACTGTGCTTGCCATAGAAGTAACAATTATTTCCTTGTTCAAATGTTAATCAAATGAGTGCTCCAATTGCTGGGTTTTAGTCACGTGATTATGATGACGCACGAAGGTGGTGCGATTTCAGATGGAGGGCAGGAAGTAAACATGGAGAATAAGTATATGGAGGAAACCGTTGCAGAGTCCGTATTATACTAATTTAGATCCCGTTTCAAGACATAGATACAAGGAGTTAGTTAACAGATATGTTTGGATGTGACCCGTACCTCATGAAGATGAGTGAGTTTTTGGTAGAATTTAAAGATTTGACGACAGTCGGGTCCTTCAGACATCGTACTACACCAGACATTGTTTGGTCTTTGCCAGGGTGAGTGTTTGTTCTTATATTGTTTAATGTGTTAAGATGCTAGCAGTAGCGCCCATAATGTCATAAACATGCAACACAAGTTAATGACAACGTTAGCAGTTAGGCGTTAGACTGACAGTCGTTTATGTTTCAAGGTAAACCAGTGTAACAGTAGGCAAAATCATTATGTTAATAAATTAATGTTTATATTGTGCCCCTTTGGTTATGTGACATAATATACAGCAGACAAGTAGATTGCTTGTCTTTGACTACATTTCATCTTCTTTGAGGGAATTTTCATTATATTTTACCGTACCTAGTGTTGAGTTTTTCATTTTTATTCTTTATTCTGTGTAGCTTGTCACATTGTTGAGTTTTTCATTTTTATTCTTTATTCTGTGTAGCTTGTCACATTGTGGTCAGTCACAATTTCCTATTTTAAACTGAAAAATGTATTATTTTCAGATTCTTGCTGCTCCAGTAGCTCTGATAGACTTCTCCTCGGCCAGCCTTACCACAAAGAATTTATCCCCAAATCTAGCATGCTTCCTAAAACTGTTCTTGAATACAGAACACCAGAGACTCTGCAGCTACCCCCCAAAGAGCTTGGAGAGCTATGCCAGGATTTCCAGCTAGAAGAGCTCACCCTGTCCCAGGTCCAGGCTGTAGAGAGGGCAACTCGAAGTCAGAGTGCAAGCAAGATTTGGTTTAGGCATAAAGCTGAACGCATAACTGTCTCTAAGCTGAAAAAAGTTCTTAAGACCAACCCCCAGCAACCATCCAAGAGCTTGATCAAGGCCATATGCTATCCAGAAGACTATAGGTTCACCACAGCCGCTACAAGGTATTTAGGGTTTGAATTAGGGTAAGGCAAAGGTAGGATTTGAGGTATGAGGATGTCCACATTAAGAACTGTAACTAAAACAGTGTGTGCACATACCGTGCCTGTGAATCAGCCTTAAATTTGTAAATGATACAATAATTGAGGGCTGCTAACTCAAAGTGCTTATTAATAGAGACTGAGCACACCAAGAGCATACGCAGTCACATGCTGGAGACAGTGCTCAGGATCAAGAGCAAAAAAAAGAAAAAGAAATCAGGCCTGGTATCACCTCCTCTGCTCTGTGTGTGTGACTGCTCTGTTTTAACTCTTGCCTTCCAGGGATGATAAAAGATCCACACAGGATTTCAATTTCACTATTGAAAGAAATCACTAATTCATAGCTACAGCAGCTAAATGTCAGTTGGTTCTTCCTGCAATCCTAACAGCGTCCTCCCTCCCCCCCATCCCCCACCCTCTTCATGTCTACTGTACATCCATTCGTCCTCTGACCTCTGCTGTAAATCTCCATGCCCAACACTGACACCAGGCGGTGTAGGCAGGTCACTGGGTAAGGATGGGAGAGAAATAAAACAACAGATTTTATGGCTCTGGAGGATGCAGCAGTCAGGCTTAGTAAGCCTTGCACTTGATTGGAGTAAGTCACATTTACTGACCACTGATCTCCCACTCCATTAGTTGAAGTACATAAAGACCATTAATCCAACGCGCCTCCAAGCAGGCCATCCTGAGAGTGCACAATCCCTACACACTTACTCTGGCAAACATAGGAGGAAGTACCAGCAGTTTAATGCCAATTCAAATGACAAAACTGGTCATTAGATTAATAATTGTAACCATGTGTCCAAATTGATTACCTGATAAAGAATAATTCCCATTTATTACAACTTGGCTCTTATTTTTGTAGTTTTGGGATCACTTCTATAAGACATGAAGACATTCTGCATTTCTACAATTACAAAAAAAAATCATAAATTCTAAATAAGCCAACAGTTTAGTAGATTCATTCATTAATTGCCAACAATTAAATAAAGAATGTTGATAATTAATTGGTTTGAGTAATTTCATCTGAATATCTCTTGAGTTGTGCACAAAACAAGACATTTGTGACATCTTGGGCTTTGGAAAACACTAAACGACATTTTTTAATATTTTCTGACATTTTATAGACCAAACATTTAATGGATTAATTAAGGAAATAATCGTGAATGCAGCCCTTCAGTTTAGGTGATTATCTAAAGTAGCGGAGATACTTCAATGGACAGTGAAAATGAATTATTTTGTGTAAATGCGAAACATTCCATAGTGGAAGATGCCATCTTGGGCATTTTTCACTACTGTACATTTGATAAACAATAAAATTGAGAGAATAATTGTCAGATTAATTGATATAGGAAATAATCTTTAGTTGCAGCTCTAATCTAAAGCACTTATTTGGGTCAAAACCGAAAGTGAGTTAATTTTTTGTAATAATTACATTTTATTATGTCAGTTTTTTTCTTTCTCTGAAGTGGGAAATGCATATAAATACATGTAGTTATACTTCTGTCTGAATTTGTTTTACCTCACAAGAGTTGTTTATTTTTCTGTTGGAAACAGCAACCCTGCACATAGCGGGGTTAAACCCATCCTGATCACCCTGTGGGGCTGAACACATGAGCTGAACACATGAGCTGAGCATGGAGCCTGCTGAAAATTAAGCCTTTGCCACAACCCAGACAAGCAGCGACCTGGAGGGCCGGTATGCGAGACTAGCAGGAGCCGTGGTTATATAGTGCATGACAGTCAAAGAGTCATACAACCAAAAAGCCAGCATCTCATATATCAAGGTGACAAGCAGCATCTTAAAGAATGGATGACTGCAGCAACCTTGGAGTCGTGTAAAAGCCTCACAAACACACATGATGAATTTGCACGAGGTAGACCCTGTGCCTATGTCAGCCTCTAGGCAAAAAGCTTATCCTATGAACACAGCAGTTAACAGAAACAAACGGCAGTGATTTCTGCTGGTGTCAGCATGAGATGAGCATAGTCTGGGTGAAGCTGGTCAACAAGCAGGCCCTATAGTGGATAAATAAGAAGCTACGGTATTTTTAAGAAGAATTGGTTGATTTGTGAGCATACTATCTTGATACAAGAGCTTATTAGAAGAAAATTCCTTTGAAGGTAACCCACTCAGCTGAGTTATTTAGCAGCCTGTATTCAAAGTATGCATCACGTAGTCTGGACAGTGGAAGTACATTTCCAGGCCTGACATGGATGTCCCTCACCTTCTGCTCTCTGTCCGGTGCCATTCTCAAAATCCCTTAGCTTTGGGAAACCAAAAACTTTGAGCTAGCAAGCTACACGCTGAAAATGGCAGGTTTTGAAGAAAATTTGGATTGTGAAACTAGGCAGGCCTGCTTGGTTCTTTTGGTGAACGATTTTTAAGATTTACAAAGAATATGTTTACAGCATTTACTTTCTAACTGAGATGTTTTGGGACCATTTGGTGTGATCGCTGTGGACGAAGTACACAAGAGCAAATGACATTTAACCATGTATCCAGCTAATTCAAATAGCTCACGTTACTGTATTGTGTGATCAGTTTACTTCATTTATTATTGTATATGCCGTTTGATTTTGCTAGTTGCAAATGTTCCACCAAAACAAGTTCCTTCCCAAACCATTTTGCAGAACCCCCATTGTGGCATCAGAAGCATAGCGCCGCCCAAGACAATATTGTGACATGATTGGTTTAAAGAAATGCAAACAACCCAGAACATTTTTTCTCCTGTCCAAGAATGTATATATGGTGTAGCCAGACCTTACTCCACAGCGCAGTGGAGCTAAGTCTGGCAATCAGAGACTATGCAACATGTAATACTCAAATTTAAAAAATTAGACATTGATCATACATGCATGTGGACCAATACTGAGTGCAGAATCCAATAAAAATACCCATGACTGTGTCCAAACAAAATAGTAGAATTGCTGAGCATCTCTCTCACACAAACACACACACACACACACACACACACACACACACAATGCCCTAAAGCATCCATAATCCAGAGGCTGCTTTGAACTGTCAGTCCTGCAGGCTTCTGCCTTAACTGATTTTATGAAGCAAGAAGGTGCTGGGAGAAGTAAAAGCTAATTGAAAGCTGAGTTAGCTCAAAGATGACTCTCTCTGAGCCCAAAGACATGGAGTTATCCATCAGGGTGCTACAGGGTTATGATGGGATTTTCAGGAAGTCAACAATATTCTGGACTCAGCAGGGCAAAGGCCTATGTCCTTGACAAGAACATTTAATTAAACTTGCAATCAGCTGTTGACTGCTTCCCCTGCCTCATCAATAAAGCAACTGTACCTGCATGCTGGAGCGCCTGTCTCCTCATGCTAACTCCTCTCCTCTGAGCTGTATTGTCATCTCATTTATCACCAAATAACCAAAACTAAGTTAACAGAAGACTGCCTTAAAACAGTAGAAGCATTTCATCCAGCTGACCTCATCCCGGTCACATTATTCACAGAGATATAACAAAGGCATGGATAAATTTGACACAAAGAGTGATGCCATTCAACTAAAGTGGCTGCGCAGCCAGCTGGCTTAACTAATCATTTGGCCTAAACGGCAGGCAATCTATGTCTTATTGATGGGACAAATGCATTAGTGTCATTACTTATAACTATCTTAATCCAACTTTATTTATTATTATACTGAGATTTTTAACAATCAACAAAAAGTTTTTTCATGTACAAAAAATCTTTCATGCTGTCAGTCTTACATGCTGTTGTTGATCGAGGCGTCATTCATCAAAACTCCACAAGAACATGTAATGGCGTAATTACATAAACAATGATTGGCAGCCTAAATAACATCATATTTCTGGAGAACCTTTCAAAAGGGTGTACATTTGCATAAGCAACATGGATTAATGCGACAGTCAAGCAGCTGCTCTCACCGGGAGGCCTGCACGATAACAACTTTCAGTGATTTTGGCGTAATCAGTCAAACTTTTTTTCTCCGTTATGAGTTTAAATTTGTGAGAATATGAGAAGAGGAAGGTGGTGGAGAGGGGAAGATAAACTCAGGAAAAAGTGACACTTATACCAATTCACACCCACTATTTAAAAAAAACGGTGTGATTGTGTGTTTATGACACTCATGGTGAAGATTCTCCTCACAGACTCACAATAAAGTATGATTTGAAGTTACAGTTTAACATCAGATGTCTTAATCCTAATAATAATCATGCTAATAATGACGATGATTGTAATGGTTGTTGTCACGTTGGCTTATAAGCTGACACTTGCGAGAGGAGCACTTCTCACTTTGCCTGTGAGTGGAGGGATCAACCAAATGGCTGAATATTGTTGAGGCAAACCCTAAACCTTGGCCACTGTCTCAACAGTTGTGAGCTACTATTCAATGTCATCATCAGGGTAAAGTGGCTTAAGCTTTGGCTCTCTGAAGCTCGATGGCACCCCCGTCTGCTGCCTCAGACTGGCTGCCATTTCATCCCGCTCTCTTTGCATCTGTACTGCTTTGACTGCCTCTGCTAGTTCTGCCACAGCAGTCTTCCTCTACCCCATCTGGGGCCTCATGTGTAAAGGTCCCATGACATGGTGCTTTTTGGATATTTATATAAATAATTCTAATAATATATTATATATTCGACATATATTTTGACTATAACAGCCTTAGTGACCCCCTAATACTGTATCTGATGTCTCTTTCCCAAAATTTAGCCTTGGTTAGGATGTGCCATTTCTGTGTCTGTAGGTATTCAGGAGGTTGGGGGGGGGGCAAGGTAGAGGCTGGGGGCGTGGCCTTGACCAACTGCCACTTTGCTCTTTTTAAAGCCATGATGTGAATGACATGAAGTGGAGGTAACCTTGAAGGAAGATTCCAGATTGGCCCATCTGAGCTTTAATTTTCTCAAAGGCAGAGATCGTTTTTCATTTTCTCAAAAGCAGGGCTCGTTTACACCAATCGCCATTTCTATTCACTGGGGGGACCACAGGCAGGCTGGGGAAACCTATATTAATGTCAAAAAACCTCATAAAGTGAAAATGTCATGCCGTGCAACCTTTAAACATTGATTGCAAACACTGGTTCCCACACACACGGTGTAATGTATAAAACTGTACTTGACGTGAGAATGTGCGGGTTGTCTGAAAAGTCTTGTCTGGCTCTGTAACGTGTCTGTGGGTCTGTACAGTTGCGGAGGCTCACAGAAATCCATGACACACAGGGGGCGAGACTCCATCTCCCCATCCATGTCCCCCAGGAATAAACGCATTGTCGGGCGGGCAAACTCACGTGTGATGTGTAATTGATCCCGTGGATGATGTTTAACTAAATGAATAATAAGAGAACAAGGTGTACGAAATTAACCCAATCCGTTCCCACCAAACACTGGGCCGGATGAGCATCTTTAGAGCGCCGTTGGGATGTCATGAACAGAATGTGGAAAACGTGGTAAGAGACCTGGCATAGCCTATACAATTTATCAAGTCCTTTTTAATGAGGCACCACCACTCTTCGCTTGATTTCCACTTCAATATCAGACCAATTTTCACAGTGTTTTTTCCCAATCTGTTGTGTTTTTTTTTGCTTGTCTTGCAGCAAGATTAACTGTTGTGATTGGACAAAGAATGACGTCAGGGGTGCATTTATGCTTGATGGTGTTTTAGGCCCCCAGAGGCGACTTCCAGGCAGCACTGCGACTGTTGACTTCAAAGCACCTAACCCTAACCATTGCTTAATCCTAGTGCCTAATAGGCAGCGCTGCCTGGAAGGCGACGTTGGGGGCTTAAAACACCAAACACCTGCATTTGTAGTCATTTGCACAGTAATTTATGGGAGGAGGCAAGGCGCAGTCAGTTCTATGTTGATTGTCATGTATGAAGGAAATGTGTGCAGGACCTGGCCTACGCCCGGTTTTATCCATGTGGAATTTTGATGAGGCCCCTGGACCCAGATTAATTCCACCACAATACAAAAGAAGCACCATGACAAATTACTATGCTTTGCTCTTTATAGCATGGAGTAATAATGTACAAACGTACATCATATATCTTCATCTCCTATCATATTTTATATGTAACACTAGTTTTATCACTTTACTGACCTAATAGATGTTTCCTGTATTGAACTGCTGAATGTTTATTGTGATTTGTAGAAAACTGGTCGATTGGAGACTCAAACATTTGCTGACACCTGACAGAAAAAGCAATAACCAACACTCCAGCTGGACATTTTTCCAGCACCCCAGAGAATCGCACATAACAGAAAGGTGAAGAAATAGATTTTTAGAAGAAGCTTGACAAAACCAGGAAAAATGTTGAGGCTAAAGAACAATTACAACTACTTTCAATAGTAACGTGTCAATAATGACCAATATGGTCTGTTTTGAAAGTTTGTAAGAAGGAAAGGAACCAATTCACAAAGTCTAAACTTCATCAATCATGTTTAGTTTGGGCAGCCATGTCCCCTTAAATTTCACAGTTGACAAATCTTCCTTCACTTTCTTGGAAATCTAAATTAAAGAGCTGTTTCTTTGCATTTACAGAGAGGAGTTTTTTTTTTTTTTCTATCTGTGAGAGCAGCATTAGAGCAGACTAAGAATGGGTGGTTGTAACAGGCGAGCATCCTGAGATGCCGCTTATCTTTGTGAATGTGTGTGCTCAGCGCAGCTAACATCACACTTTTTGAAAGACCCTTTGACTGAAACCTCAACCCTCCAGCCTACAAGAGTATTAGACCTGTAAAATGTCTGACACATTTCTATTTGACAGTTTCTTCCTTTCTTTTGGCATTTCTAATTTCAACCAACAGAAGCAGGTGTCACTCTCTGCCAATCCTGACTCTTAGCTTGGCGTTTCATTACAGGGTCTCGAATTGCACTGAGGTGTGAGATAAATTGGTTATGTCTAAAGTCAAATTATATCCAGGTCTTTGCAACTCAATTCATTTATCGAAAATAGGGAAAAAAACTGCTAAAAAGGAATGTTCCAAGTTGCCGCTTTCGCTAAAAGACGGATTCACAAAGAGGTAAACTCACGCCAGATTGCCTGCCAATTTCTGGTCTAGACATGAGCAAAGAGCTCTTTCATTGCCACTTATGTAATGCTTGACGGGAAAAGGAATGGTTTCAAAATAGAAAAGTCAAGTCCCTCTCAGCAATTATTTGACAACTATAAAACTTCCATTGAATGACATAAAACCTGCAGGCCCACGTGGAGTGGCATTGTTATTTTCTGGGTGTGCTATTTAAGCACTCTGGCACTTTGGCTAAACACACGCTCTCATCTGCACAGTTTGATTATAATACGTTGGATTTCTTGGAGTTCCATTAAAGGTTTAATTTTCTTTTTATGTGGTGATCCAGATTAGATTGTAATAAGGCTGTTATTCTTTGTTCTATTTTAAGACATCAGAAGTGGTGCTGCGTTCTAGTGATTCAACCGTTCATTGGGAATTTCATTATAGCATAGGAGGAATATTCTTAGAGCCCAATATGATAAAAAAAAATAACGCTTAAATTGAAAATGAAATTGACTTTAATATGAACTAATAATAGTTGTGGTGACTGAAGATTACTTTTATACACTTGTCAGAGGAGGGGATCCAGAAAATGTGTGTTGTACCCAAATTAAATAATGAAAGGTGAAGTTCACCTGTGTCACTTCCTTCAGCAATACAGGATATACATGTATATTTTACTAATCAACAAATCTCTATATGGCTTTTATTGTTTATTTTATATGTTTATTAAGGTTTATATCATTTAATAGGGAGTTCTGTTTAAAGGCTGCAAGGATGTGTCTGAAATGTTTCAAAACTGTAAAATCGCTGTTCACAGTTACACTAGATTATTTATTTGCTGTGTTTAAGCACAGCTGAGCTCTGAGCTAAATGCTGCTGTCGGCATGATAGCATACTCACAATGAAATTGTTACACTTCTAATTGTTACCATGTTCACCATCTTAATTTAGCATGCAGGGTTATATTATTTAGCAGTAAAATCAGAAAACAGCTAAGGTTGATAGGAATGTTATTCATTTTGCAGAAATGAAGTTGCAAATCACCAAAGTGACTAGACTTTATCCTGACGAGAACAAACAAGTGACCGTACCAAATTTCAAGGGAGAACTTCTTGGTGTTCAACCATCCCCAAATTAGATTATAAGTCCTCAGTCTTTTGTCTGTGGACTTCCCTTCATGTAGTCCAGGGAGCAGGAGGAGTCTTCCTATGTAGGTTATAGGTGAAATAACACAATTCCACCCACTTTGTCACTATCCATGGCTCTAACTCATTTATTTCATCAGCAGAACAATTTGCTGAACATTTTTTACATTACATAATTTAGCATACTGAGATATTTGAATAATATGGCATGTTTTATGATTAATTAAACACATTAGGCCACTTTGGTCAGCACTATAATTATATTATTGGTTGGAATGGCCAGGGAGCCAATGTAGTATACAAGTAAACAGCTACAGTAAACAGGACAGAAAACAAGGAAATAAGTAAAAAAAATAACTTCAAAAAACCATAGCCAGTGTGGACATGCAATGCCACAAAAAAAACTATTTTTATTGTTTTGAGTGCCTGCAGTCACTTGCAAAGACACCAAGTGAGTAGTGGACCAAAATGGAACATGTGTTATTGTTCCTCAAAGGTGGATCCTTCTCCCTGCTGCGGGAAGATCCCGTGAACAACAAACTGTACTGTACTATACAGCTGATGTTTTACTTTAACAACTGCAAGGGGTGTTTCACTTATGTGTGCCTTTCAGTCATGGAGGCAACTGTCTCTAGGGCGCAAGTGGAGGAAAGCTGACACTGATCTTACTCATATCCCACCATGACGCATGACCCACTCACGCTCTCTGCCTTCAATGAGTTGTGGGGCTGAGCAGTCCCTAAAAGGATTTAGTAAATGGTGAAGTCATGCCTGGGGGTGGAGGAGGACAGGACAGCGCTTCAGTGGTGAGACAGGATGGACTTTAAGCAGTGGAATGCTTTCTGCTCAGCTAACCCTAAGCTTCACCTCAAGAGTGTCATCTATTGTCAGGACCAGGGCAGTCTATTGACAGGGCCATTGCTTTTCGGATTAATGGACCTCTCCAATATTGGCATGTACAGCTGCCGACATCATTTTAATGTGAGCATAATCAATAGCTCCATCAACACTGAGAATATCCCGCCGTCAAGCTACGGGGGATTTGTCCGGGCTTATGTTTCTATCAGACTGGTCATGGTGAGGTCCAATAGGGCATACAGCATGGGTGCAACAGTGTGGGTTTGCTCAATTCCTTAAATGTATAGGCATGTATTTCTCAGGAATAAAAGGAGTGATACATTAGCTAGAACTTGTTTTATCTTTCAGGTTGCCTTTAGAAATAGAAAATAAAGAGGTAATGAAAATGCTATAGTTGTTGGTGTCTGTAAAAATTTCTACTCCAAGTTGCAGGCTTCTTTCACCACCGTAGCCTGATTCAGTAACTGTTGCAGGCTGCGATTGTAAATGTTCGTAGGGGACGTGTCAAAAAGAAAAGGGACACCTCCCATGTTGTATGATTTTTTTTAAATTGTGCCTAAAGTGGAGAAAAGCACAAAGCTTTGAATAATACTACTTTTTGCCAACTTTGAGTTTGGTTGTTTCAGAGTATGACTGACTTTCAATTAATCAAGAATTTGCTAGACACAGTCATTGGTAATAATTAGTCACGAAGGTTGATCCTTAAATACTTACCACTCTACATTTCAGCATGCTGTGTGTTAGCAAATTTTAGAAATCTTTCACTGTAAAAGAGAGCTGTATTTTTAGTAAATGTTAATGACATGTTTAAACCTCCGAGTTATGCTCAGAATTTGGCAAAAAGAATCAATTTTCTGTTGCAGAACGGCTCTTCCCATGAGACTTCCAGCACAACCTTTAAACAAACGCAAGAATTAAACAAAGCGGCCAGAAAGACAAAATGCCTCCACCGATTCATACTGCACTTACAAAACAATTTGCAAGTATTAACATGCAAAAGTAAATCGATCTATGGCCTGTCAGGTTAACAGGACAATAAAAATCCTTTACAAATCCTCCAATTCAATCATATTTGTACAGTACTGTATATATAAATGAGTGTAAACTGACTTTTAAAGAAACTCTTAAAAAGATAATTAAGTGAAATGCTTAATAATCAAATGCAACATCTTGCATACTGTATGTTAAAATTTTTATAAATATTTATTGTTTAAGCATATTAGCTGTGAAGTAATTGTGTTTGAGATTAGGCTTTTTTGTTATGGAAGATAAAAAGGCAAATACTTTACGCTGATAAAGGAAGGGGACGGAGTAGAAATTGTAATAATAATTTTTAAAAAGGAGTCAAAACCTGTGGACTCATATTCAGACCTAAAGGCTTTCTATCAATATTTTATGGCTGGCAGAAGCAGATTGGGTCATATACTGATAAATTTCAACTTACATTGAGAGAGGGTGAACCACAGAAGCACATTCTACCCTGGATAATAGCCTCCTTAAGGGCCTTCTTTTGAACACTTCCTCCTGAACTCCAGCTGCAGTTGTCAAGAAACCGTAATTTGGGTCACCGCTACCACTCAGCCATCAGGGAGACAACGCATTGAGAGAAAAGACAAGTGTTGTAGTTATGTGGTGGCGTTTCTTTACTTGTTATATAACTTGTTTTATGACAAGTACTGCATTATGACCTTTTTTATTGTTTTTATTGCCCTTTCAGCTTCAGAAAACTGACTATACCATTTGAAATTTCATGATCAACATACATATTCCAAAATCTTCCTCGCTAGCTCTGTGCAAAAAAATAAGATAATGCACATGATTACTGTACCGACCTTCATTGCTGGGTAAACTGTTTTTGGAACACTCTAAAGTTATGAGATTTCCTCTAAAGGGCTCAAAGAGCTTGTTAATATTGTGTGGCATAAATGCTAGCATCAACATAATCTGAATAAAGAAGATGACCTTGCCACCAAACTATGATGTGGGATGGCAATTTTAAATCAGTTTTATAAGAGGAATATCTTTATTCTGTGGCAGTCATTGACTGAAATGTCACTGATAAAAGTTCCAGCATCACAAATAAACAATAATAAACTTTTAGTAATAAACTAGTTCATAACAATAAGTTTGAAATTCTTCAGAAAGGTATGACAATATTACAAGTTGGACCCATTACACCCCCTGCCATGCATAGCAACACAGAAGGTTCTTTTAACTCTCTGTGAAACTGTACTTATGCACAGTGGTGCTTTGAGACAAATACTAACAGCATGCTAGTATGCTTATAATAACAATGGTAACATGCTGATGTAAAGCAGGTTTAACGTTCACCGTGTTCACCATCTTGGTTTATCGTGTTGCTAACATAGCATGCTAAAATTTGCTAATTAGTACTTAACACAAAGCTGAGACTAATTGGAATGTCATTAATGATGGCGCTAGATGGGAAGCTAATTGAGGTGTCCTGAAATTCATTATTAAATCATCCTGAAGGCAAATTTTAATTGCATTCCATCCAGTAGTTGAGACTTTTAAGACCACAATTGTCAATCTCATGGCATAGCTACAAATAGCACACCTTTAAATTGTTATTAAATTGTTATTGTTATTTGTTTTTAGAGCAATCTCTAGTATTTATCCATTTTTTGAACCATGTATCCTGTTCAAGGTTGAGGGGGGCTCGAGCCAGTCCCATCTTTAACCCTCAGAGACCTAAGGCCATTTTTACAGTTCATTGTCCGTCTGGTTTTATTTTCTAAAAAGCTTGTAAAACATCAACCCTGTTGTTTACAGTCAAGATATGAATATCATTATTTTAAGGACAAACTAGGCTATTAGAATATTTGTGCTGCAGTGAGGTTATTTGAATTTTAAAAATGGTTGTAGGACCTAAAAGACAAATAAATAAAACTTCAGATATATAGGGCTGTAATCTCCCAGTCAACTGGTCGATTTATTGGTCGATACGTTCTGGCTCGACCAAAATTCTGATTGGTCGTTTTTTTGCCGTGTTATTTCATCAGGTGAAAGCATAGACCGTTACGGTCTACGGGTGGAAAGCACTTATTGCTAATGGGGGTGTTTTCAGAGCTCCCCTGTTTCACAGATAACAGTCTGTCTTTAAAACAACCCCCTTGTTTTTGGATTAGCCCAACACACTGGGGACAGATTGAAGAAAGAACTAGAAAGCCTTGTTTTAGTGGTTATTTATTTAATTGTGAGTGTTTCATTTACAGTCAGTCCTCCACTACCATGTTGAAGACATCGGCAGTGTGGCAGCATTTTACAAAAATAGATAACGGAAAAAAGTTGAATGCAAACTTTGCAAGTAACAGTTTGCATATCGCAGCTCGACTACAAAGATGGCATATCACCTAAAAACGGTAAGCTAACTTGTCTGCGTTAGGTTGCCCTGTCTGTTTTGAGTAGGCTATATGAATATATCAGAATAGGCATATTTCATAGTCTAATCATCGTTTTATAACTACCGGCGCACCCACCCGCAACAACGGTAGCGTTCCCCAGACACACCCAGACCCCGCTGGATGTTAAGCCTCTATCCTCCAAATGCAAAAATAATATCACCGAAGGAATTGTCGACTTTATTGCTCAGGATATGAGGCCCATTGCTGTTATGGAGGGCTGAGGTTATAAGAACTTGTTAATATACAGCGGCAGCACGCCACACCATCATGCATGGACTAACCGGAAAATGTGAGGGACTCAAAGATACAACACAGCGAGGCACTGAGCTGGACCACAGATATATTTAAATATGCAGTATATATTAAAGTAGATGTGTCTACAGATATGTTTTACAAATATGTATTGATATCAGCAGCTCCAGCAGGGGACGCCAAACTTCCCTTTCCCGAGCCACATTAACCAGCTCCGACTGGGGGATCCCGAGGCATTCCCAGGCCAGATTGCAGATATAATCCCTCCACCTAGTCCTGGGTCTTCCCCGAGACCTCTTCCCAGCTGGACAGGCCTTCCGTAGCGAGGAACCCAGGAGGCATCCTTACCAGATGCCCGAACCACCTCAACTGGCTCCTTTCAACGAGAAGGAGCAGCGGCTCTACTCCGAGCTCCTCTCGGATGACTGATCTTCTCACCCTATCTCTAAGGGAGACGCCAGCCACCCTCATGAGGAAACCCATTTCGGCCACTTGTACCTGGATCTCGTCCTTTCGGTCATGACCCCGCCTTCATGACCATAGGTGAGGGTAGAAACAAAAACTGACCCGTAGATAGATAGCTCTGCCTTCTGGCTCAGCTCTCTTTTTGTCACAACGGTGCGATAAATAGAAAGTAATACCGCACCCGCTGCGCAGATTCTCCGACCAATCTCACGCTCCATGGTCCCCTCACTCGTGAACAAGACCCCAAGGTATCTAAACTCCTTCACTTGGGGTAAGGATTAATTCCCTACCTGAAGAAGGCCCTCCATCGGTTTCCTGCTGAAAACCATGGCCTCATATTTAGAGGTGCAGACCCTCATCCCCGTTGCTTCACACTCTGCTGCGAGCCAATCCAGTGAGTGCTGAAGGCCACAGACCGATGATGCCATCAGGACCACATCATCTGCAAAAAGCAGCGATGAGATCCCCAGTCCACCAAACTTCAACCCCTCCCCACCCCGACTACGCCTCGATATCCAGTTCATAAATACTGCAAACAGGATTGGTGACAAAGCGCAGGCCTGGCGGAGGCCAACCCTCACCTGAAACGAGTCTGACTTACTGCTGAGAACCCAGACACAGCAACCCGGACACAGCTCTTGCTTTGGTCATACAGAGATTGGATGGCCTTGAGAAGGGACCCCCTCACCCCATACTCCCGCAGCACCTCCCACAGTATCTCCCAGGGGACCCGGTCATATGCCTTCTCTAGATCCACAAAACACATGTAGACTGGTTGGGCATACTTCCAGGCTCCCTCCAGGATCCTTGGGAGAGTGAAGATCTGATCCGTTGTTCCCCCTTTTTGAAGAGGGGAACCACCACCCCGGTCTGCCACTCCCCAGGCACCGTCAAAGACCTCCACACAATGTTGAACAGGCGTGTCAACCAAGACCCTCCACACCCAGGGTGTTCAGCATTTCTGGACGGATATCATAAATCCCTGTGTCTTTGCCACTGTGGTGTTGTTTAACTACCATAGCAATCTTCACCAGGGAAATTGACAACAATCCGCCATCATCCTCCAGCTCTGCCTCTACCATAGAGGGCGTATTAGCTGGATTTAGAAGTTCCTCAAAATGCTCTGAACATTTGAACGTTTTCCATTCAGGTTCAGTGCCCCCAGCCTCCACATGGATGCATGAAAAGCTCTGCAGGAGGTGCGAGTTGAAAGTCTGTCGGACGGGGGCCTCCTCCAAACATTACCAATTTACCTGTATTACCTGTTTGGGTTTACCAGGTCTGTCCTGAGACTTCCCCCACCCCCTGACCCAACTTACCCTCAGATGGCGATCAGTTGACCCTGGACAACTCCGGAGTAGAAGAGAGTCCATTCACTATCCAGGAGTATGGTTCCAGAACCAAAACTGTGTGTAGAGGTAAGCCCCACCAGATCTAACTGGTAGCGCTCCACCTCCCGCACAAGTTCTGGCTTCTTACCCCACAGAGCGGTGACATTCCACGTCCCCAGAGCCAGCCTCTGCTGCCGAGGTCTGGTCCGTCAAGGCCCCTGACCTTCACCATCACCCAGGTTTCAATATAGTGTATTCATTTCCTATTTAATCTCAAGTAAAATATTACTGATAAAACCTGGTGGACGCTAGTGATATGAGGATGGATAAGGTTATGTATGTATCTGAGAAGAAAAACAATACAGCTTAAATTGGTAGTTGTCTGGAAATCGGGGCCTCAATATCATCTCCCGACGTACTGTATATATTTAACTCCCTTCAAAGTAATACAGCTTCTTCATCAACGGGATTGTAGACAAAAGGCAAGACATGCCATGATCAAGAAAAAAACGTTTTATAGTTTTTATTCATGACAAAGCCAGCACACCAGCTGATGGCTCAGCTGATTCCTTCTTTTGATTGCATTTCCAATTAGCGTGCTCTCTTTAAACATCTTTTCCCAGCCTACCTTGCTGCATCTCTGCAAGCGCTTGCAAGATGTCTGCCACATGGGAATAACCAGGCTGCTTGCCCTGAGGCTCGTCATGTCAAACCATGTCCATTGGGGATAGCCACTGTAAATCGAGTGCAGATTTGAGTATGCTCAGATTTAAACAGTTTACAACATAACGTGTCATAACCAATGAGAGTCAAGTCAGACCGGCACTGGTCGAGTCCAGATGTAAGTTGTGCCTGCTCATATTTAAACAGTTTACAGCATAACATGTCATAATAAACTCTTTTCACTACAAACAATACCAGTTGAAAAATATTTTAGTTAGTCCATTTTTACTGTATTGACATTACAGAAGTCTCTTGTTAGCATCTTGTACGCTACTTGTTACAAAGTGACGCATGGGCAACTCAAATCTGCACTCGACTTGCATCGGTGAGTGACAGGGATGATTCTGCCAAAGCCCCCAGGAACAGTGCCATGTCTTGAAGCAGCCATGGGCTTAGTGGCCATTGTTGGAATTGCAGCGTCTGACAACCGGCTGGTCCAGAAAGACTTTTCCCATAGATTGTATTTCATGGTTACATTGGTTACATGGTTACATCCGAATACTTGGATGTTCCTTGTTCAAACTATCACGTTTAAAATAAATAAAATAATACATTTATAAAAAAATAATTAAATAAATAGAAACACATCATACTGATATGATGGTTCTCCTGAGTTCCTGTAGCTGTAATTATGGTTCTAATGGCTGTGGATTATCATGTGTGGTATCTTATGATGCATCAGAGCACTATATGTTGATGTAACGTTGTTTAGGTCTCTGTTCCCAAGCTGCCAGGTATGAATAACATTAGCGGTAGCAAGTAAAGAACGTGTATCAGACCCCACATCCAAGGGTTGTATTCTATGGGTCCTGTAAAGTGGATGTAACATTATTCGCTCATGAACGAGCTGCGTGGCTACAACTCAAACAAACTGTCGCTAGTGCGCATGTCCATCTTGATGTTATGGGTCAGTCAACGCGGATGATCCGGGTATTTTAGAGCTCCATGACTGCATCATGCCCTTTGAGCAACGCTCATTGGAATGAATGCTATCTCCACTTTTCTTAATGCAACATGGTTCCAGCTATGACTGCTCTCCCTGCTTAAGGCTTTACATGTATTGTATGCTGTATTGTATGCTTTACGTTTTTATTGTATTGTATGTATGTATATTTTGTGTGCTGCTGTAACACTGTAATTTCCCATTTTTTGGGATCAATAAATATCTATCTATCTATCTATCTATCTACATGAAAAGGCAGGACGTTGTTCTCTTTTTGCCTCATGCTTTCAACATATGCATGTAGAAGTGTAGTGATGCTGCTTCTATCCTTGCTAATGCTTTCCATGTAAGCTTGTGGATGGGCAGGGAAATTTTGCCTGGTATGAGGGTTTTGGGGGATCCTGCACTGCTGCTCTCCCCGCTTAAGGCTTTCCATACATGCACATGGAAGGGAAGAGAGGTGTGCTCTCTCTGCCTCATGCTTTCCACGTATGCATGTGGAAGTGAGGCGGAGGCCCCAAAACAGAGCCATACCACCAAATACAAATTGCAAATGAATGAATCTATTTTAATGAAGTGGTCCTGACCGAAATGAAGCATACAGAAGTTCTGGCAGGTCATGGAGTCAAGCTCGGCTATTATCTCAGCTCAAAGCTGACTTAAGTTCTTAAGCCAGCACACCAGATAATGGCTCAGCTGAGTCCCTCTTTTGATTGGACTTCCAAATAGCGGACTATTTAAACTGCAATGAATAAATCTCTTTTGACAAAGTGGTCCTGACTGAACTGCGTTAAAAGACACCTGATACAGACTGAATGAATGAATAAGGATATTAAAGAGCGCTGTGTCAGAGGAAGGAGACTGAGAGAAACTAAACGTTTTCTGCTCCCAACCAGGTTAGACTTAGTTACCATAGTAACTGACTCTGAGGTTAAATAACCTCTCCTTCTGAAACGGGCTGGAGTTACCCCTCTTTCTCAGGTTTGATGTACCTCCCTTCCTGAAACGGAAAACACAAAGTTTCCCTCATCTCAGAGTTAACAAACTAGGAGTTTTCACTAAACCTGCTTTCTGACGGGGACCTCTGGACTAACACAGAACAGAAAAACAACTCACACCTTTTAGAAATTTAGAGCTTACATGTCACCTGACACATATGTATTTAGACTATAGGGTTTGTATAAAACATGTCATCCTAATCATTGCAACTCAAAATATATTCTTAACCTGAGGCACCCATTTACCTCACACAGCATGTACTGCAAGTCCAATAACATAACACTATTTTAGCATGAGAAAATAGATCCATATCTTGGATTTCCTGGTCAGACTACCTGTTTGCTTGCATTTAAATCAAAGACTGGACATTTAAAATCACATCTTGAACAGAGATCCATATTTTCAGCATAGAGATGCTTATCATAGCGCAATACATCACAGGCAACATGCTAGCTTGCAATAGCCCAGCTCAAGCCTGTAGCCAGGTTGACAAATGAGAGAGTAAAGAGTTTGAATGTGCAGATGAATGATCCTGATGATTGCCCAGGACTGCAGTAAAACACTATGTCAACTCTAATGCTGTAACCATTTTGTTGGTCTGCCAAGTGAGATGCTTCTTGGCTTGTCTGAGTGCTTAGGTTTCATTTAAAAAGAAACCGCTGGATGCTGGACAAATCTGTTAGAGTCAACAAAAGTTCTGGGCGAGTAGAGTCGCTACATGCAGTGTTTTCTTTTCACAAAATTGTTGTCCTAATGTAGGTTAAAATACCATTTCCATGGAAACAACACTTACCATTCCTAGATACAAATGAGAGCTTGGTTTATTTTTCTATTCTAAGGCCTCATTTCAACTTTAATATTTGAATCTTGTGTACATTTTATTTTTTAACAAGGTACCAAAAAGCACCTGTAATATCTGTCTGCTTGTGTGTGTGTTGGTGTCTTTGTGTGTGCTGTAATTTCTTTCACAGTTATTACCCTGTCATAAATGTAAGCACCATCATCCATCAGGATAAAATTTCAAGACAGTTTTCAGGCTGATACAGATTGTCCTATGATTTATATGTGATTGAAGTGGCAAACCAAAGCTGACAGGGAGCACAGTAATACAACAACAAATTCATATTTAATTCCCTAATTGCCCCGTGTTTTTGTTTTGTATTTCTCTGGGTTGTGTTGCTGCTGAAATCCCACACAGCACATGTTTCAGTGCACAATGCCACACAGTTTCAGCATTGTTCTGTCAAACTGTTAGCTTTCTGTCAGGCTATGATTTGAGGCAATAGCCTTTTCAGCTTCCCATGAGGTTTGATTTTATCCTGGCTCCAAATATCAGTTGTTAAAGGTGTTGAGGAATTTCACTTTTTTTTCCTTTCAATCCAACCCTTTTCTGCCCTTAATCCCAAGTGTGCTTGTGGTTCTAGTCTTTCAGCTGAGTAACTGAAAAAAGGTCTTTATGGAGGCAGCCTATGGTGGGATGCCAACTCGGTTCCCATTCGTAGAAAGCTTTTGAAGCGCAAAGAGAGGCTCCCTTAAAACAGCCAGGGTTGTCGAGTTGAGCGTTGGTAGAGGCCTGTGCCTGAGGCCATTCCTCTGAATGGCTCTCATCTCTGGCTTCCAAAGAGAGGGGGGCTGACGGAAAGCTTCCAGGTGACAACTGTGGGGGGAATGGCAAGAGAGACAAACAGTCCTAGTGTCTCACCCACAGAGACTTCTACCTACCCACTTCTTTACTACTCATTTACTTTCTCCATACTGTGGAAGTGGCTGACTTTCACATTCAGCATGTAAAATACAGCTGCACTATATTCATAAATATTATAAATAGAAAGATGTCAGGTAAATCCGATTTGTGTGTCCAGACATCTTCAACCTATCTGTATAGGTTGTTGTGGTAACGACTTGGGCGTCTGTGTAACTACGCTGGCAATAATAGCCTAATGACAAATCATCATAGTCATAACAATTATTAGGCACTTTTTAAGGCATGTATTTCACAAAACAGGCAGAACAAGAGATATATTTAATTGCTCAAGAAAGTAACAATGGTATTACCGTGTAGCATTCGATTAATAGTCTTTAGCCAGGCATTTAGCATAGGCTACCTGGCGTAGTGTCATTTGAGAAGACATATTTTGACATTTGCAATGCATAATAAACACACGATCATCTTTAGGATTCTCATTCAGTATAATGCAGCAAAATATAGGCTACAGTCTCTCACACAAATTAGGTGAGGTGTTGGATGTGCAGTGGTACAGAAAATGGCTCTTGATAATGTGAAGGCAGAAGAACTCAGACTTCTAGTGTTACTCGTACAGCTAGCTTAGCTACATGTGAATGTGACAGAAGCTACATGACAAAATGATCTGGCATTTTGATTCCATTTATGTCAAGATGCAAAGACATGGACAACATCTGCCGGGGAAACAAAACGTTTTCTAGTAGGAAAAAAGGTCTCGTAACTATATTTACGTAAGTTGTACATTAAATTAAATTAAATGGTAAAATAATGTTAAGATTCAGAAATCTAGTCTTGTGTAAGGTAAATCATTTTGCTTTTATTCCTGTTGGTAAGATATAAATATAAAATGTCATTATGAATGCTATGAAGCAAACATTATTGTTGAATGGTGTACAATATTGCAACTCATTCTATTAGGCTTTTATATTGGTTTAGATTTATCAAATAGTTGACAAATAATGCTTCAGTTTTAAATGCTTATTTTTCTCCGATATAAGATTATTTGTTTGAATATTTTCTTTGAATATTTTGTCTCTTTCTATACTCATCCTTTTTCTTCGTATTTCTAAATGAATACAGGGTCAATGCTGAGGTATGTACAAGGAGGAGCACGTGGCCAAGAGGAAGATGCAGACGAGCAACCATCTACAAGCAGTTCAGGCACACATCAACCCCAGCCGGCCAGCAGGTCTGTAGACGCCACAGCAGTACCAAGCCCTGATCAACCACCCTCACCCGGCCGTTTAGGGACAGATACACAGAAAACATCTGTGGTTTATTTTGACAATATTATGCACTTGTCAATACTTAAATGTCTGTGTTTTAGCTATTCTACATAGTAAGTAAAGTAACATTGTGTGACTTTTCTGCTTCTAAATCTTTACTTTTTTGAAGAAGATTGCTTACTTGTATACTTCTGCTTTAAGTTTGTATTTATGGATGATTATTTAATTTCGACAAAGATTTTGCCCGTCCCAATACTTGTGTGAATGTATGTTTTGGCTGTTCTGTGTACTGTTTTTACAAAGTAGATCTTCCTTTTTCCTTTACTTGTTCTTAGGTGTTACATTTCTATGCTGCTATTTAGGGCTGTTCAATTAATTGAATTTCAATTTTGAAATTACCAAATAGTATAGTTGAGAAAAAACTTAGGGCACCAAAAAGGCTGGCAGCGACACTGACTGTAAGCAAACATAACAAGCAATCCTCTTCCAGCAGCCGTCATGCGTGTTTTCTGTGAACACTTGTACAGTATATGGCAATCCCAGCTGCACACAGCTGTTTCTTGTCTCCTGCTCATTAAACTGCTTTCTTTAAGTTAGCTAATGGACCAGATGGATCTTTAAAACTAATCCTACATCCAGAAAATGTACATTTACATAAGGACGGGGTAAGTGGGGGGGCAATGCTATCTACCTGGTTGTGGAAGATTTGTTTCTGTTGCTGTCTGAAATGGCATACAGCATTTTTATTCCTGAGTCTCACTTCGTCAGGTGAAATGGAAACTGAATTACTCCAAGGTGTGGATGTGAGAGTGAATGTTTGTGTTAGACATGTGATGAACTGCTGACCTGTCCAGGGTGTTTCCTTTCCTTCCACCCAGTTCCCCACTAGGGTAGGCTGAGCCTAAAAAAAGAAAAAGAGGGTGTTAAAAAATGGATGGATGTACTGGGATGCTGTATGTATTCCAAAAAAATTGTATATGCACTTGAAGAATTTTAAAGAATTTATGGAAGGGTTTGTGTTAGTGTATATAACATGTACAGCCACACAAGCCCATCCTTTTAATGCTCACACAAGTCGTACTCTGGCTAAACTCCAACATACTGTAAATTCTGCTGTTGTCAGTGACTGTCGATAGGAGCAGATCTTTAAGCTGTGAGCATGCGAAGAATGAGGTTGGGAAGGATCCATAGTTTCCATTAAGAGTAATTTCTTGTCTGATCATTTGCTGAGTAAACATGCAATCTTTCCAACTAGCCCATTATGAACAAAGACAATGCCAAACTGTGTAAAATCAATCAATCAAAATAGGTTAATGTAAAGCAAGTTAGTTTTGCTGGCAACAAATATGCATAGTGTGGCTTTTATTATTAAAAATGCTTAGCAGTATTCCTAGTAATACTATGTAATTTTGAATGTAAGATATTCACACTGACAAAGGGACAAACGGGAAGCCTGTTTGTTACTGTAATCTAGGTACATCGAGGTCATCAACTTCATTCTCACGTTTTAAAGTTAGGCATCTAAAAAAACAGCAAAGTGCATAGCGTCATCTCACCTAAAAAAACACGTTAGGGTTTAAATATATATTTTTGCACATTATGTCCATAAGATCTCAAACCAATTCAGCAGGAGAAATAACTACTTATTTAGGTATATTTATTTCAACATAAACATGTATTTTAAAATACATCTACATGAATACACATTACAAAACCAATGTAATAATGCCCTTAAATGTCCAACTTAATTCAAACATAGCTCTCTCTCTCTCTCTCTCTCTCTCTATCTCTCTCTCTCTCTCTCTCTCTCTCTCTCTCTGCGAATTACACTGGAATCACGTATCGGAGTCTCTTAGCGTTTCTTGAAGTTGTCTGACAATTTCCCGGATCGCCTTCTCATTCTCTCTCCAGTTAGGCCTTTTCATTGCCGTCTTTGAGGTGTCTTGCTTCACCCTTGTTTGTTTACGTCCAGTGGTTCCAGCCACATGATAGAAATGTCACTAACACACCCACTTGCTGTAAATTCTCTGGACAACCGGCTGGGCTCATTCAAACATTACGTAGACAAAGAGCTGAACATTTAGGGAGGAGCGGCCCCGGCACACGATAGAAGAGGCAAGGCAGATGACACAGTCAAAAAAAAAATGTCAACTCAAATAAATATTCAAATTTTGACTATTCTGTGACAACTCTACCTGAGTGTCAGGGTATAAAAACTGGTCACTGGAATTTCTCCAAGCCGGCACTCCAGTGACAGGAGCAGAGCAAATAGACTCCACAGAGAGGGCCTTTTCTCCATTCCGTTAGCACTTCGCAATGACTATTCCGTTAAAAACATCCCACTTTATGAACAGCCAAAGATTTGGGGCTTTAGTTGAAACATGGTGGGCTTAAGACCCATAAGACTACCACTGGTGCCAACTATGGTTTTAGGTACATAATAGTCTGGCTGGGATAAAGCACGTTGAGGATTTTCCACCAAATCCATTAATGGTAGATTTGAGTGAGTGATCCACCATAACAGCAGTAGTTCTGCTTTCCTTTGGTGTTGTTATTGCCTTTCCAGCACCTCTCAGCTGGCACAAAGTTTTTTTTTGATGCAACAGAATTCTTCAGCAAGAAACCATTTCATGTTTTGTTTATGCTGGTGGTAAATGGTCTCAGCAGAAAAAAAGTTCCCTGAGAATGATCATAAAACAAGTTACTCCGATTAGAAGAAAAGTGTTGAGATACACAACTGACTGCCAAAATGAATAAAAAAGTTAAGCATATCTAAGGATATATTGTGCTAAATGATGTGTGTTGTACGGTACATAATTGGTAAATTATCATAACCTTATTTCTGATCCTAAAATCTGACACTGACTGTGTGTGTGTGTGTGGTGTGTGTGTGTGTGTGTGTGTGTGTGTGTGTGTGTGCGCATCAGTACTCAAATGCATGTTAACAGTTTTACTGTACTTGCAACTTTGTTTTTCACCTGCAATGACACCCTGGCTACTAATAAAACATAACAAGGTGTGGTATATTTTACATACAATAAATTCAATTGACTCAAAAAGAGTTATGTACCAAACTGTAGAATTTTTTTAACGGATTTCCCCTCTTACAACACATCTACATTATAAAGCTATGTTGGTTTCTACCATTAATGTCATAGCTGATTGGTTGCCAGCTATTTGGTCTAATTGGTGCATGACATGGTTTATAACCGTTAATTATAGTTAGATTATTGCCTGCCTCGGCTGTTCTGGAGAAAGCCAGGGGTGTGGACGAGCGCTGTCAGCGCTTTCTGCCCCAAGTCTTTGAATTGCAGCTTTATTGGTGGTTAAGTGTAACATATGAAAAGCCTTGCCCAATCCATGCACTTCTCCCAGTAGGAGAATCAAGCTACTCTCAAAAGCTTAACACTGTGGCTGCCCATCATCATAAATTGTGCAGCCTGTTCATTGTCTCTGATAATGATAGGCAGGGTTTGCATTGGCAACACACAGCAGCACCAGTGTGTATAACAGCGTGACAAAGAGTAAAACAATAGTTTGATGCTCTGTAAAACAATATATTAGAGCTAGGGTTGGGTACATTTATTTGGGTTCAACAGAATTACGTCAGTACTACTGACTACCTTACTCACAATAAATGAATTGGTGTCCAATTTTGGTACCTGATAGCGCTGAAACGCTAACTTTTTAGTCCTCTCTTCTGCATGTTTGTCAGAGAGCGCGGCTCAGCTCTGACAGACAAGCATGTGCAGAGCTGGGGTAAAGACAGAGTGACTACGCTACCTGTGCAGCTTGTCAGAGTGAGTCAGGGCAAGTGTGGTTGCAAGTGGGGTTACACTTTTCAAAACTCCATGCAGACAATGTCCGCTGAAATATAATGCAATATAATGAAAACTGTTGCAGGGTGATAACACCTCCTCTGAGCTCCTTCTTAATTATAAAAGTATTATGGTTATGTACCAGATCCTTCTGATTACAAGCACTGCTCAACATCCTTGAGTATTAGTAAATAAAGTTTCTGTGTGTTTAATCATTCAGAAAGCCAGATGAATTTGCTGTATTTCCATTTCATAGACGTATTGCATTTGAACCTTGGCGGAGACAAGGGGGAAAGCAAGATGCGACGCTCTCACTGCCCAGCGCTCCTGCAAAATGCCGGCAGAGGCCTTGTACGTATTCAAGGTTGATTCTCCTCCTTGGGGACTATTAGTAACAACCTTTCAGAAGTACTGATTGGAATGAGAGGCGCTCTGCATATCAACAGGAAGTAGCTTCCCCAGAGGTTGGCAGTCTGGTCAAAAAGGTGTAAAGTGGAGCTGACGAAGGGAGGTGGTGTGAAATGAGTGAGAGGAGGGAAGACGAAAAAAGGAGGAAAAAAGCCACAGAGGAAAGGTGATTAAGATGCATTTAAGCTAAACTGGGGGGGGGGTTCAGAAAGAATCAGTTAATCAAGGCATTTCATTGGATCTAACTTGGTCAGGATGATAAACCAAATGTATCATTATGAATCTTTAAATAAGCTAAATCCATTCTTATCTGAATACAATGTGAGTACACTAATGAAATCTCCCAAATTGAGATCCATATGTCCAGAATCTTTAACTGGTCATATTGTAATTAATCCGGATGAACAAAAATCACTTTAGACAACCCTTTATACAAGTGTTAAAGTTGTGTAAAGACCCTCTAACCTCTACATGGATGGCTAGCAGAAACCATAAAGTGCTCTGTTCTCACATCCAGGGGAACACCAAACCCATCATCTACCGTCTGGTTCGCCACGGCGGAGGGAAATGAATCTCCGATGTGATCTACGAGGAGACCTGCGGTCTGCTAAAGGTTTTCCTGCAGAACGTGATCTGTGATGCCGTCAGCCACCATGCATGTTGTGTACACTCTGAAGAGGCAGGGCCGCACCCTATACGGCTTTGGAGGCTAAACCTGATCCTGAATCACAAGTAAAAGGCTCTTTTAAGAGCCCCACACCTTAATAAAAAGAGAGACTTCCTGTATTGAGTAACAGGCTTTATTACTTTTAAACTAAATCAATGATCAATAAAAAAACAGCTCAAGATCCCCAAAAAAGAAAATGGTCTTTTGAATGACTAGTTCAGTTTGAAAGTACTTCCAGATGGTTCACATGACAAGACTATTTGCATGTACGGTCGATATGAACTGAGTTAAGATAGCATAATTGAGACTATGGACGGTCATACGATTACATATTTTAATTGATTGACAGCCATATGAAATATATCTTTAAACATAGAAGTACATATTAAGTGTATGTTTGTGTTAAATGTATTCTTAGCGCAGTGTTAAAAGGTTAAAAGGTTCATGATAAGTGGGGTCTTTTACCATTTAGACATTTTCTTTTACCAATACATCTGTTTGCTTAATTTTAATTTAGTGGCTCTGATATGTCTTTAAATCGCTCCTCCAACTGTAGCTGTTTGATCACTGTACTTTCTTCCTCTCTCCACTACAGCCCCTCAAACACAACTCTGTGCTATGTTTTTTATAGTTCAGACAACACACTATTAGATGTCATAAGATATGTTGGGCTGAAGCTTTCTATGGCATTGAAAAGAGGAAGAACAGAGAGCTGCGACACAGCCTTTAGCTCAGCAGTCAAAAAAGAAAAACTATAGAGCTGTAACCTAATGAAGACATCCACAGCCAGAGACCGGCACTGCTGCGCTGTGTCACAGCAAACGGGTGAAATATCACCTCAGCAGGAGAAAAGTGAATCATAACACACACAGCAAACCTAAAGAAGAAAGAATTTGGAGTGTATCGGTTCATCTATCAACACCATCTCTCTTTTCAAGGCAGAGCAGGCAGCAAAACCATCATTCACATTTTTAAGCAATAGTCTCTCCATCTTTGTCATCCGGTGCCGGCGCAATGACTTTACTTCAAATGTCTAGAGAGAAATCTGTGGAGAGTGCTGGATTTTAGGGTCAATCTTAGAAAATGGCTGGACAGGCTGTCTTGGAGGTTTTACTTCAAGAGACCGGTCCCTCTGCCCCCTTGCTGTGTGATGTTAAATTCTGAGAACTGAGGAAACTGTAACAACACAAAGAGAACGTCAACATATTGATAGTGCAGTGGCTCGCTAGAAGGCATTGATTCCTAGAGTGTGAAGACGTCTATGTGAAAAGAGCCTTCTATAAATGTGCCATGAGTCACCCAGGTTATCTCATTGCTTTTTGTCAGTGCAAACACTTCTATTCAGTCCCTCCAGGATTTTGCAATGTCTCAATTGTGCCAATTCATGCAAATTCAACTAATCACCGTGACTTTGGTGCAAAACGCAATTTTGACCAATCACCGCAACTTTTCCACAAATTTGATCAATAACTGGAGTTTCGAGCAACTTAAACAGACTTTGAATCAGTATATGACTCTAAGAGCCAATGACCAAGTGAGAACGGGTTGATGTCACACGTACGTTGCCATATTCATTTCCTTGTGATGAGACGTGTGTGACTCAAACATCTCACATTTACAGCAAAACACGTGCAACCGGTATACATTTTAACATCAATGTACGCTGTAATGATTTTTCACTGTCGCTGAAAGCGGCTGCTGTTTCAATCCTGTCGGCTCTCTGCAGAGGGCGGGGCTACTCAGTTCCCCCCACAACTGACACACGCACACGCACACGCACACGCACACGCACACACACACGCACACACACACGCACACAGGATGACGTACAGGATGATCTAAATTAAGGACAGGTATGCTTGTTATTATAAGTGCAATGATAAGTTAAAGTCCAATAATCAAACCAAATGAATGTGTCCCAGCCAATGATAGGAAATTAACTAACAATGTAAAGCTCAACAAGCCACTGACAGACATGTTCATTCATGTTCATATTTGATTCATTAAACAAATTATTTTTTTTTGTCTTAAATCCAGGTTACAAGGAAAACTCAGCCTACAGTAGTTTTATTCTCCCCAAAACAAGTTTCCTTTTTATTTATAAACTATTAAAATTAAAAACTCAACTTTTTTTTTTACAACTTTTGCTGTCTCAAGCAACTTCATTGCAACAAACATACAAAAAACATTGCAACTTTTATTGCAATTTTTTACAAAAGCTTCCGCAACAAATCTCAAATAAAGTCTGCGAAATCCTGAAGAGACTGTCTTTCTGTCTATGGCAGAGTGGAGGACACACACACACACACACACACACACACACACACACACACAACACACACACACACACACACACACACACACCACACACACACACACACACACACAACACACACACACACACACACACACACACAGGCTACAGCCAACTCCTTTATTGTGTATTTAGAGAATACTCAGCTATTCCCACATACAGCCACCAACATAATTTCAATTTACACAGACAATATGTGAAAAACAGTATCATGTCTGCCTCAGGAGTATAAACTGTTTTTGCATTCCACCTCTCCAGTAAACAGTGGTAGAAAACAGTAATGCATGCAGTAACATTTATAATAGACTTCAGCCTTTAAATCATCTCTCTGAAGTGTGTGTGGCTACATCAAATTATGCAAACACTGACTATTTTCCAAAATAGTCAATACTAGATTTACTGGCAAATAATGCAATACATAACCATAAGTCAAACAAAAAAAGTCAAACCTTGCAGAGGAAAACAACTAAGTTTGAGGAAAGAGGACAGTGGAAATACTCTTTGTGAAAGAATTTTTGGCTTCAGGCCCTGGTCTGACTGTAATGCAGATTATCAACCTAAATAGTCCAGAGAGTGTCATTCCAACTTTGAAAAAGATTTTTGCAACAGACAATAACTGGTTCCCAATTTTAGCATTTAATCCCAATATTTACAGAGAATTGTATTATAAAATGTGTCCCAGGTATTCTGTTCTTTTGGCTTTTAACACTTTCAGAATACAGCTATAATAAAAATTAAGTAACTTACTTACAAAGTAACTCCAAGGTGCACTAGGTTTTTCAAGAACTTTCATGCAAATCTCACAGGCTTCATCAGCGGATGGAGTTTGCTCGATTTTTTAAGAGAATCTGTGACATTTTGACAATTTCCAGACCATACAGTAGGCTAAGGCATGAACAAGGGGTCACAAGGAAGATCTCAGAGGTCACAAGATGATTACCAAAGGAAAGCAGAATAAACATATATGAATATTTTTTTCAGACTTTCATTTCAGCCACAATCTTGTCTTGTAAAATACTAGACATTTTCATCGTGGGCCTCCAAAAACTCTAAATCAATCTATGAACTCACAACCTGTGGGCCACAGCTAGGGACCACAATGGACATTGGTTTTATTTAAGGGATTACAAGTTAAAATGGCCTCCATCACAGCTCAGTCATGCCTTTACTCCTGGTCCCTCCCACATACTCTAGGAGGGTCAAATTTGTTGAGGCAAGAACAAAATAGACAGAAGACAAATTAAAATAATCACATCTGCAAGAGATTAATTTTTAGGTTTAGTTCCTTCGTTTGTTTGTTTGTTTGTTTGTTTCTCAGCAAGATTGCGAAAAAAAGGACTGGCCCGATTATCATGAAACATGGTGGTAGCATTTCATTTTGGAGCAAATCCAAATTACATGGCAGATACACAAATTATTTTTCACTTTTGTGAACAATGCAAGATAGGGCAGCATTCATGTGGTGTCGGAAAAATTTGACAAATTAGTTCCCAACTAGGAAAATTCACATTGCATTACCGTTTACCGATAGGGCATAACTTGGTGGAGGTCTGCACTCTCCCAGTAGTTTTACAGTTATTTTTGGAATTTATGGTCAATGTACCTTCTTTATAGGACATTATACCTAATGCTTGAGTAATTAAAGCAGAAATTAGGAATTATTTAGACCAAAATTAAAGGAATGTACAGTATGTTGATGGATAATCAGACTGGAATATGTCAACTTTTACTCAATACTATTTCAAAACAACTTCAATTTGTTTTTCAAATGCTATAAAATTGAATAAGACACCCCAAAATGAATGAAAATAGAGATTTGTACTTGCCACAGAGCGTTGGAATCAATCATGTTATTTTGGGTAAAGAACAATAATATAGGAAAACGGGTCAATTTGACCCAAGGACAACATGAGGGTTAAAACAAATCATTAATAAATAAATAATAGGGTGTAAATTATAGGGTGTGTCAACACTTTCCGTTCACTAGTTCCCATTTCGTGACCAATGGGAAAAGGATGCTCTTGCAGCTTGGAATGGAGCTGGCAATATGTAAGGTAGTTTGTCTTTTCCATATGACAATTCAAAGAATCATCATCCGGTGGGAGACGAATTGTACTCTTATTCTTCAGTTTGTGCCACTTGGAAACTCTGGCCTGCCGGCAGCTCACATCTGCACTCTCAGCATAGATGGAGAGGACAAATGCCTTCATATCTACTCTGACTTCATGTTTTAATTGCAGACTCTCACCCACTCATCCCAAGAGCTCTCTTGCCTCAGAATTGATCTTCACCTTCTCCAACACCTTCTTCTTCCCTGAGGTGTGTTAACTGTCACTCACAGGGAGAGGTATGATGATATCTGCAACCTCTTACGAGAACATGGCACAGCAGTTGACTAACGCATGCTTGCGTTTAATCAGTAGATCACCTCTGACTTGCTGTGTGACGTAAGCTGCTTGGACATCTGTGTCCTCGCAGTGTAGAACAACAGGTCCAGTGTACTTACTGGCTCTCACCTTTGCATAAGCATAGAGCAGCATTGTATCTGCTTCTGGATGTCTGAAGACATCGTCCCCATTAGCCACGCCATTCACCCTTGAAACGTTTGCATTTCTTGTTGTTGAGAACAGTGGCTGTGTCTCAAATCGCGCACTTACGTTAGAGCACTTACAGACAGTACACTTTGCGCACTACGTACTGTCTTGCATAGTGCGTACATTTCGACAGAGGAGTGTGTTCTCAAATCGCGCACTGCCATGTGCACTTACCGGAAATAACGATCCCGTTTCATCTTTTCTTCTGTAAAATTGTAAATTTCACCAAGGGAGAGCATTCCAGTCCGCTATTGTTTTTCCCCAAAAATAACTCCTGCTTTGTTTTTGATATTTTAACAAAAATAAATGTGATGTTTTTATTTGCTCCATGTCACGCCAGGATGACGATTGCGACACCGCCGTCATGTCAAACCCCCCCCCCCCCCCCCCATTAGCTGAAAACATTACACACAACTGTATTGTAAAATATTCGTTCTGGTTAGTGCGGTCTTTTAAATTAATTAATTATACCTATTCGTTGTAGTCCTTTTATATGTATATGGCCTACTTATGTTTCTGCTCTAAAAATAACATTAATATTACATTCACGTTACTGTTCATTTTAATGCCCAATTGTTTTATGAGGAAATCTTTGTAGCCCAGAGAGAAGACTATTATAGTGAAGCATTACCCTTACAACTTATCTAGCGTTAATAGACAAAATATCATATCTTTTATATAAGTTGTATTTTAGTTCTAAATGGTCTTCATACATGACAATACAACAGTGAAAGCAGAGGTAACAGACCTGACATTTAAATAGATCCATTCCTTTATATTCATTATATGCTTGCTACAGTCATGCAACGTGTAGCACAAAAGATAACAAAGTTAAATACTTTTAATATTATTTAATTTTATAAATGTGCTTGTAGTTCTGCAGGCTCCCCCCAGGCCGTAGCTAGTCTGATGGGGACAGGGACATGAAGGGGGACTTCAGACTCTCCAGGGGATCCTTCTACGGTCTGATGTGGCCATCGTCGCCCCTAAATGACGGCCCTCTGTTCCTCGTCTGTCCCTGAAGAGACGGGTTATACAGGATATATACATCAGGTGGAGGCAGTAACAGCGGATACGTTTTAACATTACGCTACGGTTGACGTTACCGGCAGACAATCAGCTGATCACTATTTTGCTGAGCTAACGCTCACAGCGGATTATGTTAAGATCTTGTTAAGATCACACTTTTAACACTAAAATCTTCTACAGCGGGAAGATAGTTTAACACAAACAACAAAATACTACAACACATGTAACGTTAGCTTATAACTTACTTGCCAATCTGGTTAAACTGCCGCTGTTAGCTAGCTATGGTTGGCTTGCTAGCACGTCAAATTACGGTACCAATAAACTTTATAATTTGTGGTACAAAAACCATTACCGACTGTAAAATTAACCAAATATCCATATACAGGTGGCTTATATGTTATAAGTATAGCAAAAAGACTCACGTTCAACTTACATTTGTAATGCTCCGTCAGTCTCGCAATCGCGTCTTCGGCCGGCAAAGTTTTTCAACTGTTGTTAGCCCCGCCCCTTCCGCTACGTATCCAAGATGGCGACCGTTGAGTGTGGAAAGTGTCCACCGATCTACACTCTACTTCGTGGCCGTTTTGAGTGCACCATCCGGGTATTTAAGATTTGAGACACGGCCAGTGTGTTCCCCATCCCAAACCCCAAAAAGATGGTGCCAGTGTGTGAGGCGGGCCGTCAGCTGCTCCAACTGTTGTGAGTGTTTCTGTTGCTTGAAACACTTGTTGCACATACCATCAACACTCAGTTAGTGTATGATCGCCAAACGCTGCTAGATCTGAGAATATCTGCCAAAATCTTGTCAACTTTGAGTACTATGGACAAAAAAACTCAGCCTCCTTTCCTATCGAACACCCCAACATACAGTACCTCTGCCTCTCGCTCTTCACTGGACCCTGTCGCTGCCTGGTTGGTGCCGGTGGCGGGCCGGGAGGTGGTCCGGCCCCACGGACCCTGCTCTCCTCGTCTCTGTACCTGCGGCCTCTGTGTTGGGCCTCCTTGCCGGCTGTAAACCCTGACCGCCAGCTCTTGCCAGGTTTGGCCTGGTAAACGCCAGATCGCTTGCAAATAAATAATTTATTCTTAAAGATATTTTTCATATTCTGGGAGCTGGATTGCCTCTTTATCTCCGAGAGTGTTGATGAGTCCATTGTCCTCACCAAACTTTTACCTGATGAGTGGTGCTTTTTTAACTCTCCTCGGACATCTGGCTGAGGAGGAGGAATTGTGACTGTTTTTGTGACTTTGAATGTAAACAGTTATTGGTGTCATCCCACTTCACCAGGGGCCTGTTGCACAAAAGTAGAATAAAGATATCCAGGATAAGTGAAAAAGCGTAGCTTGACTTAGTGTGATCTGCTCATCGCGGCTTAATCGGTTGCACGTTTGCCGAGCCAGGATGAACGGGTGAAGCTATGTCCAGCCAGGTGTAGAGAGCTGGGATAAGTGCACGTTCAGGGCTTTCTCAAACAGACCACGTTATCGATCACAGATTTACTGATGCAGAACTGAGAAGACACATGCGCCATATCTTTCACCCAATGAGCAGCAGCTTCTAATGGAAAGTAACAAGGAGGGGAGAATATGCAAAAAGGGAAATAAGGCTCTTATCAAACGGAGAGAAAAAGCCCAACATAGCGGACCCGCTAGTGTGAGGGTGTAAAAATATCTACGTAGCCTATAGTCACTCCAGATTTTACAAAGTTGTAGGCTACACTGTGTTTTAATTGCTTTAAATATGCTAGTTTCATGTTTCTGTTTTTATGAGATAAATATGCTGGTTTTACTGTAAAGTGTCTTTGACTAGCCTACCCTGTAAAGTACTCTATAAATAAAAATGTATTGTTATTTAGCCTTTGCCTTAAAAGTGAGCAGAGGGAATTAATGTTCCTCGGGAAATGGACCCTACGGACTATAAGCTTAATTTCAAACCCTTATCCACAATTCGAGAACATGTGTTACAACCATATGCACACATCTGTAGAAGCTATATCTAACTCTGTGAACAATTAATGTTCATACAGAACAATCAGAAAGGGACAACAACTAGTGAAGAAGTAAGTTACTTCAATACACGCTGTGAGCATACGTAAAACAATATTCATGTTTTTTTTATTCTTCTGACAAGTGACCGCACCAAAATAAAAAGATTAAGAAGCATTGTGGTGTTCCCGGTGTGATGAATGTAAACTACACTACATATGTACTGTACATAGGCCACGTTATTGGTCCAGGGATGTGAGACTAATTGAGAAGGTTATGAAACCAATGTAAGCTGTAATAAAAAAACATTAGGGCTACATATTAAGGAGTATTAGAACACAAACTGTGCTTTATTAGAGAAGGATAAGCAACAAGAAAATAAAATCATGAATGTATTGGTCTCTGACCAGTCTGCCATTATTATCATCTTGGAATATTGCTACATTAATATCGTCACACTTAATCTTCGGAGCGTGTCCTGTATAAACCTGAAGCTGAGACCACGGACGCTGCGCTGCTCATCTCTACTTTTACAGAGAGAGTGGACACTGATGCGACCCGCAGGTCTGCCGCCGGGCACCGGTCGCACGCCAGGCGGCCTCGACACACTACCTTCCCACCTGGAAAAGTCCCACTCCGCATCAGGGTGCCAGTGCAACCATTTCTAACCATCTAAACAGTTGTAGTAGGGTTTAAATCAAACTTGCGACAACAATAGTGACAAGTAGGATAAGGCATGTTAAAAAAAATAAAGCAGAACACATGCAGAAGACAAAGGAATAACTGTTAAACACATTTACTTTGGATCAGACGGCAGCTGATTTGACACAGGAGACTCCAGAATTAATCTTAGCCTGGCTGTTAGCCTGCTCTGGACCAGGCTAGCCGCAAATAAAACATCTCCATGGTTACTTGGCTGGGTTTAATTCAATCTGGTTTCGTGCAACCGAGTCAAAGCTAAATTTATCCAGGATAAGTTGAATATCCCGGCTTAATCCCTTATACTAGTTTTGTGCAACAGGCCCCAGCTTTGAACTCAGTTTGTTTGAGCTTGGACTTTCTCACACAAGCTCCCAAATACAACACAGGGCTTTTAACTGAATTTTCTGTGTTTTTGGCTGATATTATGCCTAAATATCCTTATTGTTGGAGATTGTAATATTCATGTGTGTTGCCTTGGGAACCCTTTGGTACGAGACTTTTTAAACATTACTGATTTGTGCAGTCTGTACTTGGGCCTACACATGAATGTGGTCACACACTTGATCTTGTTTTATCTTATGGTTTGCCTGTTCTTAACCTGGTGGTCTGTGACGCCTTTTTCTCAGATCATAGGCCTTTACTTTGCGCTGCTGCTCGCAGATGTTGAGTTATTAACCCTTCCACAGCTGCTCACTTCTTCACAGTTTTCAGCCAGATCTGTGCCTTGGCTGAATAAAACAACCCGCACTGCCAGACAGGATTGTTGAAGAGCTGAGCAAAAGTGGAAAACGAAAAAATTGCAAGTGTCTTTTCAAATACTGAGGGATTGCTGAGGTCCTTACCAATCCACTGTAATAGAGGCTAAAAGAAAAAAAAAGTCTGATATTGTTCTTCTAAACCATGGGTCTCAAACTCGCGGCCCGGGGGCCAATTGCGGCCCGCGGGATGATATTTTGTGGCCCCCTTCTTGACATCAAAGTTAAGTGTTAGTGCGGCCCGCGCGTTCTGAAACTTTTTGTCATTGCGCATGTCACTTATGGGCTACCGTAGTAGTCTCCTGACAGCGGCGTAACCGTTGTCAAGCTAGCTAAGTACCCTTTGCGGCAAATGCCTGAGGTTTGACAGTGTGATGTCTGTTGTTGTGAAATGCACCAACCATATCAGATCTAGGGGTTTAAAGAACCGGCAGGTCCGCGCCTTTTTTTGAGGAAATAGAGGGTTTTTTTGGAATACTTGATGCGGCCCAGCCAAACCCAGACTCTACTTGCAGCGGCCCCCAAGTAAATTGAGTTTGAGACCCCTGTTCTAAACTGTTGTAAACTTCATGTGTTGTTCAAAGTTAACTCTGCTCTGAATGCACAACAGACTGTAATTGAGACCTCTCTTGCTGTGTGTGAGAATTTTCTTCACTACTTCAATGATAAAGTCACTTCTACCAGAGCACTTATTTCACCTTCTGCTTCTGATCCTTCGTGTTTGTCCCCTGCTCTGCTGTGTTTGACACATTTGAGCCTGTGACCCTGCTTTTCGTGCAGGACATTTAGGCTTCAGCTCAGCGGGGACCGAGCGTTTGCCATTGCAGCTCCAAAACTTTGGAATGGGCTGCCTCTCCACATTAGACAGACCTCCTCTCTACTTCATTTTAAAACTCTTCTTAAAACCCACCTCTTTTCTTTGGCTTTTAACACCAGGTAGAGTGTTGATCTTACGTGTATACTTGCAGATTTTTAAGTATGCTGGCAGTGCATTTTAGTTATTTCATTTTTATTTTTTTGCATTTTGGCTTCAGAAAAGAGGATTTAGAACAACATGATTAATTTCGTTTATTCATCGTTATCAAGGTAAAATATGCAATTAATTGAAATTTTGATATACAATTTTTTGTATCAGTATAGTTAGTTCAAGTGTGATTAGATGTTTTTCGACATAAAAATGATGTCTAGTGCAGTTTTAATATACGTTACATAAGTCGATCCATGTGATCAGTAGACAACCAATCCTTACAACCGACTGCTTAGATTTTGTGGATGAAACCTTGAAGCAGCTAAGGTCGCAAATCCTCCACAGGCACCAAGTTAAACAGACACCCACTGTTCTTTCTCAGCCCCTTTGGACAATGCGAGGGGGGCGGATGACAGCCCAGAATTAATTGACATGCCTCCGAGAGGTTGTTCTCTAATAACATATTGATCCACCAGGCCTGATATGCAAAGCATCTGCCAGTGAGTGTCGCTGGCGAGGTGAGACAAATGCACACGGAATACCTTCAACCAAGCTGTGTTGATTAAAGGAGGTATTAGAGCCCATGATCACATAGAACCAGCGTGTCAGGTATTCCACATTGAACCATGTCAGAACCTGTCCTCATTAGCAGATAACATATTCCACTAGTACAAAAAGCTGTGACAGATTCATATTAAACTTTCATAAATTACAAGAATTCAGTGACAGGTTCAAGATTCCAGCTTTTTGTTTCTGAACTGTGCTCCAGTCTTAAGAGGATAAAATGTTACAGAAAGTGTTTGTTTTTTTCAAACTCTTTAAATCTGAAAGCTGCAGTAGTCAACGTTTTAATGTGAAAACACAGACATTTAATCGTCTTAAATCACAAGGTAAAAAAATACGTTGTTATTCTGTGTAAAAACTAATGTAGAAAGGCAGGTACCACTGCAGTGTGGAAGGTATTATTTGGACATCGTGTTTTAGTCACTTTTAGTCAACAATCGGTTGAGCTCTCTGTGTGCGCATTTTGCTGACAGAAGGTCCAAACGAATCTACAGTGAAGCCAGTGATAAAATGTATCCCAGTGGTGAAGGTGAAGCAAACAAAGTAACAAAAAGTGGCTCATGTAGGAAGTCCACAGAATTTTCTTTTAAATGGGGCCGCTCTGACACTACAATGATGTTATATATTAAAAACGTATGTTCTTACAATTGAAATAAATTTGCTTAACTAAAATAAATGTTCAAAAGGCTGTTAATATAAAGTGCATTTGTTGGGTTTTCTTGTGCTTGTTGTCTTCTTTAGGATGTAGCCCCATATTCCTTAGAGAGGACTGGCCAAAGGAATAAAAGTTTAAATACTGCAAGTGGTCCATGAAAACCGGTATTGACAGGGACATTCCTTACAAGAGCAAGGTCCTTTGAAAAGGTCAGACAAGACACTCTATGAATGAGACCTATGTTGCTTTGGGTGAGGTCTCACTTAGGCAGAGAGATAGTTGTGGTAAACTCCGCTGCAATAGAGTGCTCAACTTTACCCTCTCTAAACAAAGGCAGGACATGGCAGTAAACTCAAACTGCAACTACTTTATTTTCCAGACTGTAAGTCGCTCCGGAGCATAAGTCACATCAGTTAAAAAATGCGTCATGAATCTAAAAAAGTCAGAATTCTGTCTTTATTCTCAGAACTCTGCCATAGCGAAATAATCTATTATGAACACTATCAATATAATAAATATGATGAAAATAATCGGATTCTGCTGTTTTACTTTGCACTTTGACACCTATAGTAATATTCCGCCTTCGTCTTGCCTTGTCCTCAGGTGATGAGTGAATTCTGACTCTTGCTACTCTGTGCTGCAACTCTGCTGCTGTTGTACGGAGTGGAGCAGACATTAATGCGGGCGCTAATACGCAAAAATGTACTAAATGGTGCGATGCCTGCAAGTTAGATCAGGCAGTCAACTCAAGCTGCACTGCAGCATACACACGTGACATGCTTCACTCTTCGTATCATGTACCAAACCCACACCCTCAATTTGGCGGTCTATTTAAGCTGCACAATTTTCCCATCTTTGCCTCGTCAACGGTGTTGCTGCACTGCACCTGTATTGCTGCCTGCTTTTAGCCCCACCACCACCCCAACATCCACCCGGCAGGCTCCGGCCAGGGGGGAAGCTACTTTATCATCACTCCTCAATATCTCATGTAAACCCAGTCTGCAGAAGGGGGGATGAGGACGCAGACTGCCTGCCAAACACAATGTTCTGCTGTTATAATAAACATGAGTTGTCTGACTGGACGGTGTTTTATCTCTATAAAAAGCAAAATGACCCTGGGCAAGAAATGGTCAGTCCAAACACGGTGTAACGCCAGTAACACTTATTACCGCAGCAACCCTAATTCTTACAACATCACTATATAACATTTGAAATTCATAACCTTGCTTCTTATTTGTGTATTTCACAGAAGGCACTTGGGAGCCATGCCACATATGCCAAATCAATACTTAATTTTACCAATAAAAAAAAATAACAAAATAATATATTTAAAGAATTATTTATAAAAATTAATAATAATAATAGACAGTAGTTAAAACAAGCAGTAAAACCAGTGCATTAACTGGCTAAACTGGAAATTGATTTTCCAGATTGTTTGACCATTGTTTTCTCACAGAACATCTCTGTAGAATACTAGGATGGATATAATTATCACGAATCAATGTAACTTATTTGCTTGTAACTTGGCAAATGTTAAGTGGTTTTAAATGGTCAACAAAGTACTTCATGCACCAGGAATGGACTCGCCAGCATAAAATTATAAAACATCTAATGTAATAGTTTTCACAGATTTGTCCAATATCTTGTAAAATTGGTTGGAACCGATTAGTCAATTAAGCTTTGATAACTACACTAAATTACCCGTAATTCAAATGGTCATGTTTCAAGTTCTTGGTTTCTATGGCTTTCATGACAAGAAAGAGCAAGCAGCCAATCTGCTGTTCCTGGCTGGGATACAAAACCCACTAATGAAAAGTCTGTCCAGTCTGTAGTCCTCCCTTTGCAGACAACTCTTATTGAATAGGAAAGCTCACAGCCCTCTGTTTTGCATTTTGATGTCTTCATCATTGTAATTGCTGGTTAAGTCACATTGCATTATTGATGAGCCCATACGGTAAAAACAAACCAAACAATATGCATGCTAAACAAATGCCCTCCAGTGCACAATGCTCATACAGGCCTTTACAGTCCAATAACTCTTACTCATAGTGTGTTAGAGTTGTGCACACAAGCAGTTGCCTTTAGGTGTTTCTGACTGGAAAAATGCCTGAAGGAGGGTACAGGGAGGCAATTATTCACTGTGTCTACAGTTGTGTGTTCCATGCTCCCTTTGGTGCCATATCCAAGATGGCACTTGCTGTACATAATGCTTTTATCTATGAAGTAAATATATCTAAAAAACAAATGAGCAGGCCGATATCCCAGGACTACAGCAGCCGGGGCATCAACCAACCAATGTTGGGAGGGTTTTCCTGACCTGCACGATTAATCGTTATAAAATTGAAAAAAAATTATATATATATATATATATATATATATATATATATATATGTTTTTTTTGTATGACTTTGATTCTCATTTAATTTTACGAGTCGGCTGCATCATAAATGCTACTACTTTCTTCTGTGAGTTTTAAACATTGTATAAATGTTGTATACAATAGGTTTTAAATTGCTCCCAAGCGCTGCACAGCTCTCCCTTCTCTTCATTGACGCCTCTATGTTTACAGGCTTGTGGTGATGCCCAATGTGCTATAGATGCCAAATCTATGTTTGGTGATGCCAATTTGTTTTTTTTTGTCATGGTCAAAAAATCATGGCAGAATCATGAAATCATGATATCAGTTCAAAGCAAAAAAAATATTCATATTCATATTCATATTTTTCTCCAAACCGTGCAGGCCTACGAACCCCCCTTTTTTTTTAAAATAAAACAATGTTTCATCTTAAGGTCTATTGTTGGACCCCAAGAAGATTAGCTCGTCCCAACTTGGTGACAGCTTATGGGGATCCTTTTAACAATATACAATATTGTACCCAAAAGCAGGTAAGTCACACAGCCTTAATGAGATGCTAACCTAAAGTAATTCCATTAGTCTGGGGGTGTTTCCCAATGTCAAGGAAGGATCCTCAAAAGCCAGAATTTGGAGGATTCCACGTCATCAACGTCATCAACGCCCGCCGAAGGACCGTTCCAATGTCAAGAATCCTCCAAATTCCTCCAAGGACTCAGTCCTTCATTCATAAAAATTTCCCATAGACAGAGAAGGATGCATATGTGTATCCTTCGCGGTCCCAAATCACCCACAATCCTATGCGCGGACCTTTGCCGGCTCGTTAAAAATAATAATAGCGGACCTCAGCGGGAGTTCGAGCGGCATGGCTGACGGTGAAGTTATAATTTAAATCTTTAGTGTGTGCCGTACATTTGTTATCACCGTTAATGTTTTACATTAATGTAAAGCTTAACGCTTTAATGCTTGTACAAATTCCTATAATAATTTGGTAGATACACCCCGAGCTAACGTTAGCTAACTGAACCTATTATATAATATTCTGCTGTTAGCTAGCTAGGTTGCTGTCTTTGTAAAGTTTAATGCACGGTGGCATATTCATCTCTCTTTATATGCTGTTACCGTATATGCGTAACGTTAGCAGAGATTTAGAAAGTTTGTGTGTTTATCACTGGTTGTATCTGTAGACGGGAGGTAACACTGCACCATGTTAACTTCACTAACAACGTTTAACGAAGGCTAACATGTATGAGCACTCCCGTGTAATAACGGTATGTTATAGCATTCATAACGTAGTTAAACATCTTTATGTTGTGTTAACTGTCTTTTAACAGGGACTAACGGAGGCGGTCACCAAGGACGGCAAAGCCACGACCAGCAGGGAGACAGAGGCCAAAGAAAGATGTTGAATACATTTGCTATATTAAAGATTCTTCTAACAATAAATGCTTTAAATTAACTGGTTTGTCCGTGTCATTAAGTTCTTGGGCGTGTTTATATAATAAACTATTATTGTTACTGTTATTTCCGTTAAATTTTGACGTGGAATTGTTCTGATGCTGTTGTAACAACTCGTAAGGTGTACATGTTCAAACATTACTATATACTGTACACACAAGTATATTATTCAACATGAAGGGCGATCAGACAGCTGCCGATGATGGTGTTGCTTGCAGACTGCAGACAAGGAGAAGGTTTTAGGTTAGTCAACCTGTCCTGTTACAGTTGCATCACAAGTATATTATACAGGTAAAGTCCACTGTGTAGTTTTCTTCATCATGAACGTAACAACCCTTGACCATTACACACACCTACCTTTACTGTGTTGGCGGATTTTTATCAATTTTATTGACTTTTCATGTTTGACACGTGTCAACAGTATTATTTAATCTTTCTCACTTACAGTTTACTGCATGTCATACCTGCCTGTGGTAGCTCATTAGCTGGTTAACCTTGTAGTTGCTGATCATATTTTTCATTTCTTGACCTGTAAAATAAGCTAATCTTACATGTATGCAGTAAACTGCAAGCTAATTTTAACAGCTACTTTTCTTTTTTTAAACATGTATACAGATAGCATCTGAATATAATTGTTGACTTATAGTAAATAATTGAAGTTTCCTCTGTCCAGGTCACAATTTGATGGGAAAATAGACCTTGAAAAACTTAATATTATATACACAAGCCCAAGAACTTAATGACACGGACAAACCAGTTAATTTAAAGCATTTATTGTTAGAAAGACAATCTTTAATATAGCAAATAATGTATTCAACATCTCTCTTTGGCCTCTGTCTCCCTGCTGGTCGTGGCTTTGCCGTCCTTGGTGACCGCCTCCGTTAGTCCCTGTTAAAAGACAGTTAACACAACATAAAGATGTTTAACTACGTTATGAATGCTATAACATACCGTTATTACACGGGAGTGCTCATACATGTCAGCCTTCGTTGAACGGGGCTAGTGAAGTTAACATGGTGCAGTGATAATTCCCGTCTACAGATACAACCAGTGATAAACACCAACTTTCTAAATCTCTGCTATTGCTAACGTTACGCATTTACGATAACGGCATATAAAGAGATGAACTTGCCACATTAAACTTTACAAAGACGGCAACCTAGCTAGCTAACAGCCGAATGTTAACTGACAGGTTCAGTTAGTTCGTCAGCTCGGGGTGTATCTACCTAATTATTATAGCAATTTGTACAAGCTTTAAAGCGTTAAGCTTGACATTAATGTAAAACATTAACGGTGATAACAAATGTACGGCACACACTAAAGATACTTACATTTAAATTATAACTTCACCGTCAGCGATGCCGCTCGAACTCCCGCTTATATCAGCTGTTTTTTTTAAAACGAGCCGTCAAAGGCTCGCGCATAGGATTGTGGGTGATTTGGGACCGCGAAGGATACACATATGCATCCTTCTCCGTCAATGGGAAATTTTCTGAATGAAGGACTCCGTCCTCGGAGGAATTCGGAGGATGCTCGAAATTGGAACGGTCCTTCGACGGACGTTGATGACGTAGCGTCCTCCTCATGGCTTTGGAGGATTCTTCCGTGACATTAAGAAATGGCTGCTGATTCATTTTCTACATCCCAACAGCATAATTTAACAGCACAGTTAACACTTCCACAACCATTTCATCCAGTGTTTTGAAATGCAGCAAAAAAATTAAGTGACGCCAGCCCGCAATGACGTGCACTTGATAGCCTGTTCCATTGTACATGTTCTCCAAATGCTAAGGAGGACTCTGACCTGCTCCTGAAGGATCCTTCCTTGGAAGGACGAGTCCTACCAAGGAAGGATCCTTGACATTGAGAAACACCCAGGGTTTCAGAAGAGAATTTTGGTATCAGCAAACTGACACTATTTGTGTAACCGTTGCAATGGATTTGAGACCCCGATGTAAGTTACTTGTCATGCATCCTGTTGGGCTCTGTCTGCCAAGTCAAATTTATTTTTATTTTTTTAAAGTGACAGCACAGCTCAGCAAACGGCATGAGCAATTCTTATGTATGCGGAACAGTGGATTAGAGCTGATTGATAATTGTTTATGCCCTTGGCAGTGGTGAATATGTGTATTTCAGGAGAATTCACCAAAGCCAGGGCTACAAAGAGAAGGAGGAGTGCTAGGTAGCGTGCAGAAGTAGGTGGAAGGTTTAGAGATGCATGTGATACAGTCTGTTTGGTAAACACAGTGAGCTTCCTCCTCCCATTCTCTGCTCTGCAGAGACACATGGGCTGAAGTAGTGATAGCACTGACACATAGAAGTCTCAATTATATCAACATGCCAGTAGTCTTTTTCAACAAAGAATATTGGTTACTATCAACTAAAAGAAGGGCCCTCAACCACTTAATATGCAACTCCACTGTATAGCCTACTACTGACTTGGAGTACACAGTGTACTTGTTATGAGAGCTAATCAGCACCTATCTGCGTTAATCAATTACCAGAACCGGATTGTTTGCGTATATGTACGCAGACAGGCACAGAGAGAAAGGGACACACAGACACAGAGAGAGAGAGAGAGAGAGAGAGAGAGAGAGAGAGAGAGAGAGAGAGAGAGAGAGAGAGAGAGAGAGAGAGAGAGCCTTCCTCCGTGCTCCCTGAAAGTCATTTATTAGAGTTTGGTTGTTCACCTGTCCGTGGCAATCTCCTCCTTTCCATATCTTTATAATGGAGCTAATTCTAATGTAATCTGATATGTTAAATAGTTATCTATTAACATTTGTTAATGTTATGTAGCCTAGTCATTGTTCTCAATAAATTGATAAACCTTTGTTTGACTAGTTCATTATTAAACCCAGCCATCAAGGGGCGTGGCTCTGGACATTAAATGAACACAAATCAGCAACCGTAAGGCCAATCATCACAAAACTCACTGGGTATGTTCAGATGAGTGCCCCAGATATACCCAGACAGTTTTGTATACATACACCACTAGGGGGTACTATAAGCGCAAAAGATAGGTGAGTGGCATTACACACATTTTACTATAAATCATATTTTCACAATCCAATCATCACAAATATCTCAGGATATGTCCTCATAGGCAACTGAACCACGCCCTAAAAGTTTAATTCACATTGAACACCAGGGGGCGCTATAAATGCAAAGAAACTGCAGGTGATATAGCGCAAATCAGGCTATAAATGACTAAATTTGTGTCCAATCAACACAAAACTTCCAGGAAATGTCAACATAATGACCTCACACTTATGCTTCAAGTCTGATTCAAATTTACCACAATAACGCAAATCTAGGTTTGAGCTTGGAATTGCAGCTTGCGGCTTTATAAGCAACTGTTTTTGTGTTGGTCATCTGCTTTTCCCAAATTGCCGTGAGCTTGAAAATAAATGTTTTTGACAAATCAGTTGCAGGCATTTTAAACAAAGTGCACTGTTTGTCCATTCGTTACAAAGCTTGCAGGATATGTTTTATAACAACATTGGACCACATGTGTGAAATTACTTTGAAGTTGCTATTAAGAAAAAAAATGTGAACCTGCGAATCGCCGCTTGTGGCTATATTTGTTATTTTTAACATAAACCACTTTTTACAAGAATTGTGGCTTTACTGACATTTACTGCAGTTCAACAAAGATGCTAACCTCCCAGGGGCCTATTCAAATGCTAAGCCCCGGTAGGAGGGTCCAAGGGCATCCTAACACAGTGGAACATGTACTGAAATGTATAAATTTGATTTATCATCAATAAAATGGAGCCTTACAGCCACTTCACACGTCATACTACCATTTCCATGTATTTGTGCTGACAAAGACAAACAAAGAATTTTGCTGTTTGCACATTAGGAAAAACTTTCAAACTAACGTTCAATACTGTAAACTGCATTATCACATTTAAAATGTACAAGGAAACCTACTAAACAGAAGTGCATGTGTTAACCTATTTTCTGTTACAAAATCAAGAGAAGTAACATATTGGGAAATTGTAATTTAAATATTTCCACAAACAAACACATTAACACATGTAATGCATGCCTCTTTATAAATACTCTATTCCAGTCATGCTGTGGCACCTGTCTGCACAATGTTGTACATGGTCTGATATCAGTTATTGAAAAAGGATAACTTCCAGTTGTGAAGTAACTGGATCTGCTTTTCTATCAATAGCATGGTCTCAGACCAACCTCAAAGGTCATGAGTTGACTCCAAACGTCTCGATCCCGGTAGGCTTTACCCGTAGCTTTAGACTAGGCCTCTAGGAAACTGTATACTGAGCCCCAGAACTGATCAATGCCTTTTCAGCGTGCCCCCACCCAGCACAGGAAACCACATGTGGGCGTCCAACTGCCTGCCCCCAATCCATATCTCTCTGTTTATGTATTTACAGCAAATGAAACATTCAGACGGAAAGGACGCTGACATCGATTGGCTTGTGGGTACACTTGAGTGACATTTCATAAATCGAGTTGCCTCTTGAAATAGTAATGAGCCGATGGCGATTAGCATTCAGCTTTAATATGGTGTGATTGATTCGATATTCAAATTTTACTTGGCCAAGGTTAAATATTGAAGACAAGCATATGAAAATCCCACAACTCCTTTTATGCTGTTTATTTGTCGATTAAAACCATGCTATAAACTCACTCGAGCCTCCCCTGCTGATGGGTCATTGTAAAAAGAAATGTGTTGTAATGAAATGAGGTCTGTTTCTTTGCGAGCTGCTGTGTCTATTTGGTACTTGAGGTGGGAAAAGCGGAGCTAGTTTTCCTTTCTGAGTACATTAATTTAGGTAAATAAATATCTAGACATGAATACATTTGGAGAATAAGAAATATTTACTTTTCTAAAGAAAGCAAAGTTGCGTGTATTCATGGGTTCTTTGGTCAAATCAAATCTGTGTTCATAATGCTCTGCCTAGGGTGCACATGTTGCTGTAAAAAACCAAGGACACATTGTAGGTAGCACACACTTGGTATTCCAGCCCTGCATGCAGAGAGAGATTGCACCTGTACAAGCTGTTAGGTGATGTCTGTGTCACTTGAATGATCAGTATCTGTAGCCAAGCATTTCCTTGAGGTATGGAATTGGTTGTCTCAGGAAAATCTGATTAGTCACCGCTGACAATGCGAAGACAAGGAAATTACTTTCTTGTGCATATCATTAAAGGAAAATCAATATGACGAATGTGGTGGGGGCCCAGGCTATTTATTGTGGCTGAACTAAGGACAAGGCAGACTCACTTTGCATTGGCCTCTTCTTATTCCATTTAATTTGTTCTCAAGACGTAAAAAAACAAACACCAAATGGTTCCGAGAGGGCTCGAGGCACAACCTGCCATTTCCTTCCTTTACCATATGACTGTAAAAGTCACTAACTTCTTTCAATTCCAACCTGCGACTTAATTACCTCAAAATAAATTAACTCATGAGGAAATCCAAGCGGTACTTCAAGGTGAGACCTTCTCACACTTGTCTCCTTAATGCTCTCATTATCTGCAAGGATTTAAATTCAAGGCTCACACCACAATGTTGCAAGACAGACTAATTTAACTAATTATTCATCTATGGTTTTGTAGTGCTTCAAAAATTCTAAGGGTCAAGTTACTTTTGCAAGAGAAACGTTTTTGTGAATAAGGGCACATCAATTGAAAGGACGTGTTGATAATTTCATGTTGAGAACTCTTTGAAGTAACTGTGTTTCAATACTGCAGCACAAAAAGGTGGCACTGTTTTAGATTAAAACACATCTTCATCAAACTGGTCACAGATACTGAACAGAGCTTACTACAACATTAAAATATCAAATAAATAGCATATCCTCTACATTATCTATACATCTATTGTAAGTTGTGTAACATAAAAGTGGCATTAAAGTGACTTTAGGATGTCAATAACATTTGCTGTTAATTCAAATTTTATTTGTGACTCTCCAACAACATGCGTAAACATGGGATGGCACCATTAACATTCACCTATTGACAGAAGATCATCTTAAAATAGAGCTGGTGAGTAGGATCCACATTGCTAAAATCTACGTAATACTCCATATGTCCTGCTACAACATTTTCCACCCAAGCCTTGTCTGTCTAGTTTTAACCACTCTCCCAATAAGCGAGGATGGTGTTGAAATAGAGCTAGTGGGTGGGATTTAATATCCTTGAAAATGAATAGTTTGATGCATATGGTGTGTAAAACAAAAACTCTCGAGTCAGCAGCATCCTATCCATGCTGTAGCCCAGACAGTCATCCTGCAGGCTTCCCTAAACAGGCTGTTCTTCATTCCCTCTGCAGCCGGTGGGCTACAGGCATACAGGCCACAAAGCCACGTCATTCAGCTGACCTGCTGCTGTTTCCTCCCTTTGTTCATATCCACATTTATTTGGGACTATTTGTTCATCTGCATTATAGTACGAGTTAAACTTGCAGCTTGCAGTGACCAAACTGTGTGGCAAAGCATGTGGCTCCAGCGCGATTACGATAGACCCATTTTCATTGCTTGTAATTTTACAGATTGTTTTTGACGTACCTGGTATCAAGGCTGAATCCTTGCTGCAGAGGCCTGTGTTGGATTTTATGTCATCCCCTCTCTCACTTCCCTGCAATATCTGTCTCTCTCCAAGCTGTCACTATCCAATAAAGCAGAAATGTGGAAAAGAACATCTTTAAAAAATTTAAAAAGAATGTTTTTGACTTACTTTTAAACAGTGTAGGACATAGGAAATAGGTTGGTTTCAACTTGAACTTAAAAGGTTCCTGTTTATATTTCTCCATTGAAATGTGTAAAAACAACTTTACCTATGTTAAACATTTTGTTGAGTTGTCACTATCCCAAATGTTTACAACAATGTTTCAACCCAGAGAAATTTTATTTATTTATTTTATTTTAATGACACGGAACGTTTAATTTATTTGCCTGTCAGTGGTGCCCTCTAGTTCCTCTAACTTCTGTCAAAACACGGGAACCCAGATGAAACGTTCCAGAGTAATTGGAAATCATAGAATGTTAGAGAAAGAATAATACTCCGTAACAATACAGCTGCCACAAGGCATCCTTTTGTTAATCATCAATTACATGCCACTTACAACACAGTAATACAGAAGAGAACTTATTTATTGACACATTTCAATATTGATCAATCCGCCTTAACAAAATGTGCTTCGTTAACAAGTAGCTCATGCTAATGCTTGGCGGGGTACATTATAAGGTTACAACAAGTTTCAACGCGCCCATCAAGTTATTTTAAGTATAATTGTTTTGACCAAAGTAATGTTAAATAGCACTGGGCTAACCCACAATTACGTTCGCACGCTGTATACATGGATGACTGATCTAATGCTAATTTAGCCAGTTATCCCACCCTGGTTTTTCTGCCTTACTCCCCGCCGCTAAGGAACTTCAGTTGAAATGACACTATACATCCACAGTTAGCTAGCAGCCTGCCATTAATATCAATTTACAGCAATCCAAATCCAGCCAGCACAAACTCCAGCGCCGGCTAATAACAATGCTAACGCCAGTAACAGAAGGTTTTAATTATTTTGCCGGGGAAACAGACCATTTTGTCCCAGGTGTCCGAGTCTGGCCGGCAAATATGGTGTTTACTGAAAATTAAACCATGTAAACCTATTCTGGTACAACCTCAAAATACAACTATGAACTTGAAAATGAGCATAATATGACCACTTTAAAGTCTATTGAACAAAAACACAGAAAAAGTATGCCTTTACATCCATGGTTTTGATTGGGAGACCCCTAGCGGCGGAAAATTACATATTGTACGTTTTTATCTATGTGTGTGTAATCACCTGTGTGTGATGTTTTGTGTTTTGGTTCATGGCGTATACAATACAACTTATTTCATTAACAGAGAGAATTCAAGCTATGAATAGAAAATAGCTGCATGCTCACACATTCTTGATTATTTCATTCCATGGGGAAGATTATAAAATATAGACAGAGGTGCCATACGTCGTCTTGTAAGATTAAGATGACATCATAGACAAGGCAGGGAAACTGTCAGAAAGAGGACGGACTATAATAGGGAGCTTGTTCTTAGAAAAGGGAAAGAGTTCATCCTAAAGATTAATTGGTTTGAGAGAAAGGTACCATGTTTCTGAGTTCAAGGTATGACATTTAGAGCCAACAAGGGAGTGAACTTCATTATTAAGATTTATGAAAATGATTCAGATAGAAAATTCCATTCACCCTTCCTATTATTAATTCCATCTTAAAAAGCAAATTGAATTAAGTGGTGCATTATTCTGTAATTATGATGTCCATATTAGTTCTTTAGAAAAAGTGACTGATGCTGAGTAAAAGAGATGCAAAACGCAAAACACTCTAACCTAACAAAATGGAAAATGAATCAGCTTTGTACTGGTAACTCTTTGTTGTTTAAGTAATACCACATAATTGAAGAAGGAAGCTCAGGCTATAGAGTTGTCTTCCTCAGCAGTGTTGTTTGTTTCTGTAAAGCCAGCTCTGACCATTAGTACACAGGGGAGATGAGGAGTTATTGAACCATTATTGATTGTGCACTAGGAAAGTCTAGTGATTTATACGTATTGTCCTTTTCCAAGGTAAGCAACCAATAAGTATCAGAATGGCTGAATTCTATACTTCTGTTATTGTAATTATGATAGTTTATCATTTCCTTACTGTTGGAGATCGCATTCCAGCAGTGGGCCAAAGAAAAGGGGTCATAAATCAAAAAAGCTATAATCTTCCTATTTTTTCTTGTATCTCATGCTGCGTTCCAGGCAACCCGTAACTTGTGTTTTCACAATCTTCTACCCGTGAAAGTGCCCTGGAACGGCAGTCAAACCCATAACTTACTACTCGTGAACTTGTACCAGATTGATGTACTCCCAGTTACAGTTTTGATGTCACACACACAAACAACAATGTTGACCCCCGTTGATGCTGTGCAGACGCCAAAGAATAACAGTGAGAAATAGAAATAAATAGACACAAATAGGTAACGTAAAGTAATTCTGCATATTGTTATCAAAACAATACACAAACAATTTCTTCTACGGGTTATGTTTATTAAATGAAGCCCTGAATAGAAACTGCTAGTATAAGCTAGTATCGCTAGCTAGAAGGCTTTCTCGTAACTTTGCCTGGAACGCTACCAAGTCGTGAGGCGTGACTTAAAGTCGTAACTTACATATTTGATAGAAATACATTTTTATTCATTTATTTTTGTACAATTAAGATACAGACACACGCGATTATGCATTTATAAGGGCAAAGAGAGAAAAGATTAACAGAAACAGCCACCATGCAGTTACTCTTCATGTAGACACTACACAAAGCAGATAAATGATATTTTCCCGCTTTGACAGTGGAGGTCAATAAAAACACTGCGGCCATAGTGTCATGACAATTATTGGGCTTTTTAAAGAATCTTTGGACACTGACATTTTGCAACGTTATGTAGTGATAATAGTTTACAGATTGCATCATTAACGTTAGCATGTTCCCTCTTAACATTGGTTTAAATCTGAAATACTGCTAAATAGGCGCTGTATGAATTACTTTAAGTTATGGTCGATCGCTCATTAAAGTTAAGTGTTTAGTTTTATTTCATGTTTTCCATTTCCTGTTTTATTTTGTAGTCTCTTCATTCCCCCAATGTGTTGTCCTATCTTATATTTTCCCACCCGTGTGATTACCTGTCCCCACCCCAATGTGTTGCACCTGTGTGTCATTGTGTCCTCTGTCCTCTTGTGTGTTTAAGTTCTGTCTTCTCCCGTCCCCGATCGTCTGTTTACCATGAGTACAGATTTTGAGCATTTTTCCTTGTGTTCCTGTTTGCCTAAGTTTGTGTGGGTCCATTTCCTGTGTGCGTGATAACCTTTAAAGGTTTGTTAGCACATACATGTTTTAGTGTATTTCCTTTTACATGTTCCATTCCTCACGTTATTATAGCCCGAGTGCATGCTCACGCCTACAAACATTGTTGCTTGAGGCATCGATGTGAAAGCTGAAGAAAATAAATGTACAGTACACAGCTTACATAGTCATTGCTCCAGCAATTATCAGGGGACAGAGAGGGGTTGCGCAGAGTTCAGAAAGAACTCCGGCAGAGTCGCCTCCATCTGCTGGGGAGACTCAGGTCCTTTGGAGTGTGCAGGACTCTCCTCAGGGCTTTTTATGACTCTGTGGTGGCCTCTGCCATCCTTTATGCTGTGGTCTGCTGGAGAGGGGGCAGCTCGGACAGGGACAGGAGCAGACTCAATAGACTGATCAGGAGATCAAGCTATGTCCTGGACTGCCCTCTGGACTCCATAGATGAAGTGTGGGAGAGGAGGATGTTAGCTAAGCTGACATCCATCATGGCCAACACCTCTCACCCCCTACATGACATTGTGGGGTCCCTGAGCAGCTCCTTCAGCAGCAGACTGATACCCCCACAGCGCAAGGAGAGGTACCGCAGGTCGTTCATCCCGGCCGCTGTCAGACTCTACAACACCTGCACCACCTGATATGTTGTAGTTTATGTTCCTGTTTCAATTACCCACCACTCACCATGGCGCTATTATGTCTTTATTTGTATTATCTGTTTTTATATTTTCCCATTACGATTACTTATATTTCCAACATTATTTATATTATATATACACAGGGGTGGCTGTGGCTCAGTGGTAGAGTGGTCGCCTGCCACTCAGAAGGTTGATGGTTCACGAGCAGGTGGCACCTTGTACAGCAGCCGCGGCAACAGTGTGCAAATGGTGGTTAATGGTGTCTGTACGATGGAAAAGTGCTTTGAGTAGTCGTTGAGACTAGAAGCGCTATATAAGAACAGACCATTTACATATTATGTTCACACTTCAATATGAGTTTTATTATGGCATAATACATATTATTCAAATTAATTTCACGTCACTTCTGTACATTGCAATATTTTTTGTACTACGGCTACCTCACTTTAAACTATTTTTTAGATAATGCCACTTTACATTCATTCAGTACTTTTTGCCTGTTTAATTGTTTTTTTATTGTGGAAAAACTGCTGCTGTAATAAGTGATTTTCCCCATTGTGGGATGAATAAAGTATTATTTGATCTAATCTTTCTGAATGGGTGACTGAAAAATGCCTTATTATGAAAATGCTGGGGGGGGGATATTTTAAAAATAAAATAATCTTAAAACTGCAGCCAATATGTCTGCTTTAAAATGTTTAAATAGATCTAACATTCACTAAATGCTCTTGTAAATGCTCTTGTATGACATAGCTTCAGAACCACACACCACACACACACACACACACACACACACACACACACACACACACACACACACACACCACACACACACACACACACACACACACACACACACACACACACACCACACACACACACCACACACACACACACACACACACACCACACCTTTGACTCTTATTATGATACAGTATAGAGTATGAGTGATGGTGATGGCAATTAAAACCATTATTTCCTAGAGATGGAGTGTGAATGATAATGTTTCAGAATGTCAAGACCACAAGCCAGCATGTTTTTTTTTCCTATCAGACCTTATTCAGTGGAAGAAGCCAAAATCAATTTGAGATTTATTTTGAGCCATATTTGCCTTAATTTGCCATCTGTCCTTGTTTAGAAAGGGGTATCTGGACTCAGATGAGAGCGTCACAAATCTTCCTCAAAGTCCTGCTTTTCAAAGTGCTGGAAGGCCCAGAGAGGACTGACATGTGTGTTTGATGTGCAAGAAATTACCATTCACACAAAAACCAGCAGCCATTCTTTCCCTCTCTGACTCAACTTTTTTTATTAACAGTTGATATCTATGATGCAACCATTGATCGTTTTTTCACCAGCATCATTTAGCAGTCACATATTATCAGCAGCTAAAAACCTCTTTTAACTACATTATCATAAGCACCTCTAACACAAACACAAGCACATAAAAGAGAAGCAATGACAAAAGGTCTGTGCTGAAAAATTGACTGGTTTCTATTTCAAGTTTCAAGGTGAGCACTGTCGTGGAGACATCAGGTTTCTTATTACTTGGCTTAACAGGCTCCCTTATTAAGGATTCTGGTTGGAAGCATCTTCTCCGAGAATCCTAATTAGTGTGACTTTAACAAAAGACAGAGGATTGTGCCATCTGCCTCACATAACGAGGATTCCTCACTAATTAAAAACACCTAGGAGAGCAGTTAGAAAGTAATACCTGGTTAGGTTGGTAAGGTTAAGGAGATGTATTGAACATGAAAACGAGTAATACTGCTATAAGTTCCTCCTTTAGAATGGCAGCTACTGTCTCTTTGGGGAAACACCTGCGTGACAAAAACATTTTTCCTCTTCATGCACCTGAAATAGATGATAGAATAATACTTGTGGTGATAGTTACACCAATAAATGTAATTCCAAATACTGATGTATGGTACATTAAGTTTATATGTATAAATTGCAGGAACGTTCGTCTGTCTGTTATGCACATATCTCTTGAACTGTGATTTCAAACTTGACAGGTGTCTTGCTACAGGCAGGAGGAAGTGCAGTGCACTTTGACGTTGTTTGGATTCATAATGCAAAAGATATTGTTAAACATATAGGTAAACGTAGCACACATTTGCTTTTGCCACTAGCCACTCCCCCTCTCACCCTGCACACTGAGAGGGCACAGCGCTGAACCAGAGACAGAGAGGGTCGAAGACAGCAGCGAAGTTTTGGCAACTAAAATGGGAATTACCCCTCAGACCCACAAAAATGTGCAAAGTAGCACTACTTGACTGGACTGCTTCCAATGTTACTAGTTATTAGCTACATGATTACTGGATAAACCAAACTTTCTTTTCACTTTCCTGGACCACAAGCAGATAGCTGAAAGGAACATCGCAACTGTGTGGAAAAAGGTTTAGGGAAGAAAAAAAGGCACTACGCCTTTTTGTGTCTATTTTTTCGATAAGAGGAAACTCAACAAACAGCTATTTGCCAACACCAAACTTCAAACAAAAGCCAGACACTATATACTAATAAGTTGCTGGGAGCTGTAGCCTACATTCATCACTTCTAATCAGAGGCAGAATATAAAGTTATCTCAGAGATTATTCCTTCACAGCGCTGTGCAACGCGAGAAAATCTCAAAGCTGAACCAAGCAGGCACGGCACTTTCCATCAAACTCACCCCGGGTTAATTAAGTCTACTGCTAACTAATAACATTACGGTCGCCAAAATACCCCGCGAATCAAATCCCCTCCTTCAATGTTAACTGTCAAGCCACTAAACCTGTGTGGAAATTAACACCTCTGCTGAAATGTTAACTTTGTTAACGATCATATGACACGAGACCACACACACACGCGCACGCACACACACGTGCTGATCAGAGCTCCTAACAGGCCTGGTGGATATCGCACTGCCATGGGTCCATGACGCTAATGTCTGGTTACTCCACATTTTCATTGTGATATTTTGTGATTACATTCTGCAATGTTACAATTACTGATGTAATTCTAAGTAATTTTGGGGTACAATGTGGTTTGGATGAAGCAGCAAAACTACAGGCCAAGCAATCGGCCCGTTCCAAACAGGCACATTTTTTACAAGCACTACACTGATATAGTTAAACATTAAAAAGGACTGCACCAATGTTTTAGGTGCTGGCCCATTGGTCAGTTTGTCCATTATAATTTGCTAATTAATGGAAACAAAGGGTTGGTATAGTTCTTCAAATCAAAAACATTATAGTGGTGTGGAATTCTGCAGGCAGTTTTACTGTACCTCTTTATAAAATGCCATTGTGTTTCCTAAATCCAGATTACAATCTCTGATCAAGTTTTACATTAACAAGACTTATTCAATTATTGTTAAATGTGGCACCTGCATATTCTATTAACTTCTTTTTCAAACTCAAAAGGGAGCTACTCAAGCATAAGACTGGAGTCAATTTAATGGTTGCATCTTCAAATGGTGAAACGTCACCTTCCCAACTACTCAACTATTCAAATGACAGGTCATGTATAAAAGGTCTCATTACACAACAAACAGGTCCCAAAAGAATTTTACCCAGTGAAGCACAAAAAAAATATATATATAATGCCTTAATTGATACATGCTAAAAACGTAAGATAATTTGTTGAAATGAATGTGTCGAGCCACAACAGCATCCAATTCCACTCAATTCTACATGCAGTGGTGTGAAAAAGTGTTTGCCCCCTTCCTCATTTCCTGTTCCTTTGCATGTTTTTCACACTTAAGTGTGTCGGAACATCAAACCAATTTAAACAATAGTCAGGACAACACAAGTAAACACAAAATGCAATTTGTAATGAAGGTGTTTTTATTAAGGTGAAAAAAAAATCCAAAACCATCATGGCCCTGTGTGAAAAAGTGATTGCCCCCTAAACCTAATAACTGTTGGGCCACCCTTAGCAGCAACAGCTGCAACCAGCGTTTGCGATAACGTGCAATGAGGCTTTTACAGCGTCCTGGGGAATTTTTGGGCCCCCTCATCTTTGCAGAATTGTCCTAATTCAGTTACATTAGAGGGTTTTTGAGCATGAACGGCCTTTTTAAGGTCATACCACAACATCTCAATAGGATTCAGGTCAGGACTTTGGCTAGGCCACTCCAAAGTCTTCATTTTGGTTTTCTTCAGCCATTCGGTGGTGGACTTGCTGGGTGTTTAGGATCATTGTCCTGCTGCAGAACCCAAGTTCGTTTCAGCTTGAGTACACAAACAGATGGTCGGACATTCTCCTTCAGGATCTCTTGGTAGACAGCAAATTCATAGTTCCTTTTATCACGCCAAGTCTTCCAGGTCCTGAAGCAGCAAAAAAGCCCCAGACCATCACACTACCACCACCATATTTTACTGTTGGTATAATGTTCTTTTTATGAAATGCAGTGTTTCCTTCTACGCCAGATATACTTGGACACACACCTTCCAAAGAGTTCCACTTTTGTCTCTCGGTCCACAGAATGTTGTCCCAAAAGTCTTGGGGATCATCAAGATGTGTTGTGGAGAAATTAGACGAGCTTTGATGTTCTTTTTGCTCAGCAGTGGTTTTCTCCTTGGAACTCTGCCATGCAGGCCATTTTTGCCCAGTCTTTTCCTGATGGTGGAGGCATGAACGCTGACCTTAACGAGGCAAGTGAGGCCTGCAGTTCTTTGGACGTTGTTGTGGGGTCTTTTGTGACCTCTTGGATGAGTCGTCGCTGCGCTCTTGGGGTAATTTTGGGCGGCCGGGCCACTCCTGGGAAGGTTCACCACTGTTCCATGTCTTCGCCATTTGTGGATAATGGCTCTCACTGTGGTTCGCTGGATTCCCAAGCTTGGAAATGGCTTTATAACCCTTTCCAGACTGATAGATCTCAATTACTTTCTTTCTCAATTGTTCCTGAATTTCTTTGGGTCTCGGCATGATGTGTAGCTTTAAGGATCTTCTGGTGGACCTTACTGTGTCCAAGCAACTCCTATTTAAGTGATGCCTTGATTGTGAACAGGTGTGGCAATAATCAGGCTTGGGTGTGGCTAGGAAATTGAACTCAGGTGTGACAACCACAGTTATAGTATGTTTTAACAAGGGGGCAATCACTTTTTCACACAGGGCCATGATGGTTTTGGATTTTTTTTTCACCTTTAATAATAAACACCTTCATTTACAATTGCACTTTTTTGTTTTATTTGTGTTGTCCTTGGACTATTGTTTAAATTGGTTTGATGTTCCGACACACTTAAGTGTGACAACATGCAAAGGAACAGGAATGAGGAAGGGGGCAAACACTTTTTCACACCACTGTATGTCTAATAGGATGAAAGGAGGAAATAAATCTGACCATTAAGTGTTTTGTTGATAATTAAGGTCAAGCATGTGCTTCACTTTGCTGCTGTAAGCGCAATGACCATAAATTAAACAGGTTTACATTGCCATTCCTATTATAATATATACTGCTAAAGCTAAATGCAACACACACACACACACACACACACACAACTTGAGCACGCACATTCATTACCTTTTAATTGCCTCTAAATTGCAATGTGACCCATCGCATCAATAACACTATCTTTGTACCAGTAGAAATGAACCTCAGCTGGGTCACACTGTGCATGCACTGTTTGTGTGTCTGTGTGAGTGCATGCATGCATGCACAAAATTGTATGTATGACATTTGTATGTGGAATTGTTTTCTTTCTTTTTTTTTTTTAAAGTGGAGTGGTTTCATTTGTGAAGTAAAGAGGACAAGGTGTGTGCAGGGTGCAAACCATAGCAGGTGCTTTGTGCTCTGAGCTGAAGTAGTCAGTGAGTTTTTAAAGGAGTGGATATTACCACGATAAAGGTGAATCAAAATGTGGTTCAATTTAATCCCTTCTGATTACACACTGTTGTTCTCTACCTAAGCTTGCCAGCAATGCTGATCTTAGACATTCACCCTGACCTTCAGTCTGCATAGAGGTGGCATCCTGCTGGCTGAAACCCTTATACAAGAACATTTGATTAAAACAGCATAGCCAAACACCAAGAATCTCTCAATATTATATTTGGCATATTCTTGCCAGCACGCCAGAGAATATAATATGTTGAACCCAGATAACTTCTGCAGAGTTTGTACCTGAGTAGAGTCAAAATAATAAACAGCTCTCTCTGGGTAGTGGAGGGAGCTGTGAAGCAAGAACTTAATTCCACATAAGCAGGTCTCTAATATACTGTACCTTTAAGTGATCTCTTTTGGTACAAAACAGCACATTGATCTGAAACGGAAACACACATTCTTTTCACTACATTAAGCTAACTAGTGGCGGCGCTGCCAGTGTTGCACCGGACTAAAACAATGCATGACCTGAGACAAAAAAATGCGTTGGCCCACCTATCTACAGTTAGGGGAGACTGTGATAAGCCCTATCTCAACAAACTTATGCGTGTTCTTTTAAGCAGATGTGTTGACAGGGGTACCGACAGAGCCAATGTGTCTTGAGTAGATTTCCACACAAAAAGGCCCAGAACGACCTGGATTCTGTGAGGCAGAAGTGCTAACCACTGAGAAACCGTCCCGCGTGCCGGGCCTTGAGAAGCAACCTTGTTGTTTTATTGTTCACTTTAACCCTACTTTACATTATCTTTGCTACCTCTTTCCCACAGCTACTACTCTCCGTTACCATTCGCTCTCATTGTGCGACCACACGGGCACTGACGTCAATTACGTTAGGCAGACTGCCATTCTCTTTTAACTAACGCTACTCTCGTAAGGGGTTGCGTTATCATAGTACATCCACTGGTTGTGGTTAACCACCATACTGGTGAGAAAAAAAAAAACATACAGTCACAGCCCTAATTATAGTTAACTAAACATGAATTCTTCCTGTTTGTAGCACTTCAAATAAAGTGCTGACCTGGTCCATCTTTAGTATTGATAAATAAAATAATATTAATGTTGGCATAAATTAACTATTACATTTTTGTAATTAATTAAATGTATTAGGAATTAAAGGAGTGGGTTGGCCAAATGATACTGAGGTCACTACATGGACACAATATACTGCAAATGCATTTTTATAATTGCTTTATTCACAACAATTTAAGGCACCTAAACAGTAATGCCTGAGAACAATGCTCACCCGACAAGGATATTTATTAATTTCACTTTTTACTAACTTTTAAGTGTCTGAAAACCAGAAATGGGTTTACAAAGATGATTGCTGCATGTGCCATCATTAATCATATCTTATTTATCGATGTTAAAGATGGAGCAGGTCAGCACTTTATTTAAAGGGACAAAAACATGATGAAGTAATGTTTACTTTAACATGATTACAATGCTACAATTCAGTTAATTTAGCATATCACTTTAACTACAGATTCACCTATGAGGAGGACATGAACATCATTAATATATCAGAAATGATGCATCAATTAACATATTGTTCCTGCATTAAGTCATGCATGAGATAATATTAATCCTGGTACATGACTGATATCATGAAGTACCATGTGAATTAATTAATGCTTTTTCATGCATGAATTCATGATAATTCACGATAACAGCACCAACGATTCACTTCAGGCTCAGAAGCTGGTGGTAGCATGCTGCTTGTAGTGTTGTGGCTTCCCGTGGGAATAATTTCACTGATAAAACACCGCAGCCACACCGCTGTGAAAGCGGCCTTAATGTCATCTCTGCAGCAGTCACTTCCACTCAAGCTGATCTATATAATGAAGTTAACTGGAGATAACCAGAGCTTATCGTTGCTAACTGACTCTTTGTCACAGACCCGTACCAGTTTACTGCATTTATAGACTCAAGCCCATTTAAAACAAGGCATTTTATGAAGTTGGTAGTTAAAGTTTTAAAATACAATACAGTATTTTGAATGAAAAAGCGGAAATGGGTTGGCTAGGCCACAAGGCCTTCCGAAACGTGCTCTGGTTTACTGGCATTTCTATAACCCAATCACAATCGTTATGGAAGAAATATGGATATGTCACAGAAAGAACCGCAAAGGTGTTAATAATCAAATTAATAATAAATTAATTAACTTTTTGTGGATGCTGGCTCACTGTCACAACAGCATGACTTAGTAGGAACCTTAGAACAAAAAAACTTAACTGCTGATAAAAAAACAATAAAAAAACATTATTCCTGCTGATGCGGTTAGTTATTAAAACCAGTACTCCTGCTGCTTATGCAACTTCTGCAAATACCTTTACTACTTCTACTACTTATTGTTCTATTGCTGTTATTACTATTGTCATGGTAACAGGTCGTCATTTGTCAATTTAGACATTTGATTGTCTCAAGAGGGCCGGGCTTACCTTATGAGCCTAGAGTGTCATCTTTCCGAAAAGCGCAACTGTTTTTGTTGAGCCCATGATGGACAATGAATGATAATCCTCACTACCCACTACTACCTGTACCATGACACTACTACTGCCACTATTTCATTTAGTAGCTGCTATTAATGTTGCTGTTACTGCTATTGGTACAACTATCACTCAAACATTGCTACTACTCATACAATGCTACCTTTGCTATTACATTTGCTGATATCAAAGCTAAAACTACCAATACATCTACTAGTGCTACACATATAATCCAGAAATCTATAATTGGAAAGTTAGATTTTTGTAGAAAAAAAGTCAGTGTTTGAAGAACACATCATCAATATTCAGAATCTTATCTCACTAGAATATACAATAATGTACAGTGAAATCTATCAGCGATCAGTAGTTATCACTGGTCATAGTTTGAGTAGACAGGCTAATGAACGCCCTTATAACAGCTCCAAACAATACCGTGGTGTTAGGAGGAATACACTGAACTGTGTAGGTGTGTGTTAGGTTACTACTCAGTTGCTTTAATCCACCAACCCAAACAGGCCTTTTGACGGAAAATAAACCGTGGTTTATTTTATCTCAACTGCATCAATCAGACTAAACGCATGAAGCAACTTTGCATATTGGTAGCTATAAATGGCTGGAGGACGTGGAAATAAGTTATTTTTTGATTTTTACCTATTTACGTAAAAGAGTAAACTACATGGAGCACACTCATGTTTTGGTATTGAGCACAGCTTTGACTTTGCTGTTTAAGAGACACTTTGGATTTCCTTTGGAAGTTTTAATCATCATTTCCTGTGGAAGTGTTTATACCCAACAGCAACATGTGTTTCAATTACTTGGCTTGAGACAATCCTCTCTGAAGCAATGTTTTATGAATTATTCCTGTATGTGATTAATTCATTGTCATTATCTCAAAGCCTCATACAATACATACAGTATATCTGGTCTTTACATCTTTAGATATGGCTAACAGTTGCCTAAACATACAGAGTACAAAATAAACTATTGCAAGCCTCTAATCTGTAATATACACTTTCCCAGATTGACCTGCAACAGGAGTGTGCTAAAGGTTATTGTGTATGCACTTTATGACTGTCTAGAGTTTGTGATAGGCTTATATTTACACACTTGGCATTGATAATGGAGCACTCTTAAAAAAGGGCGATAGATAGATAGATAGATAGATAGATAGATAGATAGATAGATAGATAGATAGATAGATAGATAGATAGATAGATAGATAGATAGATAGATAGATAGATAGAGATAGATAGATAGATAGATACACCCATCTAAGCCACTGTGCAAAAAAACAGATCCAGGAATTCCCAGTTTAGAGACATAAACATGTCTTTACTAAAGAAAGCATTGATAGCTCAAAAAGTCACAGCATCCATTCATATGCAAGTAACTTATATTGCTACAGCCAAATTTGGCACTGAGTTTACAGTCCCTCCAGCATTCCCTCAAATCAAACTGCAGCGTCCCTCACCAGACATCCATTGAACTCTGGCCATGTTGTTCATAACGGCACTGCAGACCTGTGCTGTGAGCTGCATACCTGCATCGCCATTACATTTGAGTATTGCCAGCAACATAATTAATTAAAGTCTAATATTGCCTTGTCTGGAGAATGTGATGGTCTAAGGGGTTGTTAACTGAAAATCAAGGCCAGAGCCCCTTCCTGGATCTAAGAAAATGACTCTTAACTGTAAGGCGCAATTAAGTTGGAGAGCAGTGTTACTTGGTAGTGAGTGTCTGCAGGGAAATCTTCAGTAAAGCTACACTCTTCTTTTCCACTCAGTCTGTCAGCACTCATATCACAGTGTTTGACACAGTGGTGACAGGCAATTGTTCAGGTTAGATTTTCTGAGGGATTGCTTCTGTGTAAAAAATGCTGATCCTATGATGTAATACTCCACAAACAGTACCCACTGTACACCTCTGCAATTTCATAGTTCTCTTTTCTAAGATTTTGTTTTGATTTTGCAACTTCGATTTTGCAACGTTAAGAACGTATTGCTGTGAGGCTCTCAACTTCACATACAGTCACTGTGTCCAGTAGTATAACATCCTTTGTATTAGACTGTCTTTTATTGTAGACAGTGTTCAGATCATTTTTTGTTCATTACAAAATAACTGATACCCATCACTACGTGGGAACAGGAGGAGTTTCCCAGGGAAGACCTACCAGAAACTGAGGGAGAAATTTGTGTTTTTGCCCTGTGAGAACACAGGGCACACATTCACTATACCTTTCATTCAATTTGTGCTCCCAAACAACAGACATTAATAACGCAGTCAGTAGGAGGAATCTGTGTTACATATGCAAGCTTAGGAAAAAAATATATAGTCATGATTAAAAAAAAAAAAAAAAAAACATTCCACAACATTTACTATGGGTGCAATTAAAGTCTACCTTTGATACATTATTTGTGAATGGTTACAAATACTTTAAATTTAAGAATAATAATCTCAATTTATAAAGATTTGAAATTTTAAATATGTTATGAAATAGGAAATCACATAATAAGATGCATAAAACAAAGTACAGTCTAGCAGAAGCTCAGGCTGGAGCAGGTGGGGGACATGCATGGAAGTGATACAGCTGATTTGCACCTGCTAAACTAAGTGCCACCAAGTACACACTAGAAATGTTTTATCCAAAGATAAACTCAAAAGACAAAATTGTCATATCAGCTAGCCGAAGGTAAGGTTTGATTTTAATAAATACAACACCACAACCCCCGAGGCTGTTAGGCACTGTTTTTCTTTCTTAAACACAACAAAGTGATTATTAAGGCCAGTTGCCACACACACGCACGCACGCACACGATGGAGAGTTCTGTTAAATATGGGTTGATTAAAGTGTCTCTTTCCCATTACAGCATTTTTAATACACAAAAGTCCTGTATATATGGCTGGTTGTATACACTTGCTGGTAGGTACGTTATTTTATTTCTACTAAGTGTACTGAAAACAGGACACTTCTGGGTAGTGATGTTTTAAGACAGTGTTTAAATTCACATTTACAATTTCACATTTAAATATTAAAAACATGTCTCTTGTGACCCTGTTGCCAACCAGGAACACAGAGGTTTGCTTTAGTCATCTCTGCACCTGGCTGTGCAGCAAGTACCCTGCAGTTTCCTTCATCTCAACTCAAATGGCTGTCCATCCTCTGTGCCACAAGGATGTCAATATCTGACATAAATGTATCATATTGGCTTGTTTTATTGCAGCCGTTATTTCACTACTCAACTGACTACTTCAGTCAATTCATTTCTTTTGTGGATTGTTGACACTAAACTACAGGATAAGGTATAGAAATGCAGCCATGACACGTATAGCAATAAGTTGAGTAGTTGCATTGCCCAGTCAGATCAAAGTCGACCAGTGACTTATGTTCCCCCTCCTCAGTCAAGCCTTGCCACAAAACTTTAGACTTTAAACTACTAGTTTTATGACACTACTAACTATATTGTTTGTTTTTCAATGCTAAATCCAGAGTTTAGATAATTGACAATATAAAACAATAAAGTGTCCCAATTCTAGGAATAGACTAGATTGGATTATCTACGCTGGCGATTCCAAAATCTTACTTTTGATTTAAAGATTTTAATTTTCACCGTAAATGCATATCAGTTTCAAATATTGGCATCGTTATGGGTTTTATAAACTGGTAATAATCGTTTTGGCCTAAAAAAAAACAAAAAAAAAAACAGTATTGGTCAATCCTTACCCAATACTACACAACATACTTTTAAAGAATACTGTTGTGGCACACAGCTTTGACCTTACAGATAGATAACAAAACAAACATTTTGAAACGTAAATTCAAATTGGTTATATTCTAATAGTGTTATTAGAAATGAAGCACCATATGCTTTTGCCAGAATCATCAACACTACTGACTCTGAATTAGCTAGTCTTAAATGATTAACCTGATGCTTATATGTAATTTCCCACAATTACATTCTAAGACGTGCAATATCCAGATGGCTTATAAGGATGAAAATAAATTGCAATGGAATCTATTTTAATGAAAGATAATACCACTGTCTTAATTTCACAGAGAGCCAAGTACCTTGAAATCAAAGCATCAAAAGTCACACACTGAAACCACGTGTTATATGTAGTGATGTGATTGTTTTGAGCCCAAGTCCTTTACTTGGATCAATCTCACCTCCGGGAGCTGATTGCAAGTTCAAGGAAGGACTTTGCCTTCCTCGGAGCAAGTAAAGGCCACAGTCCTGTTGATCCATGAGGAAGAGGAAGTGGACTCATCAAAAGCCTTCCAAGGTCTTTGAAGGTACCATGTTCGGCCCATCCCAATCCCTTACAAGACACCGCACTGAAGAAAAGATAAAAAAGAAAGTTCCAATAACCTCCCTCACAGTGCAGTGGGTGCAGGCATTATGTAGGAATTAAGGTAGATTGATAGAGAGCTGAAAATGTATCAAGTGTTATACTTGAGTATAATAATCAGAACTTTAACTTTTGTCTTTAAAATAGGGTGTGACTTAGCTCTGGGCGGTATACCGGTATTAATTTCCCGTAGGATAGGATTTTTTCATATACCCTAATACCAACGCATTGCCACAGAGGGCACTGCGGCCGTAGTAATCCATGAGAGCACTGCGGACCCTTCTTACTCAAGGTAGTAACTTTATAACGCCACAATTAATAACCCACAACTTACTCTCTTTAACAGGATAAAACACCATAAGACACAATGTGTGTGCTATGTGAAATACAATTGTGAAATACAATTTGTAACACTAATCATTTTACATTTACACTGCTGAACGGCATGCTGGGTAACATCAGAGCTGCTAGCTAGCTAATTCTTTTGATTTAAGTTTATTTTACTACTTTGCATTTTGCACAATAAAAATAGTTTTGATTCTGTAATTGTTTCATGCATTCTCCTTCATGTAGATCAAAGCAAACAACTAGTAATCATTTTTAGTAAACATAATATATAAAAAAAAAAAAAGGTATGTTCTATATACTCCTCCCAGTAGAATAAGCCATTAAACTATACAAAGGCCCAGCCCATCAAAAGAAGGAAAATACCCGATATACCGTGAAACCACCTGAATCTTTAAAAAAAACATGATACAAATAGTGTGACTGTATGTGAATACAGTGCTAGATTTGTTGATGTAATTTGGGCAGCTCCCTTCAGGGATTACTTCACAGAAAATGTTGAGAATTTCAGCTCCAAAACACTGTCAGCCACATGTGGAGGTGTTGATTACCTTAGTACTCAGATCCTGTTGGTATGTAATTCATTTTTATCAGGCCCTGAGGTATTAACTACTAGATTGTCTAATATTTCCATCTTTACTGCTTTAGCCTCTTGCACACTTAATCAATCCAGGCTCTACTCCCTTTCTATATCCATCCACTCTTAGTTACTCTGAAATCACAGTCTGACTGCCGTTGCCTCTGCCTGAACTATGTTTAGCCATAGTTCACTGGTTATTTATGGTTACTTACAAGTTAGCCCCCTCCCACCAACACCACCACCATGACTAAGAAGGCAGCTGGATATTTTATTCATTTAGCATTCTTCTCATCATCTAAGTCTGAAAATATGCATTGCCAGAATCAGGAATCATCCATGATCCAGGAAGAGTGATAAAAAGGAGGCTATATATAGATGATGAATTACTATCCCAGGGAAAAACAGCTTTTTGAATATTTCATGGGACTTCTCTGGTGGAGAGAAAGAAGAATTCCCTTCCTTCTAGAAAAGTTCCAATATAGATCAGTTAATTACTTTATCATCATGTACCCTATTTAGATCCATTAACTAGAGAAATGTAGTCTGAGTCACACAAAAACATACTGTTCCTTCTTTTTTATTCTTGTTTGAGTATCCATTAAGAGCATGTCCCTCAAGTAAAAGACTCTTTACTTTGTGGATTGAAATGGCTTCGAGTTTGTGGCAAAACATCAAATGCAAACAGGTGTTTATAAATCTGCTGCCTCTTGGCTCATTGCCTAATTTCCATAAAAATGATGCATTAACATTTTAACTGAATATTCAGGTCTTTTCACAAGCCCGCTTGGTCGGTCTTGTTAGTCATTCAAATGAAATTATAAAAAAAATGCAGAATGGTAGTATGTCCAAGAGACAGTGCAGTGTACTACATGAAGGCAGCATATGGTATTGGGAATACCGCTCATTCAAGTAGTTGATTGATTGGTGAACCATTGCCATCTGGCTGTCAATCACACTTTTGCTCCATTGAATGAGACTCAAAACAATTGCAAATATTAATATTCATGACAGGCCCATGTTTTTTCTTCAATGTCTTTCTCATGTTGTCTTAGTTCTCTACTGCACTGACTTCTAGGTTTCATGTGAATGTCAGGATAACTTACAGTTTGATTCTTTTGTACTGCAAGCTACTTCTTGAAAGTTGCTTGTTATTCATACTATTGTAATTCATCCTCGTTAATTTTTTCTGCACCACTGGTGCCAACAATTGCAGATAGTAACATATTTGTCAAAACATGTTGTATACAAAAAATACGAATCACAATTTTTTTTGCTTAGGATTGATATCATTTGATTGACATCAAATGATTCTCTGCCACGATTTTTTGGACCATGACAAAAAAATTGGCAGTACCAAACCAAGGTCATTATAGTTTTGCATTTTTCATTAGTTTTTATTTTTATTTCGTTTTGACTTTGTTTTCAAATTCACTTTAGTTTTAAAGCAGGTTTGATAGTTCAGTTTAGTTTTTATTTGTTGAAAATGCTTAGTTTTAGTTTAGCTTTTATTAGTTTTAGTCTTTTTTGTAATATGGGTTATTTTTCAGGGGATTTGAAAAGGTCAGAAAAAAGTATTGTGTAATAACAAAAACATCATATAATTTTAGAAATATGTATATTCACAATGTATTCAACAATAACACCAGTACAAACAATGTCCATATGATGATGATGAGCACAGATATGTAAACAGTCAACACAAGACGCAGCAGTGAGTGCAGAATGTGTTTGACGTGTTCTAGGAGAAAAATCTAAATAGCCAACAGACTAAAGAAGACAGACATCAACAAGTGTTTTAACTTTGGTTTGAGTGAAGTGGTGAACGTTTTGAAGTCAGTGGACTCACACAGTTGTATAGACATCCTAGTATTACTCCCCATACTAACCCTCGTTCCCTCCCGCTTTTGGTGTTCCTGCGTATTTACTAACCAGCTATCGGGTTGCTGGTGAAAGCCCGCCCGTAGTGTTCTCTGTCCTGCAGTTGTCTCCGTCATGCTGCCTGGCCCTACATATCCATACATCCATGCCGGGAACGTTACCTGGGTTCTAGCTTCTGTTAGCTTCTGCTTGGCGTTCTCATTTGCTTTGTTAAAGTAAGCTAGGTTAGCCTCCTTGTGTTCGTGTGTAACGTAGGCTACTTTCAAATTCGTGGGATGTTTCCCTGTAATAAACTGTCCACATATTTTACCACCTTCCACTGCAAGGCACTTGTTTTAATCTGACACATACATAATCATTAAGGACTCTGCCGCTTCCTTCCGACTTTCAGTACCCCCATGAGGCCAGGCTAGGGGCACGGACTGTTCAATTTTACATGGAATGTCGGAATTTCTGGGTTCCCAGTCGGAAACTATACACGTCTACGTGAAATGTCACGGTTGGAAAGAATATTATTTGCTCTATAAAGACATTGATACAGACGAAAACTAAGGACATTTACTCAATAATTTTAACCAAACCAAACAGATTGTTTGGCACC